>NW_028250443.1:0-558843 GCF_964263255.1 Lissotriton vulgaris
ATGGTTTTGTGCGAGTAAATTAAGGTTTTGTAAATGCTAATTCCTAACTATATATGGTCTATAACCAATGGTTTTTTCAGTGAATATATATATATATATATATATATATATATATATATATATATATATATATATATATATATATATATATATATATATATATTACCTACTGGCGGTCGCCAGTAGGTATATATAGTTAGGATTTTTTCCCTATGGGATTTTTGAAAATTCTATGTCTAATAACTTTGGCGTTTGTGGACGGAATTGTCTGAAATTTTCAGGAAAATGGAACATTTTGTTTCTGAGCAGCCCCTGAAAATTTGGGGGGGGTTCGTCAAGGGGGGGCCGAGAAAAAAGGGGGGTCCCAAAACACGTTTTTCCAATGTTAATTTCCATAGGGCGGTTGGCCTCACTTTTAGCCCGAACGGCTGAATGGATTTGCACGAAACTTGGCAAAATTGTAGGGACTGTTAGCCCGATGTGCCTTTGCTAGGTCTCAATATATGTGCTCCAGTGGATTTTGAGAAATTAACGTTCAAAAAAAGATATATATCTGTGACAGCGCTCCGGGCAGCGCTCCGGTTCACGTACTTGACGCGTAACGGAACTTCGCGAAGCTGATTGGCTCCTGGGTGTCTGTCAACATTCTAAACAGTCCGGAGCGGCCGCCATCTTGTCTCTCCGTAGGATCGAGAGACAAGAGGAGGCCAAAACAAAGGGGGAAATGACCATAAGGGGGCATAGTAGATCCTCCCTGACCCCCTAGGTTTTATGTGGAGGTTTTAAAAGGGCCCCGAACCGGGAAGCGTTCTGGGGAGCGTACTATAAGGAAAAAAGAATGATAGACTTTTCAAATACTGTATGTTAATTGATTGTTGGTTTTGTTGATTATTTTTTAATTTCTTTATTTTTTAAGCAATTATTTATTATTGTGATTGTGTTTCAAAATTTAATAAACTTTCTAACATTTCACTGTCTGAAATGTCATTATTTTCATTGAACATAGTTTGTAATCTCTGAGGGTGTAAAATGTCCTCATTTTGAAGGAGGTCATCTACTACTTGCACACATTGCAGTAGTTCTTGGTCCCAAGTTTCATCCATAAATTCTATATAATTTGGATCAATTATTTCTTGGCTGCTCTCTTGCAGGACAATTTGAAATTCAACTTTGTGTTCGCCTTCCATTTTGCCTGAAATTTGGATAAAAAAAATATATATTAGTAGAGATAGGGCACTGTTGGGATTAATTTTAGATAGGCAGTTTTTATCAGTGAATTTATCTTTGGGCAGTGTATAGTATCAGAGTGGAAGTAGGAATATAAAAAAGTGTATGTGATTTAACGTAAGTAAATTCATAATTATACAAGAGAAGCCTAACTCCATCCATAACTATAACAGAGAAGTCTATCTAAATCTATAACTACTACAGAGGGATAGTATATAACTATCAGAAAAAGTTTACCATATTAACTTATAGTGCACAATATACTTCAGTTTTAAAAATAACAACTTACCTTTACAAAGAAGTTGAAGTGATTAGTGAAAATCCAATTGAAATGTACAACAAGAAGTAGTAGTCAAAATGGCTGTGTTTCCTTCTCTTCCTTTATATATATTCAGGTATATAACCAATCAAATGTCAGGTAATAAAAGTAGAAAATGAAAGTAACATTTTCATTGGTTGTCAATTCCAACACTTCAGATGTGTTTTGTGAAGTAATTTACCTCACGGTATTTAGAGAGGTCTACAGGCTAAATGGCTAAATGGAATTTCAATCAAATTTGTGAAAATGAATGGGATTGGTATGTAGTATGAGCTAATGTATATTTGGTGAGAGTGTCTCCAGTCGTTTTTCTGTAAATTACTTTCCCACCTTTTTTATTGGACCGCTTCCCGGGAAGCGTCCCGGTTCGCGAACCAGCAGCGTTACGGGAGTCCACCATTTTGTGTTTCGGTCGAATTAAGATACAAGATGGAGGGCAAATAATGTTCTGAATGGGTAGAAGGGGGCACGGTAGACTTATCTTGACCCCCTATGTTTTCTGAGGGTGGCTGAGGAGGCTTATATGTGCGAAAAAAAACATTTTTTTATGAAATTCCGTGAGGTTAGCTTTCGGTTCGCGTACCGGATAGCGCCCCGGGGAGCGTACTTTGTTGAAAATTAGTGAAAAAAGTTAGAAAAAAATAATAATTGTGAGTGATCAGATGTAGGGTAGCTCTGAGAAGAGCTTTTGGGATTATGGTACATTTACGTACTTATAAGTAGGTACCAATGCACAGTCTTAAATTCAGAATGAAAATTCTGTTGCCCTCATCTGAGAAGTGAACTCCATCTCCTCTGTAGATATCTTGCATGTAGTAACGCAAGTTATTGTTGTACATGGTGCCCATTCCATGGTCTCTCATGTAAGCTGAAACAGATTTGTTTACATGCTTCCTCGACTTCTCAATTTGTGGACAAAATTGGTTGGACCACCTCCATTTCTGTCTTTGGCATATATTTGAATATACCAAGGCAGTTTGAGGAAAAAGTGTCATTAATTGCTCAAAGGTGTCCTTTAAAAGCATTTCCAGACCTACTCCAGTCAAAGTGCCCAAATCATTACCTCCACAGTGCACAATTAACAGGTCAGGTTTTGGCAAATGCATAAAGGTTTTCACCAATGGCATCAATTGGTGACATTTTAATCCTCTGTGGCCAAACCACTTAATTTCCACATCTTGTAAATTGAGGTTAGGTAAATTTCTGTTCTCAGCATACCTTTGAGCCCAGTAGATGTAACTATGTCCAACAATCCAGACAGTAAACATGGTGAGAGAAGTTTCTGCTGCAGTCAGATGAAGTGTGGTAATGAAATAGCAGATGAAACAGTAGGAGTTTGTAAAGAAAAAAAACTGTGGAGTTTCAGTGCTAATGATTCACTAGCAGTGATTGGTGGATTTCCATTTCTGAAAACAGAAAGTTAGGGTGCATGGATGTGTTCTTTGAAAGATGTAATTTGAATGGTCAAGGAAAAAACATTTGATGAAAGATTGCACTGGATACGCAGGTGCACTGAGAGTTCAGAGTTCAATTGAAACATTGTTGTGTGAACTTGCAAACATCAGAGGTCTTTCAGGAGGTGGTTGCTATGCAAAAAAGGCAGAGAGGGCAGAGGGGGGAAGGGTTTTGATTTGAAAAAAGTGAGGGAAGAGTTTTGATTGGCTAACATGAGAGATATGTGTAATGAATATCAGCATTTCTGTGCTTTCTATAGCTGCAGCCTCTGGAGTGCATACTCTTTGTTCTGCTGAAGACAATTTGGTGTATTTCTGAGACTGTTTTGAAACTTAAAAAGTATTTGCTAAGGTGAGAAAAGATTTATTTAATTTAGATAGAGAATAGTATGATTTAAGGAGAAAATTATGAAGAAAGCTGTGTTTTTAAAATGTTGCTTTGTCTCAAGTGATATACAAATAGATTTTGTTTCTTTGAGAAATTGTAATTGCACATTCTGTGTAGATATCTTGCATGCAGTAACGCAAGTTATTGTTGTACATGGAGCCCATTCCATGGTCTCTCATGTAAGCTGAAACAGATATGTTGTGTTTAAAAACGTTTTTTGAAATCAATTACATTTCTGGATATGTACTGCTAGAGCTTCATAGGTTGTTTGGGGCATATTTATAAGGCATTTGAGTGTCTATGATGTTATTTTTTCCCATTTAAATTGAAGAGCTTTCTCCGTGGGGCAAGTTTCTTGTAAATATGCTCCCACCTGTGCTTGGCAAATTTAGATTTTGATTCTTGGAGTTACATAGCCATGTTAAAAATGACCCAAAAATGGTGCAAGGGCAATCAAAAAACGCTTTCATGTGTCTTAAGGACATTTTAAGTCATTTCCTCTTGAATGTAGGTATACAATTGATTTATATGTTGTGTTTAAAAACGTTTTTTGAAATCAATTACATTTCTGGATATGTACTGCTAGAGCTTCATAGGTTGTTTGGGGCATATTTATAAGGCATTTGAGTGTCTATGATGTTATTTTTCCCATTTAAATTGAAGAGCTTTCTTTGTGGGGCAAGTTCCTTGTAAATATGCTCTCGCCTGTGCTTGGCAAATTTAGATTGTGATTCTTGGAGTTACATAACCATGTTAATAGTGACCCAAAAATGGTGCAAGGGCAATCAAAAAACGCAATCATGTATCTTAAGGACATTTTAAGTCATTTTCTCTTGAATGTAGGTATACAATTGATTTATATGTTGTGTTTAAAAACGTTTTTTGAAATCAATTACATTTCTGGATATGTACTGCTAGAGCTTCATAGGTTGTTTGGGGCATATTTATAAGGCATTTGAGTGTCTATGATGTTATTTTTTCCCATTTAAATTGAAGAGCTTTCTCCATGGGGCAAGTTTCTTGTAATTATGCTCCCACCTGTGCTTGGCAAATTTAGATTTTGATTCTTGGAGTTACATAGCCATGTTAAAAATGACCCAAAAATGGTGCAAGGGCAATCAAAAAACGCTTTTATGTGTCTTAAGGACATTTTAAGTCATTTCCTCTTGAATGTAGGTATACAATTGATTTATATGTTGTGTTTAAAAACGTTTTTTGAAATCAATTACATTTCTGGATATGTACTGCTAGAGCTTCATAGGTTGTTTGGGGCATATTTATAAGGCATTTGAGTGTCTATGATGTTATTTTTCCCATTTAAATTGAAGAGCTTTCTTTGTGGGGCAAGTTCCTTGTAAATATGCTCTCGCCTGTGCTTGGCAAATTTAGATTGTGATTCTTGGAGTTACATAACCATGTTAATAGTGACCCAAAAATGGTGCAAGGGCAATCAAAAAACGCAATCATGTGTCTTAAGGACATTTTAAGTCATTTTCTCTTGAATGTAGGTATACAATTGATTTATATGTTGTGTTTAAAAACGTTTTTTGAAATCAATTACATTTCTGGATATGTACTGCTAGAGCTTCATAGGTTGTTTGGGGCATATTTATAAGGCATTTGAGTGTCTATGATGTTATTTTTTCCCATTTAAATTGAAGAGCTTTCTCCGTGGGGCAAGTTTCTTGTAAATATGCTCCCACCTGTGCTTGGCAAATTTAGATTTTGATTCTTGAAGTTACATAGCCATGTTAAAAATGACCCAAAAATGGTGCAAGGGCAATCAAAAAACGCTTTCATGTGTCTTAAGGACATTTTAAGTCACTGAGGAAACACAGGTGATGTAATTGTGAATTGAGGAAAAGAAACTCCACATTTTTCAATTACATCACCTGTGTTTCCTAAGTTTATGAATGACATTGTGCAGATGAAGTTTAGGTCTGTCCACGGACACAAAAGAGATCTGGCCTTTGTTCAAGAGTGAAGTGGACATGACTTTCTTCATTGGTAGGCCTTCACATGTATTATCTCCTCTGTATTCTTCAACAAGCGTAAATCTCATCTGCAACCGTGAGTAGGCCTCACCTCAAACAAACCTCTGGATAGGCCACACCTTATCGTCATCCTGAATCAATCATTTAAAATGTTAGGGACAGATTTATGATAGGTGTATGCCTGTTTTGTACCACTGTGCGTCACTTTTGTGACGCAGTGGTGGAGGAAAATATTTGCTATGTGGCGACATATTTACAACTTGATGCATCTAGGCAGATGTGTCATGCTGTAAAATAACAAGCAGGGTGTTAAGTTTTTGATGACTGTTATTGATTTACTGTTTGGTAATAGTGGTTAATAACATTTTTTATTATATTTTACCACAGATTCAACTGCAGATCATTTCAAAATTTGAAAATGCCAACTAAGAATCGAATTAGAAAGGCTACAAAACGTAAAAGACAGCAGGTTCATCTATTACTGCAGCAGTCCTCTACAAAAAAAACTTGTCAAGTCACCAAGAAAGCTCCGGGTAAGACCACGAAGTCATTCATAAGAAATATTTGTAGTAAATAAAGTATTTCTACAGAAAATGTTTCAGTCCAGAAAAAGAGAAGCAATTTAAACGGAAAGGAAAGACCAATCAAAAATGTTACTGCTAGAGCAAGAGATAACTCTGTGCATGATAGTAGAAGGAAACAACAGTTTAGGGACATTCGAAAACGAATGATCCGCAACAGGATAATAGTTAATTTGTTAAAAAATATTAAGAAAGGCCAACAGAAAGTGGCATTTTATAAGAAAAAGAAAAATGTAGAGAAAATTATTGATCAGGCTTTTGAAATTAAGCGAAAGTTATTTATTTTGGTAATCAATAGAATTAGGAAACTAAACAAGGTAATTTCTGATTTCAAATCAAATAGTAGATGGAAGAGAGTAGTTAATCGAAGTAATTTTTGTGAAGTTTTTTCCGGAGAATGGATGCATAGTTCAAGTTGTGAGGCATTTTTTAATGAGGAGAGTTATTTCCAGGATAATGATTTGGTGCTTGCAGTTGACACCAGTGGTCGAGCTTATGAAGTGAAAGATGGTTGTCCAGTTGAAAAAGAAAAACTTGTGACAACAGAGACAGAAGAGGTGTTAGGTAATGAGCTTTTAAGAAGACGTCCTAAGGGTCCTGTATACATTTGGAAGTGTAGTAGTATTTGCAGTGTGCGACAGGATTCCATCAATTTGCTTTGTGATTTTGTACGGACATTTAATAAGAAAAGTTTGAAGCAGAAAATGAAGTT
This sequence comes from Lissotriton vulgaris, assembly GCF_964263255.1. NCBI lineage: Eukaryota > Metazoa > Chordata > Amphibia > Caudata > Salamandridae > Lissotriton > Lissotriton vulgaris. Next base: position 6,676 of record NW_028250443.1, read on the forward strand.
GTTGCAAGAATTAGATCCTTGCAGAGTGAGAGAAGCGACAGGTTTGCATGGTCATTCACTGACTTGTCTTTCCAGGAGAGTATGCCAGAGTGTTTTTCATCATTTCAGGATGCTAGCAGTGCATCATAATAAAGTGAGGAAATTAGTCAGAATGTTGTATTATGCTAAGAGTCCAGCAATTATGCTTAAACAATTATGCGCTGCTCTTTTGCATGGTTCTGAAATAGATGTCAAGAATATTTGTGAAGAAATTGAGTTTTGTTACTTTGGAAGTAAAGATGAGAATGTTCAAATTGACCCAGAAGTAGAGGGTAATGTTGAAGATAATGTACAGGTTTCCAGTACAGAAAATTTTCAGAAGGAAATTGCCACGTTTCAGGTGAAATCAAGTGAGAGGCCTAATTTCACTTGTGTGTGTTGTCGACGCACTTATTATAAGAATCAGATTAAGTTAGTGGATTTATATGCAAAAAGTGAAAGGGAAAATAGTAGTGAATGGAAGGATTTCGCAACATACTTGATGGTAGAAAATTGTTTTGATTTGGGATCGGATCAACGTGTGTGTACTTATTGTTGTAACAAATTAAACCAAAACCAGATGCCTGCTAGGGCGGTTCATAATATTCTGGAATTGGTTGAGATTCCTTCTGAATTGAAGGATTTAAATACTTATGAATCTATTTTGATTCAAAGTATCCATCCCTTTCAGGCTATTGTAAGAATGGAGCCAAAGACAGGGAAGTTGCCTCCATCAGATTTACAGAGAGGATTAAAGGGAAGAGTTGTTTATTTGCCTCTAGATTTGAACAAAAACATTAACACAATTGGAGTAGAAAAAGTGGAAGAGGAACCTCTGGTTATCTTAGTTAATGGGGTTCCGACAAAGAATAAGAAAATATGGCAAGATTTAGTGGATGTTAGGAAAGTCAAAAAGGCAACATTGTATTTGAAAAAAAATTATAAGTACTATAAGAATGTATATGTTGCAGAAGAGGAAGTAAGTGATGAAGAGGATAGCGATTTGTGTGCTGGCCAAATTGAGAAAGTAGAAGCCTCTAAAGGTGAAGAAATATATGAACATTATAGTGTTCATCCTTTGCATTCCAAGGAAGTCATGGGGAATGCTATTGAGTTGTTTCAAATGAAACAAGCCAAAGGGAGTCCCATTAGTGTTTGGGAGGAAAGTTTGGAAGCTCGGTGTTTCCCACAGCTATTTCCAACAGGTCAAGGAGGAAGATATGATGAGCGACCTCATCAAATTCCTGCTTCTGAATACCGGACTTTACGATTGTATGCAGAAGATCCTAGGTTTCGTCAATGCATTCCCTATTTGTTTCATCTCCTGTTTGAAAGCGATCTGTCTGGACTGTCATATGCAGTGAACCACATCTTGAAAAGTGGTATACAGATGCGAAACATCTCGGCAAGTGACTTTATGCATAAAGTCAATGTCCAAGACAGTATTTTGGATTCTCACCTAATTAATCTCATGGCGTGTCAGCGTGGTACTAATGAGTACTGGTACTGTCGTCATGGTGATTTAAAATGTATGCTGAGGAACTTAGGAACTCCGACATGGTTCCTCACTCTGAGCTGTGCCGAGTATGGCTGGGAAGACTTACTTGAATTTCTACGAGAGGCAAATGGAAACATTGAAAACATTGAATTCAAGACACCCGGAGAACTGTGTTCTTTGGATCCAGTGAATGTATGCAGGTACTTCAATCATAGATTTGAAGCTATGATGTCTTTCATCATGAATAAGAAGAATCCACCTCTTGGAGAGGTGTTGGATTTCTTCTGGAGAAAGGAGTACCAAGCAAGAGGTGCTCCTCATATACATATGCTGCTGTGGATCAAGGATGCACCTAAATTTGGGAACAGATCCGGATGACTTAGTGATGAGTTTCATAGAACAGTATTCTACGTGTGCTGTTCCAAACGCAACGGAGAAGAAAAGCCTAAGAGAACAAGTTCTACGTTTCCAAAGCCATCGTTGTGGAAAGTACTGTCGTCGTAAATTCAGAAACAAGGACAAGTTCTACACCAAATGTCGTTTCAACTTTCCACGACCGGTGATTTCTAAAGGAAGAGTGAACAGTTTGATGTCTTCTCTGCGACATAATGTGACGAGGAAATCACCCAAAAATACATACAATTTGAAAAGGAACGAAGAGTCCAAGTACATCAACGACTACAACCCAGTGATTTTGTCCATGTGGAATGCTAACATGGATATACAGTTTGTGGCTGACAACTGTATGGCTGTGGCTCGGTATGTGACATCTTACATCACCAAAAAAGAAAAGACAGAATTGAAGGATATGTGGGAGGACATTTCCCGTGAAAAGAGCCTCAGCAAGAAGTTGTACAGTTTCAGTCTGAAGATGTTGTCGCATCGAGAAATCGGAGCTTACGAATGTTCTAACCGGTTGTCTTCAGCAAGTCTTTATGCCAAATCCAGGAGTATCGTTTGGGCGAGTCTTGGTCTTGCTGCAACGCGTAATCGAGTTCTGAAACCTGTGCGGGAAATTGAGTATTTGGCGGAAAAGGAGCCAAACAGTACCGACATTTTGAAGACCAACATGTTGGATACATATTATCCAAATCGAAGCAGTCACCTTGAGAATGTTTGTTTGTATGAGGTTCTACAAAATTACATATTCCAGAGGAACATCAAAGAAGATATTGAGAAAGGAGTGTATGCTGTAATTGGAAGTGAGGGATGTCTGGTCAAGCAAAGAAAATGCCACTTGGTAAACCATCGAAAATTGAGTGGCGAATCTCCAGAAAAAAAAGAGTTTTTCTATTTAGCACTTTTGCAACTTTTCAAGCGTTGGCGTGCAGAAGAGGAACTGCTTGGAGATTTCCTCTGTTACGAAGACTCTTTCACTGCCGCCAAGGAGACCATAGAATGTCCTGCTTTTCCCAAATATCAAGAAATGTTGACTTTGGAAATTGAGCAGGAAGCAACGATTGCAGCCGAGATTGCCAGAGACAGTTCTCAGGACAGTCAGAGTTCTGTTTCATTGAGTCAGGATCCACTAGGAGGACCTGTTATCGAAAATGAAGCTGCCACTGCTATGAATGAAGTGGAAAGAGCCATGGCACATGCTCAGGAGGATGCGGTTAACTTAGAAGACTTGGAAAAACAACTCAACGTTGAGCAGAGGAAAATATATGACGAAGTTACCAAGCAAATTGATCATGGATTAAGTCATGAGAAGAAAGAGTGCTCATGTACGTCGTTGAAGCCTGTCCGACTGTACGTGAGTGGAGAAGCGGGAACTGGAAAAAGTTTCCTCATTAAAGCAATTTCTTGTTATTTGCAGGAAAGGACTGAGTCATCGCTGTCTTGTGTTGTTACCGCTCCAACTGGACTGGCAGCACATAACATTAAAGGTATTACTTTGCATCGTCTACTGATGCTGCCAGTGGAGCATGACAACAAATTACAATACCACAAGTTATCTGGAGATGCTTGTTGTGAAGTTTCAAGAGTCTTGAGGATAATGAAACTTCTTATCATTGACGAAGTAAGCATGGTTTCCAATGTCATGCTTGCCTTTGTGCATTTGAGAATGCAAGAAGTTCTTAAAACTGAGTATAATGTGTTATTTGGTGGTAAACACATCATTGTTTTTGGAGATCTTCTGCAGCTGACACCAGTGAAAGGACAACCTGTGTTCAAAATGCTCACGCATGAAGATACCAGGAAGTGCTTAGGGAGCATTGGCAACGTCAATATATGGTTTAACTTCAATTATGCTGAACTGCATGAAAATATGCGTCAGGCGAAGGATGAAGATTACAAGAATATTCTACAAGATGTTAGAATTGGAAAAGTGACTGAGCATGGGAAAGAAGCTTTACATGCACGATTACTGTCAAATTTATATCCAGAACAAGACGTTGTGCCTGAGAATATTTTTCAGAAAATTACTGAGAAGAAATCCGGAATATGTTTGATGCCAACTCTTGCAGAATGTGCCATCTTCAACAACAAAATGTTGCATTTAGAAAAGCAAGAGATTGTGAAACTGGAAGCTATTGACAGAGTAGAGCATATGGGAGCAACAATTATTTTGTCTGAGAATTTGAAATCAAAATTGGATTCATTAGAGAAGACTATATCTAAAACTGCGGGTTTTGAAAAGACTTTGAATGTGTGTTTAAATTGCCGAATCATTTTGAGAAGGAATTTACATGTTGAAAGAGGTCTGGTAAATGGATCAATGGGTAATGTTGTTGATTTTGAGAAATACAGAAGTAGAGATGGAATTGAATTTTTAAAAATTAAATTTGATGGCATTGAGGCAGTACAGCTAATTGGTCGTTGTTCTGCTAGGTTTTTACTTGTTAAAGACTTATATGTTCGCCGTAAGCAGTTTCCTGTATGCTTGGCATATGCGGTGACAATCCATAAATCGCAAGGTTTAAGTGTAGATAGTGCATTGGTGAATATGGCAGTTCTGTGTTCAAGGAGGGTATGGCATATGTGGCATTGTCACGAGTTAGAACTTTATCGGGATTGTACTTGATTGACTGTGATGTCACAAACATTTGTGCGGATCTAGATTGTGTTAAGGAATACAATAGGTTAAGAAGAGAGTATGCGCCACATTTGCCTCAATATCCTTTGTTTGAGAAACGTGTGGTAGGCCGGAAACGAAGAAATATCAGTAATAGTAGGGAGGTTGTAGCAAAAAGCCCAAAAGTCGAACCGAAAATTGTAAGCAGAAAGAAAATGGATTCTGTTGACGATGTTGTTGGTTTTCAATTTGAAAACAGTTCTGGTGTCAACTGCTATGCTAATGTAGTTGTTAATGTTGTCTTTTCACTAGAGACTTTAAAAGAACAGATTGTGATCAATTCGGAACAAAGTTTATGCTGTTTGTTGAATTCTGTGTTAGAGAAATGTAGCACTGATAGAACAAAAGTAGAAAGTGTGTCTGAAGTTCGTTATCTGTTAGACGAATGTTCAGGTCAAACAGACTTCTCTGAAAATATTCAGCAGGATTGTCAGGAGTTTTTAATGTATATGCTTGATGTATTGCAAGATGAGGGTGTAGATGTAGATCACCTGTTTAAGCTTTCTTATCAATGGCAGCATGACTGCGAGAACTGTAGGGTATCAAGTACTACTAGTGTAGACTCAGAAAGATTTATATATTTAACTTTGCCAGACAGTAAATCAGTGTCCTTTAATAAGCTAGTAAAAGCAGCTGATCACAACATGGAGTGTAGCCAATGTAAATCTGAAATGATGTCAACATTATTTATACGAAGATATGGCCTGTATGTCATTTTAATGTTCCAACGATGTAGGCCTGATGGAACAAAATTGACAACTTTAATAAAAAAATGTGTTGCTTCGCAGTTGTCAATATCAGGAAGGACTTTTGTAACTGCAGCAATTATCTATCATGACGGTCCTTCAACAACATCAGGACATTACACAGCTTATTTAAATTCTAGAAACGGCTGGTCATTCTGCAACGATTCTGTTATAACTTTCAATAAAAAATTGCCGTATGACCTTAAAAATTCTTACCTGGTGTTTTTAAAACCAAAATTTTAAGGAAAGAATCTCGGGATGTGCTCTGAGGAATTTCAAGAGGTTCATGGAGTAGAGGGAATGTAAGTCTGCAATGCTGTCTAGATTATTGGTCAAAACTTTTGATTATGTCATTTTAAAAATCCAACTATATAAACCTGATGCAAGTAAGTCTGCTTCATAGTAAGCAGTATCAGTGTCATAGGAAAAGTAGAACATGAGTGAGCAAGAAGGGTAAGATATTAGTAGTCCAGGATTGTGAAAGTAATCTTAAATGTTTTCTTTCTGAAAGTTGCGAAAATAGAAAATGACGGGATTTGCTTACAAGAATTCCAAGAGTTGTAAATCGCTCTAACATGATTTGGCCATGTGGAAACATGTGGTAGAATGTGAGAAGTCTTTTATCGTATGTAACATATTTTTCAAAACGATGGAGGTTTTCTTTCAGAAAGTGGCGGGCTGAAAATATTAATAGCACAACAGAGTGTAAGCTGTTCATAGGACATCCTTCGACGTCATGGAAAGTAAGTTAATTTTAAGGAGTTTTGAATTCAGATTTCTTATGTTGTATGGGTTTTTTAAACACAATCATTTTGATTGTGTTTTTTTCCCCGCTGTTACATGATGAATACCTTCAAGTCACTGATTTTAGTGAAATTTGATACATTCTGAGAACAGCAAAAATAAACCATTTAACATGTATAATTAATTTTCTACTTTTTGTACTTATTATATACATTTAGAAATGTGAGGTAGACATGGAGAAACTGAGACTTCTGTAAGTGTCAAAGTTAATGCATACACTTCTGCACTTCTGGGTACTGTTTCATATGCTGGACTACATCTGCACTATGAGATACCTAAGCAAAGGCAACACAGGTGATGTGATTGTGAAATGAGCAAAAGAAACTCCACGTTTTTCAATTACATCACCTGTGTTTCCTAAGTTTACGAATGACATTGTGCAGATGAAGTTTAGGTCTGTCCACGGACACAGAAGAGGTCTGGCCTTTGTTCAAGAGTGAAGTGGACATGATTTACTTCATTGGTAGGCCTTCACATGTATTATCTATTATTATTATGTATTATTTATTATTATAAATTTGATATGCAACCCTGAGTAGGCCTCACCTTAAACAAACCTTTGGAGAGGCCACACCTTATCGTCATCCTGAATCAATCATTTAACATGTTAGGGACAGATTTATGATAGGTGTATGCCTCTTTTGCGCCACTGTGCGTCACTTTTGTGACGCAGTGGCGGTGGAAAAGTTTTGCTATAAGGCGACAAAATTACAAATTGATGCATCTAGGCAGATGTGTCGTGCTGTAAAAAAACCCTGCTACATGAAACCGATACAGCAGTGATGCAAAAGATGCACCATGTTGCAAGATAGGACTCACTTCATCTGCATCAAGATACTGTTAGTTTAAAATGTATATTTTTAGGACTGTTTAGGGGCATGGAGAAGCAGAGGCTTCTGTAAGTGTCAAAGTTGTTGAAAAACTGTTTGTCCTTCAATCTTTTCCCTTGTCTTTTCTAATTTTTAAAAACATGTTTTAATATTTTTCAAATGTTTGTTCTCTCTTTCACAGATTGAAAGTATAAAAATAACAAATGACTAACTTAACGACAATTATAAGGTAAATGTTTTGTACTCTTTTCGTTATATTTCTATCACATTTAACTTCTATTAGTTCCACTGCTTCATTTCTTTAACCCTTACTTTCCTGCCTTTGCTACTTCCCTCATTCCTTTGTCTATTACTTAATTACTCTACTCCTTCCACTATTTTTCTCAGTCTCTCTCTTCTCATACTTCTTCACTCTTGTTCACTCCCTCTGTCTCTATTATTGTCACTGTTTCTGACTGATCAAAAAATTTGTTTTAAAAAAAGAACAGTAAGTATAAGGGAAGGAAACAGACAGTTATGTTAAAAGAAAGACAGCTATAGGGAGTAAACTAGAGATACTGTTACCCGCAATCCACTGCTGATGATGTCACATATTACATCATTCATGACATGGTCATGAATGACTAGAGATACTGTTACCCGCAATCCACTGCTGATGATGTCACTGACCATGTCATGAATGATGTAATATGTGACATCATCAGCAGTGGATTGCGGGTAACAGTATCTCTAGTTTGCTCCCTATAGCTGTCTTTCTTTTAACATAACTGTCTGTTTCCTTCCCTTATACTTACTGTTCTTTTTAAAAAAAAAAAAAATTTGGGTTCGCGTACCGGAGAGCGAACCCAGAAGCGAACTAAGAGAAATAGAGGTTGGCAGAGTTCCAAATATTCTACCAATTTTTTTATAACGGGGAGGTAGTTCTAAAAAGAACTTTTTTTATTGGTTTTTTTTTATTATTATTTTTCTGAACTTTTTTTAGTTTTTTTGTATTTTCTGAACTTTTTTATATTTTTTGGGGTATTTTTGTGGGGGGGGAAACGAAAACGATTCATTGTAAAGGGCTCAACAGGAGCAACAAAAAAAAAAGAATTTATTCTTTGGGGCGTTTCGGGCAATCATGATTGTCAATAGCTCTGTTGATTAGAGTGATGCTACTTTCTCTTTAGCAAATAAACTGATTGCAACGCACGCACACTTGTTTGATTTCCCCAAACCTCATTTGTATATTTGGGACCATCTCCCTCGCCTCTGGTCCCGTCACTTCCTGTACTACTGATTTTCTGGCCATCGAAGGGGGATTATCTTGCTCGTCACGTAACTGCGCAGCACTGTAGTTGATAGGATGCCACCTACTCATGTGCCGATGCATTGTGTAGTTTCTGTAACTGTACTTCTTCTCGGTCCCTCTGGACAGTCTATCTTTACATATAAGGCAAGTTACGTATCGTGCATTGACTTTCTTTTGGCCCCGGGGAAATTTAAAAAATTGCCAAATATAGTTTTCTTTCCGATGAGACCTCCTGGGCTCCTCAGTCAAAAACTGCCTCTCTTCCTGCTCTTCCTCCTCTTCCTCTTCTTCATCTTCTTCCTCTTCTTGCTGAATTATAACTTCAGCAGGTGGTCCTCTCTTCCTTGGATGTGGTGGAGGTGGTGGGGAAGAACCAGCTGAAGCTACTAATGAAGCCATTGCTCACTGATAACAAAGGGTCTTTCTCTCTCAAAGATGAAAGTCAGAATGAGGAAAGAAGGAGGGGTTTTCATCATTTGGGAAAAACAATAGTTCTAAACCAATGAAAAGTGTTAATTTTAGATCACATGACCTAGTCTTACATCATTAGGAAACCAAAAGTGAAATGAACCAATGAAAAGTGTTATAAACAAGTCACATGACCTGTTCCGCTCAAGTTACGCGCTGCGCGCAGCGCCCCGGATCGCTTCCGGTTCGCGGTCCGGAGCACTTCCGGGAGCGCTAACGCGGCGCGTCATAAGACGCATTACGCGACAACGTGATATGTCGCGCTTCCGCGATGCGTCACGATGTTGATTTCGAATGCGGCAGTTGCGCAAACGGAACGTTTACCGGTTAGCGGACCGGGTCGCGGCATCAAATTGAGCTAACGGAGAGCTTCCCGGTTCGCGAACCGGCAGCGAAACAAAAAAATATATATATATATAATTAAAAACATTAAATTACAAAAATGTTAAATATATTTTAAAATTAGAATAAAAATACATTTTACAGCTACAGATATTAGCTTTTAAAAAACCATTGAAATTCACTGAAAAAACCATAGGTTATAGACCATATATAGTTAGGAATTAGCATTTGCAAAACCTTGAAAATTCACTGAAAAAACCATAGGCTATAGACCATATATAGTTAGGAATTAGCATTTACAAAACCATATTTTACTCACACAAAACCATTGAAATTTCATATATAGTTTGTTGCCCTAACTATATATCGCGCACCCGCAATCCACTGCTGATGATGTCACATATTACATCATTCATGACATGGTCAGTGACATCACTGATGACATCACTGATTAAATCATTCATGTGGTAATACGATGAACCTTTTCAGACTCTAATATAACCTTAGATACACTCAGTGTAAACAGACACTCACAGATTGTCACTCATCCATGGAGTTACTCATGCACCTACTCAGTCATGCAAAGAATCAATCACATTTCCATTTCCTCAACTATACAGTTATACACACCTTACTAATTCAAACATATTCTAACATATTTTTACTCTCTTATACAATCACTGATACAAGTTCTCAATGATCCATGCAGCCACTCACACATTCACTGGCTCTTCTGCACAGTTATTTATATATGTTTACTCTCACATGTACTGTGTTTTACATATGTACTTACTTTGACATGTAGCACTGAGATATCCATTCACTCAGCAATACACTCATGCACACAGTCAACTGCCCATGCAGCTGTTTCCACATGCACTTTTGAACCCATACATATAGTGAATCAACTGCTCACACATCTATGCACAGAGTCATACACCTTCCATCAACTCACACACACACTCACTTTCCCATACAAATACGTGGGCAAACAATCAATAACCCATATAGTTACTCATATAGCTACTGATCAACACATGCAGCAGTATACAGAACAACAGATATAATGATGCACAAAATAAGACAGTTTAGTCACTAACCCATGCACTTAGTGACACACATTTAATCACTGTCTCATACAGTCAGTCATGCACCTACTAAATCCTTCATCCAGACACTTAAACATCCACTCATTCTTCAATATGTAAGACATATTTTTACTTTACTGCAACATACAGTCATTGGATGTTGTCATCAGTGATGTCATCAGTGATGTCATTTGAGATGTCATCAGTGATGTCACTGACCATGTCATGAATGATGTAATATGTGACATCATCAGCAGTGGATTGCGGGTGCGCGATATATAGTTAGGGCAACTAACTATATATGAAATTTCAATGGTTTTGTGTGAGTAAAATATGGTTTTATAAATGCTAATTCCTAACTATATATGGTCTATAACCTATGGTTTTTTCAGTGAATTTTCAAGGTTTTGCAAATGCTAATTCCTAACTATGTATGGTCTATAACCTATGGTTTTTTCAGTGAATATATATATATATATATATATATATATATATATATATATATATATATATATATATATATATATATATATATATATATATATATATATATATATATATATATATATATATTCTTTCCAAAAGTTGCCAAGTTGGAAGGTCACTCAGGAGGGTGTTAACACACACTTGCCGCCGGCAGCACCACAACAGCCTGCAGCACATCCGTCCATTTACATGCCAAACGCGTTTCGGGCGTCATCCCGCCCTTGATCACTGGCTGTAACAACGAGAAACAGAGGCTGATTGTATGCACATGATTTATTGAGTAACAAGTTCCACCCATGTGGGTGTGGCAAAGTTGCATTCTGGTCTCAGCAGTCCATTGCCCAAACTTTGATCGTGCTAAAACCCCAGTGGACACCTCTGATTTGTCGTTGTTTCACAATGTCTTACCCCAGTGGGTGGAAGGAAATGTCATGCAGCGCCCTCATGCTGCCAATATATACCAACGGCTCAGGCCCCCCTCGTTCTGTTCACTGCACAAGATGCTGAGCAGTGTAGATCCACTAGTTTCAGCGGCGGGACCTTCCGCGACCGGACTAGCTGCATTAAATTCTTTCCAAAAGTTGCCAAGTTGGAAGGTCACTCAGGAGGGTGTTAACACACACTTGCCGCCGGCAGCACCACAACAGCCTGCAGCACATCCGTCCATTTACATGCCAAACGCGTTTCGGGCGTCATCCCGCCCTTGATCACTGGCTGTAACAACGAGAAACAGAGGCTGATTGTATGCACATGATTTATTGAGTAACAAGTTCCACCCATGTGGGTGTGGCAAAGTTGCATTCTGGTCTCAGCAGTCCATTGCCCAAACTTTGATCGTGCTAAAACCCCAGTGGACACCTCTGATTTGTCGTTGTTTCACAATGTCTTACCCCAGTGGGTGGAAGGAAATGTCATGCAGCGCCCTCATGCTGCCAATGTATACCAACGGCTCAGGCCCCCCTCGTTCTGTTCACTGCACAAGATGCTGAGCAGTGTAGATCCACTAGTTTCAGCGGCGGGACCTTCCGCGACCGGACTAGCCGCATTAAATTCTTTCCAAAAGTTGCCAAGTTGGAAGGTCACTCAGGAGGGTGTTAACACACACTTGCCGCCGGCAGCACCACAACAGCCTGCAGCACATCCGTCCATTTACATGCCAAACGCGTTTCGGGCGTCATCCCGCCCTTGATCACTGGCTGTAACAACGAGAAACAGAGGCTGATTGTATGCACATGATTTATTGAGTAACAAGTTCCACCCATGTGGGTGTGGCAAAGTTGCATTCTGGTCTCAGCAGTCCATTGCCCAAACTTTGATCGTGCTAAAACCCCAGTGGACACCTCTGATTTGTCGTTGTTTCACAATGTCTTACCCCAGTGGGTGGAAGGAAATGTCATGCAGCGCCCTCATGCTGCCAGTATATACCAACGGCTCAGGCCCCCCTCGTTCTGTTCACTGCACAAGATGCTGAGCAGTGTAGATCCACTAGTTTCAGCGGCGGGACCTTCCGCGACCGGACTAGCCGCATTAAATTCTTTCCAAAAGTTGCCAAGTTGGAAGGTCACTCAGGAGGGTGTTAACACACACTTGCCGCCGGCAGCACCACAACAGCCTGCAGCACATCCGTCCATTTACATGCCAAACGCGTTTCGGGCGTCATCCCGCCCTTGATCACTGGCTGTAACAACGAGAAACAGAGGCTGATTGTATGCACATGATTTATTGAGTAACAAGTTCCACCCATGTGGGTGTGGCAAAGTTGCATTCTGGTCTCAGCAGTCCATTGCCCAAACTTTGATCGTGCTAAAACCCCAGTGGACACCTCTGATTTGTCGTTGTTTGGGTGTTTGTGCGGATACCTTCCGTGTGTGGCAATTCCTCTTGGGGCAACTCGTTGTTTGATATATATATATATATATATATATATATATATATATGGGAGAAAAGGTTGCCACCTAGGTGGGAATGCACTTACAGGTAGGAATTAATCAGCGCAAGGGCGCGAGCTGCGGGGACATTGGCAATCCCTTTAAAACTTTTTTTGCATGCGAATGGCGGCGGCGACCCACTTGGGTTTTATCGAACCACCAGTCCCAGAAAGCATTGCTTCAGGTTTCACACCTGTGCATAATCACTGAGGGTATTTACTGGTGCCTACAGTTGCCGTCATGTCACATGTGCTGCCACTGAAGAGGGCGTTGGCCCGAAACGCGTCTGGCAGGAAAGGGACTCTGTTCGCAGCTCGCGCCCTTGCGCTGGCATTAATTCCTACCTGTAAGTGCATTCCCACCTAGGTGGCAACCTTTTCTCCCATTTGTTAGCGGCCGGCCACGGTCGCGGGTTTGCACATCCGCGGACAAACTGCGGGTCCACGGCTGCCTCATTTGGGCAGCTTTTTGTGGTACAGGAGGTGCCTTTACTTGCGGGGTGCTTGCGGGGACATTGGCAATCCCTTTAAAACTTTTTTTGCATGCGAATGGCGGCGGCGACCCACTTGGGTTTTATCGAACCACCAGTCCCAGAAAGCATTGCTTCAGGTTTCACACCTGTGCATAATCACTGAGGGTATTTACTGGTGCCTACAGTTGCCGTCATGTCACATGTGCTGCCACTGAAGAGGGCGTTGGCCCGAAACGCGTCTGGCAGGAAAGGGACTCTGTTCGCAGCTCGCGCCCTTGCGCTGGCATTAATTCCTACCTGTAAGTGCATTCCCACCTAGGTGGCAACCTTTTCTCCCATTTGTTAGCGGCCGGCCACGGTCGCGGGTTTGCACATCCGCGGACAAACTGCGGGTCCACGGCTGCCTCATTTGGGCAGCTTTTTGTGGTTTAGGAGGTGCCTTTACTTGCGGGGTGCTTGCGGGGACATTGGCAATCCCTTTAAAACTTTTTTTGCATGCGAATGGCGGCGGCGACCCACTTGGGTTTTATCGAACCACCAGTCCCAGAAAGCATTGCTTCAGGTTTCACACCTGTGCATAATCACTGAAGGTATTTACTGGTGCCTACAGTTGCCGTCATGTCACATGTGCTGCCACTGAAGAGGGCGTTGGCCCGAAACGCGTCTGGCAGGAAAGGGACTCTGTTCGCAGCTCGCGCCCTTGCGCTGGCATTAATTCCTACCTGTAAGTGCATTCCCACCTAGGTGGCAACCTTTTCTCCCATATATATATATATATATATATATATATATATATATATATATATTTATCTACATATATGGTTTTCACATATATGGTATGTGTTTCTGGGGTCCCGCACATGGGCGGGAATATTCATGTGCTTATGACTTTGATGAGGATACTCCTGGAAGAGAACTAGGATTACAGGTAAGTAACTAATCCTTCTTGGCATGTAGAGCTGTAGATTCACATGCACCCTCCCTCCTCCCCGGACACCTATGGTTATTTCAGTTCTTTTTACTTACATTATACATGCATGGACATCGCTGTACTATACTTACTTACTCCATTCTCACCCTCTTGCGGAAAAACAAACTAACAATGGAGTTGATGCTCATGCGCACTATCACCGAAAGGAGTTGTTGTTGCAGGGATTCAAATGGTAGCACTAAAATCTTTTAAGTCAAGCTTGAAAAACCTACAGCAATCGGTAATCCCTTCAAACTGAGGAGGCAAAGGCCTCCCACCACGGACGTCTCCAGGAAACTATGTGAGGGTATTCTGGACAAGCACAAGTGCTACTCAGGGTTCCCTTGAATAAGTAACAAACCAAACGTTGGTGGCACCATGTTGCAGGGATTCTGCGCAGTCACAGAACTATGCTTTGAATCATAGAACAGAGACTGAGGCATCCTACCACTTGAGTACCCATGAGCCCGGGACCAACTAGCTATAGCGTCTCACTTGCCATCCTACTCACTTACAGAGTAACAAGCAATTAGACACCCCAGAACACAACACTCTGACCCTCTCAGGAATTAGTTGCAGGACAAACCCTTTCACTGTCACACTCATACTGGTACCACAATAAGATCTGACCGAGACAAGAGAAAAGATTTTTAACTAGTATACAGTATACGTGCTACAGTAAGAAAGAAAATGCCTAACACAAATATGGTCAGTGTAGTTAGTAGTCCATGAATCATGAAAGCAGATGTCATTATTTAAGACATCATAGCCTAACCCCCTCCCTTTCTACAGAATCAAAGTGGTTATATATCAGAAGAACTCTTGGTGTTGGCAGCAGATCCTATACCTTAGCATGCACAGATGAAAGTTCTACATCTCCTGTGCTGCCACAATCTCTTCCCTGGAAATATCCCTCTCCAATTGTTTTGTTACCTATTCTGTGTATAGCTATATGACACCAGTAACCTTCTATCTTAAAAGAAATTCTTATTCATGGTTCTACCTTTAACTGTCTTTCATGAAATAAGAGTGCCCTATTAGGTTTGTTTATAAACTGTATATGACTATTCTATCTAGCATAAACATTTTTAAATCAGTGTACATGTCCTCCCTTAGCGGTATATCATAGTGTATCATCAATTATCTGGCAAAAAGTATAGTACAATTATGATGAACTATAAACCACTGTATGGTATTATACACAAGAATGAGTGATCTAAAATATTATTTGTTTAAATTTTAGAACTATGCTGAAATTGTCCTGATGAAGACACGCGTCGAAACGCGTTGACAGACATCAGCTCCTTCAATCAGTTCTGGGAACTATCAATGCTTTAATATCTCCCTGAAGACTACACATTAATTTGATTGAAAATGTGTTCTTCTTTTTAATGTATTTTAGTAAAAAATTGTATTATTGAATATATTCATATCAATTTTTATAAGTATAATTAAATTTCTTATGCGATCATAGCATATTGTTGTTTTCTTTCCCTTCTTGTGTTTTTTCTTTCTTACTGTATTTTATTATGACACATATTTGTCTTTATTATAATTTGCCTGGGTTTTTACCTTTGCTTCTATTTGCTTTACCCTGACCCAGGAAATTTATCCCACTCAGGGGGTCCTTGTTTATTTCCATAGCTATATGACAAAGTACATGTTTCCAGACTACAGCTGCATTTGTGTGTTTTGTCTAAGTGCTGAGGCCTTACCAGAACAAAATAATGAGGGGCATTGTTGTTTTATCTTTACTAAGGTGTGCAGACTAAATCCCAGGAAAAGAAAGAATGCAAAAAAAGCAGGTTCTGTGTGAAATACAGTGTGGCACAAAGCAAAATACATTAGTATAGTATTGTGTGCAAAGCAGAGGGCAGTCTGCAATGTGCTTGTGCTAACATAGGGAAAATGGCAAGGGGCTTGCACGGGACATAGAACAGAGTCACCTTGCCTTGTGACTGGAAAATAATTCTTTGAAGTAAAACAACTTGCAAACATCCAGACTCAACACTAGATTACAGGAATATGTAAAGCGTGTGAATCTACAGCTCTACATAATAGGAACAGATGCTTACAGAGTAAGTAATGTAATCAATTTATTAATTTACACACATTTGACTCTCGAATGAACTACTGCCTAACCCTATACCTCTCTCAATATACCCTCTACCTCCACTCTGATTCATCCCAAACTTAATTCTACTGCTATGATCCCCAAAATAAACTTTTCAGACTTTCCCTCTCCATCCCTCCCTGGCTCACCCAAAACCTCATTTTATTGCTGTGATCTCCCAAACAACCCTTTCCAAATTCCTCCCTCATGTATCCCTCCTTTGACTCATTGCAAACCTCATTTTACTACTGCGATTTCCCTAGTCCCTTGCTAGATTAATTTCCTCCTCCATCTCTCCTTTTACTTATCCTAAGCCTCTTCTTACTACTATGATCTCCCAAATAACACTTTCTAGACTTTCTTCTTCTGTCACTCCATTATGCTATTCAATCTAACTAACTCCCCTTCTCAAATGAACACATTTTTCCCTATACTAATCCACCATTAATCCTTTTGGGATCCGGATTAGCGTGCTACTCACCGAAAAGCGCTTCACCGCCTCATCAGAGGTTGTAAACGCGATATAATTGCAATTACTGACTGCCAGGCGAGATTGAGGGTAGGGGGGTGCGCTCTCCATCCCATTCCTGCTGTAAGCAGGATGAGGCAATGATGTCCATTGTCCCGGTTTGTGATGGTGATTGAATTCCTTGCTGGATGGTTAAGAGTTGATGCCCTGGTGAAGAGCCAAGAGTATGCGCCGGGGATCTTGAACAGAGTTGAGCTGTACGCTGATGACATACTAATTTTCTTGGATGACCCTCCCTGGCTCCGGACCTTTGGTCCTTCAGGTCCCAGAGATTTTGAGGACTGTTTCCAGACTTCACATTAATAAAACTAAATCCTTGGTATAGTACCTGGCGTGTCCCCTACTGATGCTCGAGTGGGCTGCTTGCGCTCTCATTCGCCCTGAGGGTTTTTTTTTAAACTTGGGATGTGACGGATGACCCTTCCCGGGCCAGGGACTGCAATCTTAAGCCTCACATAGACCGGGCGACTTGTGATCTTAGTCCTTGGACGACACTGCCGCTGTCCATTTTGGAGTTATCTGCCCTTTATAAAATGGTTGTTTTACCCCATTTGTTATATCAGCTGCTGAATTACTCCTTTTCACTCTCAACCTCTGTCTTGAAGAGACTGGATTCTCTGCTACGGAATTTTCTTTGGCGGCACCATGTCCTGAGGGTTGCCTCGTCCAAGTGTTATAATTCCCCTTACGACTGAGGCCCTGCAACTCCGAATACACTTTCCGATTACCAGGCATCTCATCTTATTGTCCTAAATGAATGGTGGTTTAACACCACAGTAGTCCCTGCCTTTGCCACTGACCAGTGGGTGATGAAGGGAACCCCCCCCCCCTGCATCTGCTGTGTGGAGGGGTTCCTCCACAGCACCTCCCAATAGCTACGAAAGTAACACTTCTGGTTTGGAGGGAGACCCATAGTGTCATCGGGTGGGCGGGACGCTTGACAAAGGAACCGTTATGGCATGGGACCCGGTTGGGGCAGATTACCACCCTGCAGGGCTTCAAGCCGTGGGACATTATAGGCATCTCCATGTTGTGGTTTGTCATGTCAGGTTCCGCAGTAAAGTAGTGTTCGAGGCATTTGAGCTGCAGATTGCACACTGTGCATAGATCGCCACCTAGTGTTGGGCCCGGATGTTTGCAGTTTGTTATCCTGAAAAGTTGTTTGGAAGTCACGAGGTAGGTGACTCCTCCTTTGGACCACATTGCGCATGGGCAGCGGCTCCATCCCCATACTGTTTTTTTCCGCCATCGGGCTCGGATGTGTTTCCTGCGCTCCGGTTTGGAACCGATTTCCCTTCGGCGCGCAATCCTCACCCAGTTTGAAGGTATTGTTTTGATCGCGCTACACATCGACGCGATTCTCTACCACTTCGAAGTCTTCGATTCCGGTCGTCGACGAAGGCCTTTGGGCCTACATAGGCCTTCATTTCTAGCTCATGGAAAGGACGCCATTCAAGAAGTGTCCTCAATGTGGGTCGAAGTTTCCCCACACCGACCTACATGAGGTGTGCAACCTTTGCCTTTCACCGGAGCACGAGGCCAAAGACTGTTCGCCGTGTGCCTCATTCCGCTCCAAGAAAACCATTCGGGACCGACGAGCTCTGAGAACTATGGCTCGCTCATCAGCTTCGATCCCAGACGACATCTTCGAAGAGGGCGTCGACGTACCAGAACACCAGCACGCCGAAGAGAGTATCGGATCCTCAGATGCCGAAGACTCCAACATCGAGGACATCACTCCAGCTCAACGTGTCGTAAGTAAGACCGTCGACCCCAACCCTTCCTCGACACCCTCAAAAAAGGCATCGGTCACACCCTTACCTTCGGGCCGGGTGCACACCGAGACACTGCTTCCCACACCCCGCCTTCAGGCCCTGCAAAGAAGCCCACTAAGCCTTCAGGTGGCTCGGGCTCAAGCCAGCCTATTCCTGGTGCCAATCCTATACCGACACCGAAGAAGCCATCTTCCTCTACCACGCCGACCGTTACACACAGCACCGAAGACTGGCAGCGGCTCATCGATGCCAAAACCGCACTCAGAGCCGAGTAAAAAAAACGCCCAAAGCGCCAGATTCACATGCGTCGGAGCCGAAAAAACAGGTTCCGGTATAAGACATTTCAAAAGGGCGCACTCCTAAGCAAAAAGACCCGACACCAGCTACCGACTCGGTGCCGAAAAAACCTACGGAGCCGAAAACTTCGACGCCGAAGGATTTGCCCTACTCAGAAGAACTTTTTACACTGGATCCCAATCAGAAAACTCTTGTAAACGATCCTAACACTGGACAATTGACTCTCAGCTCCAAGAAGAGACCACTTGAGGCGCCAGCCCCTCCTCCCCCTCCAAAGAAGAGACATTGCAACATCTCCATTAAAGGTCCCTTCTCCACCACCTCCCCATACTGTTCCTACTCCTACACCTCCTACACCACATCATTCCCCTACACCATCTGCTAATCCAGATGATGATGTAGACACAGATTCTGATGACACAGGTGGGGGTGCACACGACCCAGCAGGGACCAATAGTCCCCCTCAGTCACCTAATCCATGGGATGATTACAACACCTCTGATGTGCCTTACGTCCCACAAGATGATGTATACCCTTCTAGACCTTCCCCACCAGAGGACACTATAGGTTTTAACCTACCAGTCCAAAGGGCTGCGCAATATCATGGGGTGGACTTACACACCGATGCAGTGGAGGAAGATTTCCTATTGGACACTTTTGATAACACACAAAGGTCTACTGCCATTTTGCCAATGCTTAAGGGTGTCATCAAGCACTCAACAGAGGTTTTTAAGGATCCTGTCAGGGCTAGAGTACTCAATCCTCGCATTGAGAAAAAGTATAAAGCTGCCCCTGCAGATCCGGTTTATATTAAAGGTCCAGCACAATTAGATTCTCTAGTAGTGTCTAATGCACGTAAACGTGCTAATTCCCAGACATCAGGTGAGGCCTCACCACCAGACAAAGAATCTAAGCTCCTTGGCGCCTCCGGCAAGCGAACAGCGGCACAAGCAGATAACATCTGGTGCATTGCCAACACCCAAGCGTTACTGGCAAGATATGACAGGGCACATTACGATGAACTAGAGTCCATAATGCAGCATCTACCAGACAAATACAAAAACAGGGCTAATGAACTTATACAGGAAGGTAAAAATATTACCAATACTTCCATTCATTGTACCCTAGACGCTACAGATACCGCCTCAAGGGCAATCAATACCAGCACCCTACTACGTAGACATGCCTGGCTACGTATTTCAGGTTTTAAACCTGAGGTACAAAACTCCATCCTTAGTCAGCCATTTGATGATACACATTTATTTGGCCCAAATGTTGACGTGTCTTTAGAAAAAATGAAAAAGACACCGATACAGCAAAATCTATGGGAGCCTTGCAGCAGCAAGCTCCCAGACGTTCCTTTTGTCGTTCATCATACAGAGGCAACACAAGAGACTACTCCTAGAATTCCATTCACTTCCTACTAAACCCCTGGTCAATCCACATTGATTAAGTGCTACCAGAGAGGGGGTCACAGGGGTAACAACAACAAAGGCAGAGGCAAAAACAACAACTCCCGCTCTGCCTCTACCCCTACCCAATGACTTTCCTCCCCTTCCCCCAACATTCCACTCCTGTGGGGGGAAGACTTCAACAATTCCTGCCTGCATCAACATCACATCAGACAGGCGGTGCGACAAACTATTCAGTCAGGTCACTGTCTAGAACTAACATCAACCCCCTCAAACATACCACCCAAACAGTGTCCAATGTCACAAGGACATCTGTCACTGTTAAAGCTAGAAGTAGTATCTCTGCTAGAAAAAAGTGCAATAGAACCTGTTCCTCTGCACCAACAAAACAAGGGGGTTTAGTCTCTATATTTTCTGATTCCAAAGAAGGATGGCTCTCTAAGGCCTATTTTAGACCCCCGACCGCTAAACATTTACATACAGTCAGACCATTTGCACATGGTCACACTCCAACAAGTCCTTCCGCTCCTGCTGTAAAACGACTTCCTGGCTACTCTAGATCTCAAGGACGCATACTTCCACATTCCCATTCACAAGGCTCACAGGAAGTATCTCAGATTTGTAATACACGGGCAGCACTATCAATTCAAAGTACTCCCATTCGGAGTCACAACAGCACCAAGAGTAGTCACCAAGTGCTTAGCAGTAGTGGCAGCGCATCTACGAAGACAGCACATCCATGTCTTCCTGTATCTCGAAGACTGGCTCATGAAAGCCAGCTCACACAATCAATGCGTGGAACACACTCATGCCACCATCCAACTGCTCCACAACTTGGGGCTCACAATAAACCACACCAAGTCTCATCTACAGCCATCCAAAGTACAACGGTACCTCGGTGCCACAATAAACACCTCAACAGCACTAGCTTATCCCACTCCAGCAAGGATAGCCAGCATGCAAACTCTTCGAACAAAGTTTCAGCTACAACACTCCCTCCCAGCACGAGTGTTCATGCAACTCATAGGGATGATGGCCTCTTGCATCTTCATAGTACCCCATGCAAGACTTCAAATGTGTCCGCTACAAGAGTGCTTATCACGTCAATGGAACCAGGCTCAAGGTCACTTAACAGACCTAGTGTTGGTAGACGGTCGGACTCATCGCTCTCTGCAATGGTGGAGCACCAAAAACCTTTATAAGGGACGACCGTTCCTAGAGCCAATTCCTCAGATAATTTTGACTGCGGACGCATCGCTCTCCGGCTGGGGAGCACACCTACTGCAACACACCATGCAAGGCAGGTGGACACCGCAACAAAAATTACTCCACATCAATCATCTGAAGTTACTAGCAATATTCCTAGCACTAAAAGCTTTCCAGAAGCAAGTAGCAAACAAAGCTGTGTTAGTCCGCACAGACAACATGACAGCAATGTACTACATACAGAAGCAGGGAGGCACACACTCCCTGCAACTCTCTCAACTAGCACAGGACATATGGAGGTGGGCTATACCTCAAAACATATTCCTCCTAGCCCAGCATGTTCCGCGAGTACAAAATACTATAGCGGATCTGTTAAGTCGTCAAACACAACAGACCCCCGAGTAGGAACTTCATATGCAAGTTCTTCAGCCATTCTTTCAGATGTGGGGACAACCTCAAATAGACCTTTTTGCCACCCACGAAAACGCAAAATGCCCAAGCTTCGTCGCCGGATATCCACACCCACTGTCAAAAGGCAATGCGATATGGATAAATTGGTCAAACAGATTTGCGTACGCTTTTCCACCTCTACCACTCATGCCACTAGTAGTACGCAAACTACAGCAGCATTCTCTGACCCTCGTCTTAGTTGCTCCAACGTGGGCCAGACAACCGTGGTACACCACACTGCTACAACTGTCTGTAGTACCGCACCAAAAACTGCACCTGTCTCCACACCTCTTAACACAGAACCGTGGAGAGATCAGACACCCAGACCCAGCTCAGCTCAACCTTGCGATCTGGCTCCTGAAGTCCTAGAATTTGGATATCTAAACCTTCCTCCAGACTGCATGAATGTCATTAAAGAAGCTAGACGTCCAACCACTAGGGCATGTTACACGGCCAAGTGGAAACGATTTGTGATATATTGACACAACAACAATATTGATCCCCTAGATGTCTATTCAACACATCATAGGATACTTACTGCATGTCCAAAGATGTAACTTAGATATGTCTATTAGACTACATCTTGCTGCAATAGTAGAATATCTGCAAAACAGACAACATCTATCTCTGTTCAGAGTGCCTGCCATTAAAGCCTTTATGGAAGTCCTTAAAAGAATAATTCCTCCCAGAGTACCACCTTCACCTGTGTGGAATTTAAACGTTCTCACACGGTTAATGGGACCTCCCTTCGATCCCTTACACAGATGTGAATTACAATTTTTAACATGGAAAGTTGCTTTCCTAGTAGCTATTACTTCTCTGCGGAGAGTTAGTGAACTACAAGCACTAACCATTCAAGAACCCTTCTTGCAAATGCATCAAAATAAGGTAGTTCTACGTAGTAATCCAAAATTCCTGCCCAAAGTCATTTCTCCATTACATCTCAATCAAGCTGTGGAACTGCCCGTTTTCTTCTCAAAACCACAGTCAGTAGCAGAAAGAGCTCTTCACACATTAGATGTCAAGAGCATTGCTATACTACATAGAAAGGACACAACCTTTTCGTAAGACAAAACAACTTTTTGTGTCTTTCTCACCACCACACAAGGGTAATCACATTTCAAAATCTGGGATAGCTAGATGGTGTGAGAAGTTGGCCTGGTATATGATGTCCACTATTCTAGTGGGCACCTTGCACCAGTCCAAACAACCCTTATGGTGATGGTTGTAAAGTTAACTTTATAGACCAGCTATACTAGTGGTAGCATGGACAAAGCAGTCTTAGGCTAAAACTTCAGAGAGCATGTGAAGCCAGCTGTTTTACCAATAATAGTCCCTTGAATATCAAATGAAAGGACACCACACAAGGTATATATCAAATATATATGTATTTATTACTAACTCAACCCCTCTGCACTCTTTATGAGGTCAGAGTTCGAGATACAGCACAAGTTACTAAATAAGCATACTATAAGTTGCACAAATACAATTCTGCACTAGGGGCCTCACTAACCATATACTAAGTAAGTGGTATAAGAACCACTTCAGGAAAGGTGAGTAGGCCTAGGGCCTAGGAAATCGCTGGGGCTACACTGAACAACCAAAGGTTAGGAAGTAGGAGTCCCACAGGATGCGTGTGCAGTGTCTAAACACACGCGGGTTACAATAGAGTTTCAATGGGAACGTAAAAGTTCCAAAGTAGTAGATTTCGGACACTTCCAGGTGGACTACAGGAAAGCCCAGTTAAACTAGGACACTTGGATAGTTATTACCCACAGGAGCACCGGAGTACGCGAGTTACTTCACCCAGGGAAGCTGGTTGCATATGTGTTCTTTCGTGTTAGGTTTCGTCGATGAATCCTATGGAGAGCTGCAAGAAAGGGCTGCAAGCGACCAGGAGGAAAGTGTCCGGATGGATCCAAGGATGGATCGGAGCAGTGAAGAACCTGAAATCAGAGGGGACAGAGTCTGGGTCACTAGCCAGTGACCAGGAAGGAACCAGGCAATGTCGAGATGCAATCAGTTGAAGAGGTGAAGCTTGTCTCCGCAGCCACGAGGTCCAGGAGGCGTCGACGACGAACAGGAACTGGAGTCGAGCTGTCCCACGATGGATGTAGCTGTTGGCGGTGTCGGTATCCGAATTGGACCCAACAAACCTTGGCGAATCCAATCCACGCAGGATTAGAAGATTGGCTTCTGTTCAGACCAGCAAGGTCTGGGGCGCTTCTCCTTTGCAGGGAAGCAGGAGCAAGCCCGGAGCAACCAGGCAAGCGGTGTTGTTTCAAAAGGATGTCTTCAAATGGGCCACTAGCCAACGGGCTGGCAATCGCGAAGACGCATTGAGCTGAAATGCAGACTCAGGCCCCACGTGGCAGTCGTAGAGTGTGGAGGGCTGTGCTTCGGTGCAAATGCTGCTCAGGGCTGGGGCTTCTCAAACCCCAATTCACAACTTCGAGGGTGCCTCTGAAGCTACACAGGTAGCAAAAAGCAGGTACTGCAGGGTGTCCGGTCCCACGTCTCTCGTGTCCGCCACGGGTCTCAGCTTTGCTGTGGATGTGGGTCGGAGCCAGAGAAGTCTGGAAGTGCAGATGCTGCGTCGCTAAGTCTTCGGGTTCCGGCGGGAGCGTCGACAAAGCAAACCGGGAAGTCACTGATGGTGCCTGTTTGCACAGGGTGGTCACCCCTTGACCACAAGGGAGATGTCTTCAGTCTTCCAGTCGAAATGGAACGTCGAAGGTCCAAGAGTTCATTTCAGAGTTTTTTTCCAGGATAATCTAATGTCTCTAGACACAGCTCCTAACTTTATACCAAATTAAGGGGCTGGATTACCTGCTAGGTCCCTCCTATGGGTGGAACCTGAGAAGGGGGTGGTTACACCCCTTTCTCTTTGTCCAGTTTCGTGCCAGAGCTGGGGCTGGGGTGCCCCAGAGCTGGGGCTGGAGTGCCCCAGCAACTGGTTTGAACCGAGCTATGCATGGAGCACCTTGTGTGCCCCAGGCAGTGTCTGGAAACAGCAGTTTCCATTGAACCCACCCAGCCCCAATCCACTACAGGCTGTCTGGGGAGGTGCCAGCACCTCCCTTGACAGGAAATCTATTATTTAGGCCTCCCCTGCCGGAGTTTCGTCCAGCAGCAGGAGGTCAGACCCGTGTCTGTGGCAGCAGCATCCATTTTGTGATGTTGAGGCTCTGTTTAACTTTAACCGGGTAAAGCAGTAACTACATGTCTTCTCCCTATAGAAGGGTGGAATGCAGGGTTATAATGCTATAAGGATATGGTTCCGAAAGCTGCAGACAGACTCAGCTCATGCTAGAGCACCATCTCACATAAAACCAAGCACTCTTCCTTCAGGATTGTCAAGGCCTGCCATAGGAGGGACTTATAGGTATTTATGTGTCTATATATAAGGGTAGATATAGGAATACCTTAAGCAAGGGGTGATTACACCACCTTGCCCAAGCTGAGTGTTCAGCCTGTGGTGTCCTTTTGTATGGCCAGCCAGGGGTGGCATAATACATGCTGCAGCCCCTGGTAGGCCTTGAATGCACCTATGCCCTGGGTACCTATGGTACACTATACAGGGGTTCACAAAGGTGACCCAATACCCAATTAGGTATGTACCTAAAGTACATGGTATGAATTTAGAGAGAGAACAGCTGGGCTGTATGTCTGATTAGCAGGCCCACAGCCACACTAAAGTCGAAAAACCAGAGTATCACAGCAAAAAGTGGGGGTGACCATAGGAAGCAGACCCTACTCTCCTACAGATGGATTGTCAAATGCATACAGATTTGTTACCACAAAGCTAAACGTACGTTATCTGTTCCTCCTAAAGCCCACTCTACAAGAAAAATAGGGGCTTCAATGGCATTTTTAGGGAACATTCCCCTTGATGACATCTGCAGAGCAGCTACATGGTCTACACCGCACACATTCACAAAACACTATTGTGTAGATGTGCAAACAAAGGGGTGGTCGACGCTAAGAGTGGGTACTGCTATACAATCTATGCAGAGTGTGCAATCTGCAGCTCATATGCCTCGAACGGAAAATGCTACTTACCAGTATGCATCTGTTCTTGGCATGTAGAGCTGCAGAGTTGCACCCGGCTACCCTTGTCTGTTCCAGTATTATCTTAATTAGATACAAATTACATGGGCATCCTTGCTTTTTCTTGCAAAGCTCCATTATTTCCCTAATGGCTAAAAACAATGTGGGGATGGAGCCGATGCCCAAGCTCAATGTGGTCCAAAGGAGGAGTCACCTACCTCGTGACTTCCAAACAACTTTTCAAGACAACAACAAACTGCAAACATCCGGGCCCAACACTAGGTGGCGTTCTATGCACAGTGTGCCACTATGCAGCTCTACATGCCAAGAACAGATGCATACTGGTAAGTAGCATTTTCCTTTTGGAGCTGCAGGCAGAGATTGACCTCCAATGTTCGCAATTCTTCCACTATCCACAATTAAGAGATGCCCTCACCCCCTACATTAAGGGGCTCTCAGAAATCCCAGAATATAGTCCACTGAGGTTAAGATTCTCCAGGAAGAACTACATGATTACAACATTTCTCTAGTGTACAGATCCCTAATGATTAACACACCAGACTCATTTGACTGGCTGAGAGACACCTGGGCAGGTGACTTGAGGCTAATGCCTCCCCTCATGCGGCGGTGATCGCATCACTCTTCTGCCTAATACAGTGGAGATACTTGCATTGAGTCAACTATAACTGAGGGCGTCTATGGAAAATGGAGGTGGTAGCCCTTACTGACATGCTTGCACTGTCAATCAAACTGAGGTGATTTTCTCCACATGGTTTGGTCATGTAAGGGGCTGTCTTTCTGCTGGGAGGTGGTATTGTCCTGCGTGGAACATGTGCTGGGCTTGGTATTGCCCCGAGATCCCTATTTGGTTCTCCTTCATTCTACCGAGGGGTTAGACACTGACAATGAAAGATATCGCAGGGCCTTGTTGTGGCTTGGTCTGGTAATAGCGAAATGGGATATTGCCAGGTCTTAGAAAGGCAAGGTCCCTTCGTCTTTGGAACAGTGAACATGGGTTGGATCGATATATGAGCATGGAGCATTTGCCTTTGGATTCCTTACCTTTTGATTTACCCCATGCACAGCATTTCACTGAAACTGTTCTCCATAACCCTCCCACGTTGATGAGGATGTCACAATGGAACGGCTCCACACGCGACTCCACATGTCGTCATCGGAGCCATAAGAAGACCTAGTCAGTGTGCTGACATCAGTTCCTTTTGTTACACACCATCGCAGCGTAAGAGGGCTCTCCATTTCTAGTGTTTCATTGCTGTAGGTTCCTCCTGAAATTGTAGCAGTTACATGGCTGCCCAGAAGAAGTCTGGTTTTAAGCCATGCAGGGAATGTGGGGGTCATATGTCTATCACTGACCCCCATGAAGATTGTCTTTGGTGCCTCTCATCGGACCACAACGTCAAGGGGTGTACTTCATGCTGACGCATGAATCCGAAAGCCCTGAAAGAGAGGGAGGCTAAACTGTTTATGGCCAGTGCGAAGAAACAGAAGAGGGGCCGTAAAAGAATGAGATCCAAGTCGCTGACTCTGCATACCTCGAAGTCATCAAGGAAGCATGAAAAGAAGCAGCATCATGGATCCCAGATGTTGTTCGCCTAAAGATAACGCACCGAAGTTGGTGTCCCAGGAATTCCGGCTTCGCTGCAAGGATGAAGTCTCTTTCCCACTCCGGCACACTCTCCTGCTCCGATGCCCATCCCCGGCTCCTGTGTTGCCTGCGCCTCTACCGGAGCCGGTCAAACATCTTCCTCGAGCTGGCTCTGAACCGATGCTACCGGATCCATACCTAACCATTCCGGCTCCAGGTATGGATCCTTCACATTTATTGAATGCAATGTACCGCATGTTTGCCAGGGCGGCTAACCCTGCTGGTGCGCTTGTTGGCCCCATGGGACAACTTTCATTCAACCTTGGACCTTTGCCACCTCATTTTGAACAGGCATCATTCATGCCGATGACCCCGGGAAGTTTGCCTCTCCCAACGCTGAGGTACTTGACCCTGGTGCATTCCCTTGAGGGAAGAGTGCAGTTGTAGTCTTCTCCGGTACTGTCTGGCTCTGGTCCGGCGCCGACTCTCCCTCGCCCAGTGCCCTCTGCTAA
Organism: Lissotriton vulgaris; assembly: GCF_964263255.1. NCBI lineage: Eukaryota > Metazoa > Chordata > Amphibia > Caudata > Salamandridae > Lissotriton > Lissotriton vulgaris. The sequence continues at coordinate 34,643 of NW_028250443.1, forward strand.
TCTTGTGGAGCCTCTTTCGATGCCGGTCCCAAAGTCACTGGCGCCAAACCCGGCGTCGCCAATGTCGGTACTAAGGATGAGACAAGAGAGGAGGAGAGACTGCTGGAGGATGAAGAATTTCGGGGGCAGCAGGAAGAGGTTGAAGAGGGGGACATTATTGAGCCTATGCAGGAATTTGAGGGTCTGCAGGAGGCTAGGGGTTTGGACACACCTCCAGAGTGGGATCTCTTCACCAAAAGGCCTTCCATCGCAAGAGGTTTCCTCATACCATTCCATAATAAGGAAGGCAGCTGACCTGCTGGACTTGCTGTTACCAACTGCAGAGATGAAGTCAAATATTTTAACAGAGGTGAGGTGCTTCACTTCCCTTCTTCTGCATCGGAACCTCTGCTTCCATTTAACAATGCTTTGACTGAGCTGATTTTAGAGGTTTGGCAGAAGCCAATGACTGCCCCTGCTGTGTCCAGATCAGTTGCAAGGAGATATAAGGTGGCGTCTGGAGATCCAGTTTTCCTTTCCACACACCTGTCTCCTGAGAGCTTGGTAGTTCAGGCATCATGCTCTAATAAACCGTCTAAAGGCTCTTTCCTAACCACGCCTGGAGATAGCAAATCTAAGAGGATGGAGCAATCAGCTAACTAGGTGTTTTCTTCAGCCAGTATGGCTGTGAAATCCACAAACACAATGCGCCTGCTGGGTCGATATATCCATGCTTTGATGGATTCTGCAAAGGAGGTAATCCCCAGGCTTCCAGAGGGCATTCAGAGCCATTTTGCAGAGGTACTATCGGACAAGCAAGCTGGCCCATCAAGTCCTAGTCCAGGCTGGATACAGTGGACTCTGTTGCTAGAGTTAGGGTTCCTCAGTTTCAACCAGGAGGCACTCTTGGCTAAGGGGGTCTGGGCTTTCATCAGATGTACAGGCCACCCTATTGGACTTTCCTTTATATGGATCTCCTCTCTTTGGTACCAAAGCAGACTCGGCGCTACAACCCTTCAAGGATAGTAGAGACACAGCAAGATTGTTGGGTCCACAATCCCAGCCCAGAGGTTTTGGGTACCGCAGATTTCACAGGTTTGGTAAGACTCCTTTCTTTTGGGCCTGGCAGCAGCTGCAGGCGAACCTTCTGTATAGGTCATACAGAGAGAAAGGGTAGAGGTCATCTGCGAGGCACAGCTCGGAAGCAATTCTCCCCCTCTCCCGTTCCCCCCCTAACTGGTACCGCAGGGAAGCAGATCTAGATCCTCCATCCTGGAGCATGTTGGCCCCTTGGGAGGTCGGGTATCCCATTTTCTACAAAATTGGAGATCTATTACATGAGATCTCGGGATTTTGGATCTCGTAGAAAACTGGTATGCCCTTCCCTATGGGAGTTTCCTCCTTTAACCCCTCGTCAAGGCTGGTGCTCAGAGAACCACCCGTTGCTTCTGCAGCAGGAGGTTCTGTCTTTGCTTCAGAGGGGTGTGATAGAGGTTGTTCCGGAGCAGGAAGGGGGTCAGGGTTGCTACTCCCGATACTTCCTGATCCCGAAGAAGGACCGCCGATCCTAGACCTCAGGATCTTGAATGTTTACCTCAAGCTGGAGAAGTTCATGATGTTGACCCTGGCTCAGGTTCTTCTGGCGCAGCAGCAGGAAGACTGGATGGTGTTGGACCGATTTTATATATATATATATATATATATATATATATGTGTGAGAAAAACCCTGGGGCTTGAGAAGGCACTCGACGCTCTCCCTGTTCTTTGTGCAAGCCCTGCTGATAGTCACCCCTCATGGCATTCCTTCGTTCACAAGCATGGTCCGACGCGTTTCAGGGCTGGCACGCCCCTTCCTCATGGACAGGCACTGGGGAAGAAATGATGAAACGCCTCTCTTCATTCACCACCACTTTTATTTGATGTGAAAACGCCCTCTGGGCGTGGTACAGTTTTAGACATCCAGCTGCTGCTGGTATTTGTAGTCCAAGAGAGGCGAGTAAGTATTCCTTTAGTAGGCTCAGTTTCCCCACGTGAATTCTCCTCTATTGAATTAAAACCTTAAGTAGGTGAAATGTCATTTGGGCGACCTTTTTCTCCCAAGGGAAAGCATGCATCACGGAATGGAGCAGTTCCTTTCTGGAAGCCTCCTCGCACTCAGACACGCAGGCTGCAGTCTGTCTGAATAGAGGATGGTGCTCTCCTCCACGGCCAAGGCGCCGTGTAAACATGTGTGTGAGCAAAACCCTGGGGCTTGAGAAGGCACTCGACGCTCTCCCTGGAAACCTTCTTCTCCCATCAGCACGCTGACTCAAGGGGGATAACGCAAGGCTGCATGAACTCTTTTCCTACTCAAGGATTTAACAAGCGCAAATGAACACTGCAGGACGGCAACCTACTCAAGGTTTGAATTTACTCTGTGCAAACATAGACTACATGTACCAGCATTCCTGGATTCACCTTTGAAGCCACACCCAGTTTGGGTGTATCCTTTCGTCTAATTAAAAACGAATACATTGCACAGAGTCGCCTTTGCCTTCAGTGAAGCTTATCCATGATTACGGGGCGTTCCAAGCCTCGAAACGCGTCGGATTGGAATCATTTAATTAAGAATTCAGCAGCTCAAGCTACTGCGAGGCCAGCAGCGCCGGAAGGTGTGAGTGAGCGTCGAGTGCCCTCCTAAGCTCAAGGGCTTTTGCTTTTCAATATATATATATATATATATATATATATATATATATATATATATATATATTTTACGGTGGGATCTCAACACTACCAGTTTGCAGTCCTTCCATTCGGTCTTACATCTGGACCACGAGTCTTCACAAAGGTGGTGGCGATGGTAGCAGAACATCTCAGAAGGTCGGGGATTCTTTTTTACCCCTCTCTGGACAATTGGCTGCTTAAAGCAAAGGCACCGAAGATGATGCTGTGTCACTTGCAAGTAGGGTCAACTACACTCACTGATGCTTGTGTGATTGAGACACAACACACGGCATGCCTGGTTGACGTGATATAGGCAATGACTAGGATGCATGCCACCTTCAGAGCATGCAAGCCACATACAGGACGCAGTATTACCTCGTTCTGACTCTATCCTTTAACCTTCTCTCTCACATGTATGCCACACACTGACGGGGTCAGTGCAATTTCTTAAACATCCCGTTATACATCACTAGCACGTTCCATTGGCACATTATGATGTACTCGGGCCACAGACACAACAGTGATAATATCCGCCTGTTTGTTTCCTTCCTAGTTCCCGGGAGATCCATAAAGAAAAGGGTCATTCTACGACACTGTTCAGGTCGTATATTCGATTCCTCTTATTATTGAGGGACCGTAAGCAATGATATGAGCACTACTGGTCCTGATGAATTGCCTTTCAGTCAAGAAACATGTCGACCATACTCACACTAAGGGTTGAATGAGGCTTGATTACCTTACCCATCACTCCTCAAGACCCCTTAATTTCCTTTTTAATAAAGCAGTGAGCCATGCTATTAAAATTTTGTTTAATGGACTCTACTGACTTTTTTTAAGACTTCACTCACGCTCACTATTGCACTTTTTTAGGCCCCTCACACTCACACACCCACTGGCAAGGAATAAAAGAACTCCGCCAAAGTGCAGCCTTCCGTGCTGCCCGACGGGCATTGCACCGCCAGCCTGTCGCAGGAGCAGGAAACCAATGATGAAGCTGGACGGTCATCGGATGGGATAACAGTAGTTGTCCAACCGGTAACCTGTGTGAGGTATCCTTAAATTCCGCAAAGGGTTCACATCATGCACTTCCCCCGTCAGACATAATGAGAGAAAGGTTAGCTTGAGCCAATCAGTCGGCTCCCCCTGGGGAACTTCGTACATTTACTTTATCACTTGCAAGTAACAACGCATCTGTTGTTCAACTTGGGTTTTTCGATAAATTAACCCAAATCTCACCTGGTGCCCTCTCAGCGCAACATGTTCATAGGGGCAGTACTGGACCCTACTGTGAGTCGTACCTTCCTGATTCCACAGAGGGCTATAGACATCCAAGCTATGATTCCGATTTTTCAAAATGGAGCGACTGTTCCAGTTCTGAAGGTCTTGCTCGGTCTGGTCGCTTCCTGCATACTGTTGGTCAACCATGCACGCTGGCACATGAAGGCGCTTTAGTGGTGCCTCCGCAGGCAGTGGTTTCAACACAACGGAGATCTCAAGGAGGTGGTCAGAATCTCCAGAGACACCGCAGCGGAGCTGTTATGGTGGATTGTTCTGTGTAAACTGTCTCAAGGGAAGCCATTTCAACTTTCTTCTCCGTGGCCACGGTGATAACTGATGCCTCCACTCTAGGGTGGAGAGCTCATCTGGGGGGTCTGGAGGTCAAAGGCCTTTGGTCTCCAGAGGAAAGATTGTTTCACATAAGTCTTCTAGAATTGCGGGCGATATATTTGGCTCTCATGGCCTTTCTTCTCTCCCTTCATGGTCAGTTGGTTCAGGTCCTGACGAACAACACTACCGCGATGTGGCACATAAAGAAACGGGGGAGTAGGGTTGTCTCGTCTCTGCAGAGAGGCTCTGGTTCAGGACCATCAGATTTATGTCATTGCGAATCATCTGGCCCGAGTGCTGAATGTGCGTGCAGACAGTCTCAGTCACCAGTACTCTGCCGATAACGAGTGGCATCTTCATCCGGAGATGGTCCTTCACATTTTCAGGATGTGCGGGTTTCCTCGGTTGGACCTGTTGGGCACTCCCAATAACGTGCACTGCCAGTTATTCTGCAGTCTCCGGTATCCGATGTGGGGAGTGTTGGGGGACGCATTTCAGTTAGATTGGAGCTCACAGCCTCTTTACATGTTTCCTCCCATACCCTTGATTCCTTGGGATCTGAAGAAGTTTTGCCTAGACCGGGCCCAAGTCATATTAATTGCCTCCTATTAGCCAAGAAGTGTGTAGTACACATACCTCCTTTACCTCTCATCGCACCCTTCGCTCCGTCCAGTGGCATAACGATAATTGAAGGTGCTCCCCTGCAAGGTACGTGGAGGAGCCCCCTCCAGACTCTATAAGGCGCTCTCCGGCCGAAGTGCAGTGCTGAGGGGGCACCCTGGAGCTTGGGGGGCACCCGCACTGCGGGGGATGCGGGAGCCTGTATGACGCCCCAGGCTCACTCTCAGGGAAGACCTCCTCTCGCAGTAGCAGGGGCAAGTTCTATACCCCCCCTCCAGAGCCTGCACCTTCATGCCTGGGGATTGAATGAGGCAACCTGAACTTATTCTCTCTCACGCCGGATGTGGTGGAAGTTACTTTATCGGCCAGAAGGCACTCTGCCAAATCAGTCTATTCAAGGGGGTGGGCTAGGTTTGTAAAATGGTGTGGAGAGAGATCAATTGATCCCTTACGAGCCATTTGTCGGCTATTCTCTGCTTACCAGACCAACCCTCTTTATTTAAATCTCCCGTAGTCATGAGGTTCCTTAAGGGCCGCACTAATAGGTTTCCTCCCACTTCCTTTATCATCCCTCAGTGGGATTTGAATTTAGTTCTTAATTTCTTGATGGGTCTCCCTTTGAGCCCCTACATAGTTTTCCCTTGAGATTCCTGGCGTTAAAGACAATATTTCAGTTTGCAATTACTTCCGCCAGGAGGGTTAGTGAGCTGCAGACCCTTAGCTTTAAGCACCCATTTGCCTTATTTTAAGTGGTTAAGATAGTTCTTAGGACCAGAACTGCTTTCCTGCCTAAGGTGGTCACTCCCTTCCACCTAGGACAATCTATCACGTTATCCACATTCTATCCTCACCCTTCAAAGGAGGAGGAGAGATTTAGAAGCTGACCACCTAAGAGGGTGGTCAGCTTATACCTGGATAGGACTAAAGATTTCAGGTTAGACTACAAACTCTTCATTTGTTACGTGGGCAAGGCTGTCCAAAAGAGAATGCTATCCGGGTGGGTCATCCTCTGCATCAAGATCTGCTACGCCTTGGCCAAGAAGGAGCCTCCTGAGGATATTCGAGCTCATTCCACTAGAGCTAAGTCTTCTTCGGCTTTAGCTATAGGTGTCCCTCTGCAAGGCGGCAACTTGGGCCTCCCTCCATACTTTCGCAAAGCATTATTGCTTAGACTCAGAGGTGAGGAGGGACCACCACTTTGCACATTCTGTGCTGCAAGATTTTTTGGTATAATTGGGCGGGCACCCTCCTCCGAAAGCAGGACGACTTGGGGATTCAATTCAAAAGGCGAGAAATCCACAGGCAGATGTATCCATCAGAAGAACAAGTTACTTACCTTTGGTAACACTTGTTCTGGTGAATACAGTATCAGCCTGTGGGTTCCTCACTGAACCACCCGCCTTCCCGTTGCCTGCCTGTTTATACCATCTTATTGAGATATATTTGAAATGATTTGGTATTTGTTACTAGGAAATGTCTGTTTTAGAATTTCCAGTTTCCTTCTTGATTTCTGTATACTGTGTATACTTGTGGAAATGTTGGTCACCTGTTCGCCTCGAAGGGACAGAAAAAATGGGTGGAACTGACGTCAGTACTTCGAGGTCGTCTTATGGCTCTGATGTCACGCTGAGTCCCGCGTGGAGCCGTTCCATTGCGACGCCCTCGTCGACGTAGGAGGGCTTTGGAGAGAAGTTTCCGTGGAATGCTGCGCGTTGGGTAATTCAAAAGGTGAGGAAGCCACAGGCATATAATGTATCCACCAGAAAAAGCGTTACCGAAGGTAGGTAACTTGTTCTCCCTCTCTATAGGGCCAGAAGTTGCCCACTCAAACATTACAAAATTTGGGCTGGATGGATTCAACCCTAGGGCAATCCTTGTTCCCTAGACGAGAAAATACAGTCTTATAATGGCTAGACTTGAAGTGGAGTCCTAGGGGTTTGGGAGAGCGGGCATGCAAAATGGTCTGGGGGATCCAGCGCCTGATGGACTCTGGGAGGAGTGATCTCTGTGCATATTGCAAGTGATGTGACTTGTTACTTTATGGGCACAAGTGGTGACTTTTTTATTGCGATATTTGCTCCTTTTCACTTGTCTGGTGTTTCTATCTTGTGTAAAATATTGTTACATAAGATGGAACATTTTAGAAACATACCTGTTTATGTTGCTTAAGGCAATGATCACTTCTCAAGACCCAACTTCGACATTTCTTTTGTTTCTAGACTGAAAGGTATTCTCAACAAATTTTGACAGGAGCACTTCAAGGGTGTATCCCCTATTCTGACACCTGGAATCCAAAGACCTGCCAATAGCAACATGTTCTCACACATTGGAGATCTATCTTTTGCAGTTGATCTTCGGAGCATTGGGCCAATATCCAATACCTCTAGTCCTTGCCAGAATGCAACGGGGTGAAAACTGGTGGGATGAGAAGCAGTTTGCTCCCCCTTGTGTTTAAAAGGCTCCCCTGAGCTGATAAGCGCACCTGTGATGCACCGGTGTGCCTGTTGAGTGGTAGTGTGACCTGTGAAGACTTGGGCAGCATTTCGGCAACCCCTGATGACGTTTCTCTGCTCTCTACTACTTCTGCTCTCTACTGAGGAAGGGCTAAACCCAGAAACACATGCCTAGCGATATAACAGCACTACCTGCACCAACTTTGGTGAAAAATTGTAATTTCAAAATAAGCATATTGCATTTACCAGAATGCAGTGGGGTGAACTGTGCTGGGCTGAGAGGCAGTGTGCTCCCTTCCCCTGTGTGTGAGTAGCAACATGTTCTCACGGATTGGAGATCTATCCTTTGCAGCTGATCCTTGGAGCGTTGGGCCAATATTTAATAACTCTAGTCGAACAACACTGATCTTTAAATCTAAGTATTTAGAAATGAATTTGGGTTCAGAAAGGAATTGCAGTATGTCAGTGATGGATTAGAAGTGCATAGTTCTCTCCTGTGCTACCTGGTATCCACTGCACCTTCTTCAATCCCTGGGCCTCCGCAACCTGGTACTGTTTTATTGCCTCTGTTACTGTCTCACACCCTGGGAAGAATAAGGCTGCTATGTACATACGTACTTGTTACCCTAGGGGCCTGAGCGCTTGTGGTGTTAGGGTGGGTTTTTGGACTTGTGATGCATACTCACCTCTTTTTCTGGTGATCAGTTATTTTCTTGTCTGCCGTTGGTACCCTCTATAGCAATATTCCCATCAGGGATAAGAACTGGTATTTGGATGATGATTGAAATAACTTGCATGCATAGGAAACTGTTGCGTAGTCTCTCAAGACTTCTTACATGAACAGTGCTTAGACATTTAGGATTTTGTGCAGGGCCCGGATTGCTTTTCTTTACTTACTTTCCCCTTAAGCTATGTTATAGAACTAATCAAATCTAGTGACTACCTTTCCTTTTACATATTTTATGTGGCTCATAACTCTCCAACCTAGCTTCATGATGTTCCCGGCCTGCTCCGGGAGGTCTCCTGATGATACTTAGCAAGCATATGACGTTTAGATGAGCCAGCCCCCTTGAAAATACCCACCTGCATCTCAGAGTTGATGGAATTTCCTTTGTGTTATTCCTGATAATTTGACCAATTTTTGTCCTAAGAATATGCATTCATATTTCTGTATATGCCAGTGTTCCTCTAAAACAAGAATGTTCACTGAAATCTGTGGGTAACGCTTGACTGAAAGGACATTGACAGTTACTATGGACCTTACTTTTTGGGCTGTACTTGCTTCCTGCGGGCCGGGCTTTGCTCCGCTCTTCCTCTTGGCCAGGCTTGGCTCTGCCGAGCTCCTCTCCCGTGTGGCAGCACCTGTGGGCCTGGCCTTGCTCCGCTCTTCCTCTTGGCCGGGCTTGGCTCCACCGAGCCCCCTTCACAAACGAGATTCCATCTCCCAGCAGCCCCGCTAGCGGCAAGGACGCCGCTCACGTAATCGCGAAGCGCCAGGATGCGCATAAAAAAGGGCCCCTTTGAACCTCGTCCCGCGGGACGCGCGCCGGGACAAGGGCGGGACCGTTTGTGGCAGTTAGGGGCCGGATCACCCCTTTTGATCTTCAGTTTCAGGTTTTAACGTGTTTATAGTACCTCTGGTATTACATAGTTATCATTGCTTTTAGATTCATAAGCAATCATTGTATCAAGGATTTAATTTGTGTCTTAATAAGAGTTTCTTTCATAAGAACTCATTGTTCTTTGTATTTAATGTACTAATTTCTCTGGCGCATGGTGATATTATTGTATTGCTTCTGATATTACGTCATAAACTTTTGCATATTACAGTGTTAAACAATGGGGAAGAATATTCCTGTACAATCTGCTCCTGTAATGAAACAAAAGGTAGCTAAAATCCTCCTCTTCCTAGTCTGACAGCAATTGATCGCATGCTGCAAAAAACTATAGGGGCGGTCGCCTCTGCTATTGAAAGCACAGAAAGGCATCTTTCGCTTCCTGCTTGTATACTTCCCCCTTTACCCGTTACAAACATATCGATGTTCACAATTAATTCTCAGGACTCTATATTAGCCCCATCCTTTGTTGCACTGCCAGGGGCACACTCTACCTCACCAACTTATGATAGTGCACCTAGGATGGTTCATGTATCATCTGAACACTTGCCCTCTTTAACAAGGTTATCTTTGACACCCACAATTTTTCCTAGTGATGTAATTTCTGACCCTCCACCTTTGATTGAGGATCCCACAGAAAATGTGGGGGGTCACACACCTCTAAGCCCAATCTCTGTCTCTGCTTCAATGGTAGGCATAGATAGTGATAGTCCGTGTGTTAGGACTCGAGGGCAGAAGGCAAGACGCAAATCAAAACACATTAAGGAAGGTCAAATTGAACAAAATGTCAAAGGGAGTGCTGGCAATAAGCAAAGAAAGGCTGCTGAAAAAGTTACTGGGAAAAAGAGATAATAACCAGCCAGAAATTGCATTTCCATCATCTAGTGCAAGAGTCCCAATAGTCGAGGAGTATTTTTGGGAAAGAATGGAGACCCTCTTAACAACGCTCTTAGAACCTATTTTTTCAAGGATTAGGAATATAGAAACCAGGATGGTCAATATGGAGGAAAGGCTTGTTGGGAACCAGCAGTTTATACAGGAGAAAATAATCTCCACATTACCCCATCCTATTCTTACTGGCCCAAATGGAATTCCTAATAAGACCTTACAGGTCCCAGTAACCCAAACCCAATTTAAAAACTCCTTGATTAACGGACGATTGGAGCCTAAAAAACCAAGGGGGATACCGGAATTAATATACCCAGTTTGTTTTCTTCAACTCAAGTAGATACTAATGCAACTCCAAGTCAAGCTATAGGAGTTGATGATACAAGTGAGGCTAATGTAACCTCAAATTTGCCTATTTTAAATTTGCCCCCAGAAGCAACGCCGTATACAGTGGTCTTAGCCAATGTTCATCCACTATTCCCTAATGCTTTTGAACATTGGTCGACTTTAAGGAACAAATCCCTCCATTTTTTATCTACCAAGCTCGGGTTTAATAACAATTTTTTGTTTTCGGAATTCAAGATGGCTAGAAGAGTGAGTTGGTTGGGCACATCAAGTAAATCACTTAGTGGGGATTGTGTAATCCTAACATTTCGGTCACCGATATTGGTTCGTAAATTATTCGAGAGGGGTTGTACTGGGACTATTGACCCTGACCATGTTAACATTCTCCCACTGGGTTTCTTTTATTGTCCACCTCGTCCAATTAGGTGCCTAGCTCCCCCTTGTCCACCACTAAATCAAGATGGATTATTGGGAAGACGATATGGTGTCTCAATATTTAATCCTTTTGACACTCTTAGCGACTTAGAAAACAATGACTGTCTGAAGGGAGATACTTCCATACAAAACCTTTTCGGTGTAAAAACTGACCCCATCCCCACTGATAGTAATGGGGAAAGTGTAACGGTAGATGGGGGGAAAGTATCTAATAAAGTCTTCAATATGTTAGGGATTTTGGGTCATATAGGGAGTTTAGAGGTTCCTGTTGAAGGACTGGGGATAGGAAGTGACCATAGGACCTGTTCTTTACCAGCTGGTTCTATTTCTGTTGCTCCTTTTACTTCCTCCCCGGTTCCACCTCTATGTAAAATTTCCTCTTGGAATATTGCTGGTATTAGGTCTAAAATTGCTAACCCAATCTGGTGGGATTTGATTCAGTCACAAGACATGCTCTGCCTCCAAGAAACTTGGAGTCTTGATACAGTCCATTTAAACGGTTTTAGGACCTTTCATACTCCAGCTGTCGATGTCTTACATGGAAGAGCAAAGGGTGGATTGAGCATTTATTTGTCTAACAAATTGAACTTTATAAGAGTAATAGAGCCTGTTACAGACACTTATTTCCAACTTTTAATACTTGTCTTGGCTTCCGATACTCCAATTGCTCTCCTCAATCTATGCAATAATATTCCCCCTGGTGATCTATCTACTGTTCTAAGTAAATTGGCTAAAGCTTTGTTTTTACAGGAGAAAATCTACAGACATGAATTGATGATTCTCCTGTTTGGGGATTTTAATTGCACTTTGTGTAGTATGATTAAGGACAAGAGGTGCGGAATGATACAGGAAAATGGTTCGGGCCATTCACATTTTAATCACTCCACTCTAGGCGAACAATTTAACAGCTTGCTTCCCAAATTTGATTTGGGATTTGCAAATGAAGTTTGTACTTTACCATCTTCCCTTTCCTCAACATATAATGGAAGGAGCTGTGCTTCCACTATCGATAATGCTATTGTTTCTAATAAATATGGTGGTAGAATTTATTCATTTAAAGTCTCTGATATTGTTCTAAGTGACCATTTCCCGCTCTGCGTGGCCATCCTGCTCCCAAAAATGTCCACTCTAAAAAGTAATAAAGAAAGGGATAGCGTGGACGAAAATTTAGCTATTGGTAAAATAAATGGTTACGCATTAAAATGGGCTATGGTGGACCCGCCGGAAATACTAAAAAAAGTGGCTGGTAAATGCTTATCTGAGATAATGATTTGTTTAAGGGAAGACTCTACTCCTGGAATGCTCCTTGCTTCCTTTTTGACCATCTCGAATGAAATTAGGACCTCCCTTGTGAGGCAATTTAAGAACAGTAAATAGAAGGGAAGTTGGTTTGATTCTAAATGTACTAGGGCTTATGCTCTCCTAAAGAAGGAACTGCATAAGAAACCTAGATGTGTTGAGGAAGTTGGCAGGCTCAGGAAAGAGTATAAAATAGCTATAAAAGATATAAAGAATATGTTGAGAGTAGAAGCCTGGGAAGCCTTTCATCTAGCTTCTATTAGGAATGACAGCGCAGGCTTCTGGAAGATCATTAGAACACCCTTTCTTAGGGAAGAGGTTGGTCCGAAGTTGGAAATGGCAATTCCTGAATCAGATTGGATTAGGCATTTTTCTAGAGTATATGAGGGTGAGGGACGAGTGTGCTCTCAGACACCCCTTCCTGAACACCCCACCTCAAGAAATTAGTTTTTCACCTTGGAAGAAGTTGAAAAGGCCTTATGTGTAAGCCAGGGTGGAAAGGCCCCTGGCCCGGATGGTGTCCCCATAAATATTTTAAGGCTACGCCTTCTTTGTGGGGCCCCCCTCCTGGTCCAGGTGCTTAATGCCAGCTGTGTTTCAGATTTCCTGCCTACATGGGTGGAGTCTGTAATAGTCCCCAACTATAAAAAGGGGGATAGACAAAACCCGGGCTGTTACAGGCCCATTTCCCTCTTAGATTCTTTTACGAAAATAGTGGGTCGGGTAATTTTGGATTGACTCTTGATATGGGCCAGAGAAAATTCTATTTTATCCTATCTACAGTATGGTTCCGCTCTGGTTTGGGCACAGTGAAGCAGGGTTTAATTCTTTTAATGTTGGTCGGGAAGTATACCAGGGCCAAGAAAGGGAACTTGTTACTGGCCTTTGTAGACCTCTCGGCCGCATTTGACTGTGTGATCCATTACAAACTGTGGATTATATTGGGACAACTTGGGGTTGAAGAAAATATTATTTATTTTCTTAAACGTTTTTATAGCAACGCATCAGCCCGCGTTCGCTTTGGCCTAAAGGGGGAACGCACTGATAAAATTCCAATTAGGAGTGGGGTCAGACAGGGCTGTGTTCTGGCCCCTTTCCTTTTTAATTTATATATAAATGGATTGGAAAAAGAATTGTGCAATACCAGTTTGGATCCCCCATATGTAGCCGGCCGTCCAATCCCGGCGCTTTTGTACGCTGACGACGCTGTTCTTATGTCAGGTACTCACGTGGGATTACAGCGTGTGGTAGATAGTTTTTCCCTCTTTATAAATGAGCTGGGTTTAAAAGTTAATACATCTAGAACTTTTACCATGCAGTGCGGCAGGTATCACAAACCTAAGAGGGCCATATTTTGAGCAGGACAGAAGCTTGAATCCACCAAGCAATTTTCCTACCTGGGTATTCTGTTTACTCAGAGTGAGTCTTGGGCACAGGCTGTGTCAGCAAAAAAACTTGCGATGATTCAATCGACGGCTGCCCTCAAGACTTTCTCAAAGAAATTAGGTACCAGACCCCCTGTAGAGTTAATAAAGATCTATAATGCTAAATGTGTGTCTGGTGCTACTTATGGCAGTGGGGTATGGGGCTTTGCTGACCCTATGCCCATCCAGGTGGTGGAAAACTCCTTCTTAAAGTTTATCCTTGCAGTTCCCAAAAGCACTCCAAATTATAACTGCCATGCAGAATTGGGTCTTGCTTTTATATCTGATCTAATTAAGCTGGAGCCTGTGCTATTATGGCACAGGCTGGGAACAGAAGAAGCAACAAAGCTCAATAGAGATATTCTGACAGATATCCTAAAATTAGAGGGAGCCATGAGGATACGGTGGCTGAGCTATGTATGCAAATTTCTAACAGATATTGAAAAGCTGGAATATTTTTTAAATCCTTCTACTATCTCAGCCATTTTACGTAAAGACCTGAAGAAGGAGGGTTTAGCTTTTTTGGATTCTTTACGAATTACACCTGAAGTCTTAAAACCCACTGTTCTGCAACATCAAATGATTTTAACAACTTTTAATATTCAGCCCTATTTGATCTTTGTGCTAGATAATTATGAAAGATTCCTTTTTTTTTTTTTAAATGTTTCCATCCACCCGCCCCTCCCACCCAAGAAAGATAGCGGGGAGATAGAGAGGGAGGGAGAAATATATACAGAAAAAGAAAAAAAAACAATTCATAAGGTGGAGAAGAAAAGAAGAGGAAGGTCAAAAACCAGAGCGCTAGATCATTTTCAGTCATCTGTCAATTTCTCCAGTTTTGGGCCCTAGCTTCCAAGAATCATCCAATCATTTAGGGGTTTCCAAATTCGTTCTCCCTCCCTCCGAGCCCTACTTCCTCTTCTCTTAAATACCGACATTTCCCATCTACACACATTGACAAATTTGCCCAACCATTCATATACATTTGGGGGAACAGGATACACCCAGACAATGGCGATTGATAATCGAAAAATAGCTATAGCAATAAATAATAATTTACATTCTGGCTCGATCAAATTCTGATCCGCTACCCCTAACATTATAACCTGTGGCGTCAAGAGTATCCTACATTTAAATATTTGTTCCAAGTATTGTTCAATCTTATTTAAAAGAGGAGTAAGACAGGGGCATCTTGCAAACATATATATACTATCAACTGCGTATTCTCCACAACGTGGGCAGTTTACCCCTGTCATACCTCCCCACTGTTGTATACGATGAGGGGTTATATAAAGATTACATCATGTCTTGAGACACTGAACCTGTAGGTTTGCTGATATAGTGGCCATTTGGCTATAGCCTAAAGATTATTCACATGTCTCTTGTGCCGCGTCTAATCCAGTCTGCCAGCGAGTAAAATGTTTGATTAAATCATCACTCCGCCCATCATTCAATAATATATAGATCTTAGATATATTTGACTGTCCCCCCTTAATTGCATCTAGCAAAGGGATTCGGTTCCAGCTAAGTGTTTTTCTCAATAAGAAATCACGAATTTGTAAAAATTTGAAGAAGTGTCTGTTGCTAATCCCGAACTTCTGCTTTATTTCTTCGAAAGTCAATAGCCCAGATTCAGACACTTGTCTCCTATTGCAACAACCCCTTGCGCCACCCAGTCTCTAAAATATCCATCTTGAAAAATTTCAGGAAGTAGATTATTCCCTACAAAGGGTGAGTATACATGAATCCTACTAATCTTACATAGTTTCCGGACCTTAGACCAAACTTTAAAGGCCCCCCCATAATACCTTAAACTTAACCCGTTTAAAATAAGCATAATCTATGTGTCTAAATAACAGTTCCCGAGATTCTTCGCCAAAAATTAAATGATAGAAATAGTATAGTTGAAAATTGGGCACGGACCATCCCCCTCTCTCCCTGGGCAATGTCATATATTTCATGGCACGCCTAGGCCGATTCCTTGCCCATAATAGCCAGGAGATGACCCGATCCAATTTTATAAACCAACTTTGCTCAAAAAACAAAGGAATGGCTCTTAAATAATATAGAATTTTAGGTAGAAATAACATCTTAACCACATTACATCGACCCATCAATGTTAATTGAAGATTATTGATCTGGCGGGCATCAGCTTTGAGTTTACCTATCAGAGGAGACAGATTGATCAGGATTCTCATCTGGGTTACCACAGATTTCGATCCCCAGATATTTAGCATGGTGCACTACCTGTGAGTCGGCTAAGCTTATTTTATCATTGTGAATAATTTGAGTTTTGGCCTCATTTAAATGATACCCGGAGATCGAACAAAACTGAGTTGTAATGGTCTGGATTTCTTGTCAGGCCACCTGCGGGGAATCTGTCAGAATAGCAAGGTCATCTGCATAGCCTAAAACTTTAGTCATCCCCCCCCCTGGCTTGAATTGGACTAATCAAATTATCAAAAAAGTTTTCTCGTTAAAGGGTCAATATAAAGTGCAAATAATAAGGGGGAGCAGGGGCAGCCCTGCCTTGTACCTCTCAGAATATTAATTGTACCGGTCTGGATCTCCATTACAGAAATTTGAGCTATAGGTTGTTTATACATACTTCTTATAGCACCAATAAATCTGTCCCCCAACCCATAATGCCTTAAAGTAGCCCATAAAAAAGGCCAGGAGACCCTAAAAAAAAAAATAAGAGGGGTGTTCGACACGGACATTTATGTTTTGTAAAGACGGAATATGTTTATGAATGAATTGTTTACCATGTCTAATACCCAATAAACATATTTTTAAAAAAAGAAAGATTCCTATTATCTCGTTTTAGATTTGGAACTTTCCATAGATTGGTTAGTTTTCCCACAGTAAATAATTGGATGCATGAACTACCTCCCTGTCCCTGTGATGATGTTTCACCCCAGAGTACTATTCATGTTCTTTTTTGTAAATTTATGATATGATCAGACATAATATCTTATTACCATTACTGAGAGAGATGGGCCACCGGCAATGCCGCGTGGCTATGTTAAGTATTCAATGTCTAGATAACCACTTAAGTGTCGCAACAACTATTTTATTCTTGAAAAATGTGATGCGTAGTAGAAAAAGTATGATCACAAAAATGCACTTTAAGATTGATGAAATTATGATTTTTTAATCCCTTACTATTAATGGATTTTCCTCTGCTCAATTGAGAATAGTAAAATGAATTTTAATGGATTTTAATGAAATGTTTTTTATGTACACTTTTATGATTGCTTTTAACAATCGAATAAAGGCCTATTTGATTTGATTGGGCCTATGTTCAGTGAAAGAGGGGTCTGTTGTACTAAACTATAGACCAATGTTCATCTAAAGCAGTGATATCCACAGCAAACTACAGACCAATGTCAGTCTATAGTGGAATCATCAACAGTGAAAAAATATAGGGATATTCACGGTGCCCTATTGAGCAATTCAATTATAACTGCCTTCTCCAACGGGTAGCTCGTGAGCTACTGGTAGCTCTTCAGCTACACTTAAGTGGATCTCTTGTGTGCAGTGCAGCCTACTAAATTAGATGCTGCACTAATAATCTGATGTGTGAGGAGACTTATTTCTAATAACTTTCTCCTAGGGGCATTGCAGCTATGGTTGTTATGTATGACCCTTGTAGAGGCATTCCACATTGACTAAACTTTTAGATCACTGCTGGGGAGCGTGCCTGAAGCACTAAGGTGACCACTGCTGGTAATCTTGCCTGTGGGGGATTGTAATACAATTCTGTCTGATGTGGTCAGTGTTAACACACTAATAAGAATAGTAGCTTGGGGTCATTTTCATTGAACGTAATAGCTCTTTCTGCAGAAAAAGTTGGCAGCCCCTGATCTAAAATCAGTGGTCATGCTAAATATAAACATACCCAGACAGAAGATCCCACACATTTTAGCATGAGAGTTTGGGAGGGTGACAAAGACTTTGCAATAAGGATGCACTAAGCAGAGGTGAAGAGATGCCTGTGATCGAAATGGAGAAAAGATTCATATAATGCATGCCGAGGACGTAATGGTTACTTCCTCGGCTGCTGTGCCAAGGACGTAACCATTACGTCCTCGTCACAGCAGTCCGAAATATATATTTTTTTCTTTCAGTCTTAGGAGCTGAGGGAGAACTTCCCCAACTGCCTGAGGCATTTTTTTCTACAGTGTAATGACTATCAGCGCTCATGGCACGCCTACATCATTACTCTGAAACTGAAAATGAAATGAGCCGATCAGCTCTTTTCACTGTTGCATGCTCCAGGGGCTATCTTAGCCCCCGAGCATGTAGGCAGCAGGAGAAGTACTATTGAAAAGGGGAGACTCTCCCTTTTCCAATGGTACCCTTCCCTAGTGGATCCGTGCTTGGGGATCGCCGCAGGAGGGCTAATCCGAGTTAGAGATCTACCCACTAAACACAAGGGAGAGGGTAGCAGCCCCCTGGGCAAGGGTATTTGCTCCCTCCCCCCATTAAAATTTGGCAATCAGTCTCCCCCCCCTCCCCTCCCAGAACAGACGGGGGCAGTTGCCCCCAAATTGCTCCCCCCTGGGGGCAGAAACCACACTAGACCCAAGGGATTTTTTTTGTGCAACTTTAAGGGTGTGGCTGTCCTAAATGGGCATTGTAATGCCACTACCCCTCTGAAATATTGGCACAGTCTTTCTGCACCCCTCTGGCCCAGATGGGTGTAATAGCACTCAATCTGTCCCCCTGGAGGGGGCAGAAAGCACAGTAGACACCAGGGATGGGGCAATAGCCCAATTAAAAGCACACGAGACACCAGGATTTTTTTTGTGCGCAAACTTAGGGTTGGGGGCTGCCCTAAATGAGCATTATAATCTCCCCACCCCTCTCATATATTGGCACAGTCTTTCTGCAGAAAGCACACTAGACACCTGGGACACATCGCATTTAACAATCATATACATAACAGGCA
The DNA here is from genome assembly GCF_964263255.1 of Lissotriton vulgaris. NCBI lineage: Eukaryota > Metazoa > Chordata > Amphibia > Caudata > Salamandridae > Lissotriton > Lissotriton vulgaris. The sequence continues at coordinate 52,971 of NW_028250443.1, forward strand.
AATGAAAGGACCTGTCATATCACAGCAGTACATGCTTAATTGGAATGGAGAAAATTATGGGAGAAGACAAACCCAACATATACTGAAAGATAATAGTTATTTTCAACAGCTGAAAATGTTGTATATCAAAGAAAGAAAGAGAGAAAAGGAAGAAAGAGCTCAAAACAGAGAAAATTGAGCATAAGTTGGATGTTCTCAAAGAAAGGAGAAATACACCATGTGTAGGAAACATATAGGCTAGGGAGCGTCTATGGTGGTTTTAATTTTTGTAAGTATGGGTCGAACTTTGACCATATTAGTCGGAAAGGTTTGGTAGAGAAGCTACCATTATGAATGTTGTTGTCCTCACTTCTGATCAAGACGACCCAGGCTCACCATGCATGGTGCAAAATATTGTTTTTACAGCTTGCCAAAATAGTTTTTATCTATTTTAAGTAATGAGTCTAAGAAGTAGAGATCCCAAGTATTAAGTGGTACCATGGGCTCAATAGCCATAGGTCCAAGGGCAACAATCATATGGTTACAGTTAAGATCCAAATCTAAGATGGAGTTTAAAGCACCTTCAATATTTTCACAAAATGATGTGATATGTTTGCAGTAAAGTAGCAAATGATCAAAGTTGCCAGGGAAGTCCCTACTGTGCCAACAAAAATGTGAGTATGACAGTCCAAGTTTTAAGAAGTTTTGCAGGTGACCAAAAAGCTCCATGAATGGTCCAATATTTGCATTGATAAAGCAGAGGGGACATTTTATGCCTCAGAAGAGAGCCCCAAAACGTTCCCCACGAGGACAGGGAGGGATAATATAAAGATTACAATAATTTATTTTGTATATGGTTATTAAATGGGGCATTGTGTTTATCTAGAAGCTTATAAATCAGAGAGGAAGTGTGGGAATGGTTAACCAAGGATTAAAGGAATTTAATACAGTAAAATGGACAAGATTTTTTCCTTTTTTCAATCGTATCCTTAAGCTTTAATACATGATAGAATTTCAGTAGTTTAAGATTACATTTCTCCGCTAGCATGCCAAAAGGAATTGGGCTAGAGGCAGAGCCAAGGTCTTTAATACGTATAATGCCAAGAGCAGCTCAATCTTTCAAACAAAGTGAGTCTACTTTGATATGTGAGTTAAGCCAAAGTGAGGCAAAGTCAGAATGTGTCATCTTAGTCTGAAAGCTTTTATCAAGACTTGTCACGCTAGGAAAGCTGTTTGGCAATGTACAAACCTTGGCAGGCTCGAACCCCCCCTTAAATATATTAGTGTGTCATTTATGCAGTGAGATCCTGACTCTCTTATTCATCTATATGAAGGTTGAAATTATATCATTCACAGAAGTATTAATGACATAGAGAGTTTTAGTGGAAACGTACCAAGAAAAAAGTTAATCTGAAGTGCTGCCATCATTTTAACCATCTTTTTTCATTCTCACCCTGTGATACATTTAGATGATACTTCTAAGTTTTCTAACCTTCATCAGAAGGATTTTTTAATGTTAGATTGTGTTTCATCAATGGATTTTTTAAATGTAATACCTAGATATTTGAGAGTTGAGGTTTGCCATTTAAAGATTAGCTTGACGAGCTAAGTGTGGGAGACAACACATTTATGGTTTAAATCTTTTTATTAGTTTTTGAAACAGAGAACAAGAGCAACCACCTACATCCATAGGCGTGTGGAGAATAGTAACCAATATTTTATTTTATTTTAAAAGTTTTATACAGCGCAAACATGACCACCGAGGGTATCAGAGCGCTTTACAATTCAGTGATTATACATTTCCTGAGTTGGTGCACCTTCTTTAAAAACTTGGCTAGTCTCTACGCTACATGCTCGTTTGTTTTCTAGTAGCTGGAGTAAAACAAGCATTGGCATGGCCAATTGGTCTCGCCTTTGGGACCTTATAAGTGTTTAGCCATGCAACAGTTGATGTTGTCGCACCAAGGATATTGTGCTGTTTAATTAAATGACTTGTATACTAACACTGTTTACATTCAAGGAATTAGTTTTCTCATTTTCTTTCAGCACTTACAGAAGTGTATCAGTTTTCTTGCTCTATTCCCCATATACAGTCATGATGGATATATGCGCATGGGTGGTGATGAGTGCACATGTATACAACACTGTAGTGGTGTCGGCTAGTTTCTCTTTTTTTGCTTTTGTTAATGCTGTTCAGTATCAGCAACAATCTTTTTTGTTCTTTTGATGATGCTGTTCAGAATCTGCAAAGAAAAGCATTTACAATGCAATAGGTCTCGCATTACTGAAGACTTGAGCTATTGGCGTTGCACATAATAATGCAACGCCAATAGCTCAATCTTTCAGAAATGCGAGACCTACTGAATTGTAGAGGGCGTCTGGGCACTTGTTTTCAGAGACAGCAATGGAGCAATAAAAGCACCCACCCGAGGAGCACTGTTAATAATGTGCTGCATTGATATTATAGGGGGTGGTGATGGACTGAGCATCTGAATCAATCAAACACTCACACCCAGTCAAAAGATCTGGGTTTAATCCATCACCGTTCTTTAGCCCACTCTGCCACCCCAGTTCAGACATGGCTATATGCAAATTAGTCTGACCCTGTGCCTCATGGGCTCCAAGCCTCGATCCCAATCAGGCTACGCCCACCAGGAAGCGGGATCGACAACGCTACCATCCTTTAAAAAACATCGATCGACCGGGCTCTGAATCTTCAGGGTCCGGTCGAGAGGCTAAGCTAGGTGCTGTCGAGGGTAGCAAACGCTAAGAGCGTGAGTGAGCTACATTTACTCGTGGAACACGCTACATTTACTCGTGGAACACGCTACTGAAAGATTTGAGCTAAGTAACAACCTGACTGACGGCTCCCTTGTTTGATTCATTTTCTCCTTACAGGATGTGCCAGGGATGTTTCTACCCCCCTCCCGAGACCCATGGTGCATTTAGCGCCAAATTTTAAAGTGAGATTACCTTCTGACATGGCTTTATACACATGAGTAGATCACCGACCCTTGGTCCATTGATTTCTCATAGTGTTAACCATCACTTAGCCAATTTTAAACCTCCCCATTTCCTTTGTGTATTTTTACACAGTTTTAGCACTGTTGTACAGCACTGTTTTGCACCTCACTTCCTACTGTTAGTGGTATAATCCTCCCTGGGGTTATATGGATGGTGTTAACTTGAGTTTTAAACAACAGGCACTGCATTGCCACTTTACGGAGCACCTTATGACAGATCATCGAATAAATACTCTTTATTGACACTATGTCCATTTTGTATGTCTGTTTGTGTCTGTCTTTCTTTCCTGCAGGTGCAGATATATCCTAAACCAGGATTTTGGGATGTGACATTTGTCCACCCTCTTTTTTGCACCTTTTCACAATTTTTCTTTTTTCACTTTCACGTCCCCAGGTAGGGTGGATGATTAGAGAATCCATACCACCGGGGTTACACTAGTCCTGACGAATGCCGAGATAAATTAAAACCATTTAAAGGCTGAAACATGTTGACTGACTGCTTAAATTTGAATTAAACCAATTCATTACTCTTGGCTTTAAATTCAATCACATAAGACCTATTTTTAATTGTGCTATAGGGATCTACCAATAAAGTTTTTTAAGATACCCATTAGACACTTTTCATTTATCTTTTTCACTGCACGCCTTATCACACAACCTGCTCCGCAGTCTCCTGGCGTCGTAGCACACCAAGGAGGTACTCTACCTCCGAGGTGGGGCCCTATGATGAAGCATGACACTGACTAGGTCAGTGTGTGAGGGCTTTCCTATCCTTCCAAATTGGGCTGGCTGGTTTATTCTTTACATGACTCCGTCTCTGTGGCTTCTGAGACACATGTAACCTCTCTTCTGTTGATATATAGCCTCATGGGAACAGTCCGGCCCGAACTGCCAAGCCATGCCTTCCCTGGACCGGAAACAAGCTTCCGAGGACCAGTTTCTGCCATTCCAGCCGTCTTCAGCCCGGCTTGCTTGTATCCAGTGGCAAAGTGAGCAAGGTACTCACGTCTGAGCATACCCTGCCATTAATGGCGGCCAAAAGCGGTACAAAAGGGGGTGGTGATGGACGGAGCATCTGAATCAATCCACCACTCACACCCAGTCAAAAGATCTGGGTTTAATCCATCACCGTTCTTTAGCCCACTCTGCCACCCCAGTTCAGGCATGGCTATATGCAAATCAGTCTGACCCTGTGCCTCATGGGAACAGTCCAGCCCGAACTGCCAAGCCATGTCTTCTCTGGACCGGAAACAAGCTTCCGAGGACCGGTTTCTGGCATTCCAGCCGTCTTCAGCCCGGCTTGCTTGAATCCAGTGGGAAAGTGAGCAAGGGACTCACGTCTGAGCATACCCTGCCACACTTATGGCGGCCAAAAGCGGTACAAAAGGGAGTGGTGATGGACGGAGCATCTGAATCAATCAAACACTCACACCCAGTCAAAAGATCTGGGTTTAATCCATCACCGTTCTTTAGCCCACTCTGCCACCCAGTTCAGACATGGCTATATGCAAATCAGTCTGACCCTGTGCCTCATGGGAACAGTCCAGCCCGAACTGCCAAGCCATGTCTTCCCTGGACCGGAAACAAGCTTCCGAGGACCGGTTTCTGGCATTCCAGCCGTCTTCAGCCCGGCTTGCTTGAATCCAGTGGCAAAGTGAGCAAGGGACTCACGTCTGAGCATACCCTGCCACACTTATGGCGGCCAAAAGCGGTACAAAAGGGGGTGGTGATGGACAGAGCATCTGAATCAATCAAACACTCACACCCAGTCAAAAGATCTGGGTTTAATCCATCACCGTTCTTTAGCCCACTCTGCCACCCCAGTTCAGACATGGCTATATGCAAATCAGTCTGACTCTGTGCCTCATGGGAACAGTCCAGCCCGAACTGCCAAGCCATGTCTTCCCTGGACCGGAAACAAGCTTCCGAGGACCGGTTTCTGGCATTCCAGCCGTCTTCAGCCCGGCTTGCTTGAATCCAGTGGCAAAGTGAGCAAGGGACTCACGTCTGAACATACCCTGCCATACTTATGGCGCACCTGCCACACCATGAGGCACAGGGTCAAGGCTGATTTGCATATAGCCATTGTCTGACCTAGGGTGGTGTGGAGTGCAAAAAAACGATGGATTTAGGCCCAGATCTTTGTACTGGGGTGAATGTAAGACATTGTTCTGCATTCTGTCCATCAACTGTTTTTTTTGCCATTTTCACCCCGAGTGGGCTGGGTATGCTCAGACGTGAGTCCCAGGCTCTCCACATCACTGGAGTCAAGCCATCCAGGCTGAAGAAGGCTGATAGCCAGCAACCGGTCCTTGGATGCTTGATTCCGGTCTGGGAAAGACATGGCTTGGTAGTTCGGGCTGGACTGTTCCCATGAGGCACAGGGTCAAGGCTGATTTGCATATAGTCATTGTCTGACCTAGGGTGGTGTGGAGTGCAAAAAAACGATGGATTTAGGCCCAGATCTTTGTACTGGGTTGAATGTAAGACATTGTTCTGCCTTCTGTCCATCAGCTGTGTTTTTTGCATTGATATTATAGCCAGATTTTTTTTATAATTTGTTGTAATGGGGGAAAACGCAAAAGTTATATTATTTAAGTAAGTGATAATGGGGCATAAAAGGAAATTACGGAGGACACAGGCTGTCTGAACATAAAAGATGCAGGGAGAGAGGAAGACGTTGTTGTGCAGCTACAACTGCATTAAGGTTCACTTTTACTCAGTTTGTGGTGTGCAAAGCACGATAGAAGTGAGAGCTGATGCCCTCCCTAGAAATGCTTGTGGCTATTTAAATGCAGAGTCCGGGGTGGGAAGTGGTGTAAAGAGCAAGCAGTGCCCTGAGCTGCTGCGAAAAGACACCCGCTACTCAGGGGGTACTCCACTCACTAACACAACAAAACTGACATGTTGCTTTCCCACCTGGACTTCACACGATAGGCATAAACTGCAGAATAATGTATTGTGCACAACGGAAATCTGCACTATTTCTGAGACATGGAAAATTGCGCGCCATCAAAGTTTGGATTCCAAAACAATAACAACCCGCTTCCTATCACTTTTGCTGCAACATTAATTTGATGCTTGGTGGATAACAAAGTTCTTTAACACTAGAAAGTATTCACTCCCACAATATGTACAAGAAAGTTAAAGCTTTGCTTAAACTAACTAACAATCGGATCTACATAACCACTGGAGGCTTGTGCAGTGTAGTTACGGGTCTCTCAGTGGTTCTGGGTGCTTCCTTGGCGTTAGGAGCGGTCTGCATGGTCTCTGGCGGCACAACCTTTAGGTGAGAGCAGCCTCTGTTGTCTTGGTGGTGGCCCCTTGCACTGGATTGTGGTGAGCCTCGAGCCGTCCCTCATTCAGGAGCTCTCGACTCAAGCTACCGCCAATGTTGCTCTGAAGGCGCCTTGTATGGAGAGCAGGATATTGGCTGGCGGAGGTGGCCTTGGTTAAGGTAAAAATAGATCGGCTGCCGTAAGGAGAATTAAAGACAGCCCAGTGGAATCATGTTTCTCGAGCCCTTTTTGTGAATATAAATCGTGGCCTAAGTAGCTGTAGCCAAGGCGTGGAACAGGGAAGCAAGCGCCGTGTAGCACAAAACAAAGGCAGGACCGCAATGTTAAATGTGGAGCGTGCTGTGGCGCAGTGCACAGATAAACATAGTTAAAGTGATGTTGCGGCATGCAGCAATCACTCTTTTGTAAATATAAAGCTGCCATATTTTAAGTTAAAACCCATTGTGGGATAAGCACGTTTTGTAAATATAAAACATGAACTTCTAATAAACTGTAGCCAAGATGGGGGAGCAAGCGGGAAATGAAATAAATTGTGCTCAGATGCTAATAAATAGCTTGACGTGTAACACCAGATGTAAGAAGTGCAGTCCTCATAGAAGGCTACAAAAGTAAAACAAGAAGTGCGAGCAAGACGGAGAGGCGGAGCGAGGCGCGCGCTTGGGAGAGCAGTGTGCTCTTTTTCGAAGCACACACTCGTGCTTGTGGTGTGCCCCTGCGCACTCCCGCAAGGTGTATGCTGCCACAAGCAGGAGTATGTGCTTCGAAAAAGAGATGAAAGACGGCTAAACGTCTCTTATGTAGGGCATGTGCGCTGCATAGGCGAGACATAAACATGGATCGCCATAGCTCGCTAGGGGCACTGCCTAAGCCACTGTTTAAAAAAAAAAAAAGGTATAATCCAAACTTTCCTTGGCTCAGTATAAAATTTGCATAGTGGATTGCTCAGTAATGTTATCACAGGGGCACAGTGACAAATCATGCGACCAATCATTCAATTTCGGGAATGTCACTAGCCTATGTACATTTCCCAGTCTGAGCCTATTGAGAGGAGTCTGTCGAACGTTCCGGGAACATAAGATAAATAGGGCTCCATCCCCAATGTTGTGCGTAACAGCTGGTGTTGTCTAACACTAATTTTAGGAGATTCCAATAGCTGAGGACTCTCTTGTTTTAAGATCTTTCAGGGAATTTTCATCATAGATGTAGGATTTGAAAAATATTCTGAATGGCCCAGATTGTTCATGAAGTCATGGACAAATCTGATCCATGAAATCCTTAAAGTCCCCTCTAGCCTCAAAGTGTCTTGCATGATCTCCCTGTTTAACTTGGTCTGCTCTTTACACCAAACTCTGTGCCACAAGAGTACTGGATCTACTTTTATAAGGTCGGCTATATAGTGAACATCCAGCTCTTCAAGTGTTTTCGGGGGAGGTGCTTCGTCAGCAAGCAAGATGGCTGCTTAGGCTCCCGGCTCCGCCGACCCTCGTAACCCGCCGCGATATCCTGCATGTTATCCTGACTTAACGCCTAGTCTCTATGTGCATGACCTGTCCCGCACTCCGATGGTGAAATCCGGAAACTTTTATCGGCTTGTTTGACGGAGTTGCATCGAGTTTAAGTTTGCGGCCTGCTCCAGCGGTGAAGCCGGGGCCTGGAGTACTTTCACAGCCGGGCTGTAGTGCAACAACATCGGCCAGGAGACTCAGGCTGGGCCTTGTCGACCGGAGTGGAGGCTTTGTTTCATCCCGGATTTGGTGGCGATCGTTTTCATTGCTCAGTATCGACGGAGGAGTGAGTCTGCGTGCTGCTGGCTGCGGGTGGGGGCCGCCGTCCCGCGGACCCGGTTCCCGCCCGGCGGGGTTCGGTGGCTCGGGGTCACCGGCCTGCGGCCTTAACAGGATTGACCGTGGTTGCGAACAAAGACTGGTCACCCTTCGCATTTGCACGTTCGAGATCCTGTCTGTCCCCCCCGAGGATGCCGGATTCACCCGGGGAGGTGATAGTGATTGATATTGAGCACGAGAACATGGATCGAACGGTGCATGAGCCATCGCTGAGGTTAATACTGGCAGAACTTTGGGCAGGCCTCGAGTATTGGCGCAAAATGGAAATGTATATTGTGTGTTCTTTTGTACCGACCTATATGCTCTGGCGCCAAATCTCCATTATAGTGTTCATTACATGTGTATCCTGTTTCCCAACCTGCCCCCCGCATTCTCCTGTTTGATTGTATGGCACCTGATCCTCTCTTATATAATATAAAATGAAACCTCTGTCTTATCCTGAAATCCAGCTACGCATTCCAATACAAGTTTTACTCTGAATCACTGCCGGACCTCGGGTTGTCGGCTGATGAGCTGTGTCGTATTGTGATATCAACAAATTTTAATTTGTCTAGCGGCCGGCCCCAGCGGTTGTAGGCCCATGCTTGTATTTCTACTGAATGCTAAAATAAAGGTTTAAAAAAAAAAAAGTGTTTTCAACTATTTGTAGTGGAATAGTATTTGTAAAACCCCACACCCCTGCCCCATAAAGTACCATTGAAATACATTTTGATTTGTATATTTGCAAGAGTTCTGGGGGTGATTTCCTACCTAGTTTTTTGGCAAATATTACTCGAGCTGATGTTGATCTAGAAAAATACATTTTCTTAGCAGATAGGGTATGAACCCATGAATCATGCTGATTGAATAATATACCCAGGTAGGAAAAGTTTCTAGTTAAAAGTAACTTCTTCCCGTCTATGAACATTTCTCGTGTCCTCTGTGTCCCTTGTCTACATCTCATAACATAGGTCTGAGAGATGTTGGTAATAAGACCTAAATCCTTCATAAAATCACTGAATCTATCCAAGACTCTCTGGAGGCCATTTTGGGTGTGTGCCATTAGCACAGCATCATCTGCAAAAGAAGTGCAGGTATAGAACGTCCACCAACTTGGGGGAAGTCTTTGCCCTTCAAAAGGAGCGCTTCTCCTAGTCCGTTAATGTAAAGATTAAAAAGAAAAGGGGCCAGCACGCAGCCTTGTCTGACCCCTCTCCTAATGGGAAAAGCCTGAGTGCATTCGCCCCATAGACCATACTGAACACTAGCATTAGCTCCGCTGTACAACCGCCTTAGAAAAGAGATAATTTAGGGATTAACCCCTGCCGTCTCGAGGACCTCCAACAGCCTGTTATGTCTAACAGAGTTGAAGGCTGCTGTTAGGTCCTCGAAGGCCAAAAAAAGGCTACCTTTTTTTGCTCTGGTATATTTACCTATGAGAATGGACAAATTCAAGCTCTGTTCGATTAATAGAGAAAATAAGAGGGGGGGTGATAAATTTATAAAAACTGAAAAAAGGGAAAGCGAACACTCGACAGCCAAAGGTAAGGGTCGCCACACAATAGCTGAGTTACTCCTGCATCAGTGCAGTATATATCAATATTAAACAATTTACGCCTCAGTATGAACTGCATGGGTGAGGCGAAGCACACGTAAATATATGAGAATATCAATTCAACAAACTCGGTCGCTAGAAATCTAATGGTTGCGCCTGATGTATTAAAACGCAGCAGTGTTTGTGTGATGCTCACCGTCCGCTTTTCCATACTCACAAGTTCCCACAATTTATGCAACCAGTCCAGATGTGTCGAAACTGCATCCGTGCCCAATCGGGATAGAAGAATCTGCTTGGCTGCCCCCAATGCTAAAGTAATAGCTCTTCCGCAACAAGACCTAAGTGGGCTAAGTCAGGGCGTTAGATAAACCCAGCAGAATGTAGCTTGGGAATCTGGGCAGTTCGGTCTCAGATGTTGTCGTTGTCCGATAGGACGGCTGTCCAAAACTGTTGGATCTTTGGGCAGCACTACAGCAGATGTTAGGCTGCCCTCCTTCCCGCACCGTCTCCAGTATTGTGGGTCCCCACCTATCCTCCACCGGACAACCCTCACAGGGGTCTAATACCAATAATGGGCAATATTGAGAAACCTTTCCTTGCCTGTAGTGCTCCATGAAAAAACCTGTGCTCTATGTATGACATCTTGCCATTCCTTAATGGAGGATTCACGTGCACATTCAAACTCCCACATGTGCTGCGCTGGTGACTTAGAGTGGTTTAAAGGTGTGGTGAGAAAAGTGTATATGTCCGAGAGCAGGTGTTTGTCAGAGTGTTGGGTGACAAACCATTTTTCGAAATCAGTCAGTGGGCGGCTAGCATGGGGGAGTGATATAGGGCTGTGTGACCCAGTGTCTCAGGACAATGTATTGCCAGTAAGCGTCAGGGGGCAAACTGTACCCGTAGCGGAGCTGTGTGAAATCCATCGCTCCTTCCTCATGAAAAAGGTCCCCCACTTTCAGTTAGCTTCTAGCCACTTAACATAGCTGTCCCCTTTCATTGCCAGAAGAAATTCTGGGTGGCCTATAAACAGGGTCAAGGGTGATGTCTTGCTTCTTGCACCCTATCCCAAACCCCCACTGTCGCACTGGTAATAGGTGAAATATACACCTTGACAGGTTGGTATTTCTTAGGGAGCCAAGGCTATTTCCATACTTGTATCCCAGCAACAGAACGATCAACAAACGCCAGAACTTTTCGGATGCCACTCTGTACCATTATATCATATATCGTAGTTGGGCCGCTCGATAATACCTTTCTAGGTGGGGAACACCCAACCCCCATCCTTTTGCTTAAGATATGTCCAGGTATGGGCCTTGCGAGCTTTCTTTCCACCCCATATCAAGTCACCAATGAGGAGATGTAGTTTGGACTGCACCGACAGAGGGGACTGTAGCAGTAGCGTCTGCGTGACTTATAAATTCTGGGGGAGTAGGGTCATTTTAACCGCCACCAGTGTACCCCGCCAAGACAATGTGTGCGCTTTCCAGGTCCAGAGTTCCGATCTTGTCATAGTGAGAAGTGTGGCGTAGTTTTCTTGTGACGTGCGCTCAGGTGTGGAGAAGATCCAGAGTCCCAGATATGTCACCCCGTCAGGTGCCCGATCAAAGGGAAATATGCCTGTCTATCGCACCTAATCCTCCCTAGAGATAGTCAGGCTGAGGGCCTGTGTTTTCCTCAGGTTGGCCTTAAAACCGTACACATTGCTAAAGTCTGTCATTTCCTTTAAAAGTGGGGGCAAAGATGTGAATGGCTGTGCCAGGATTAATAGCACATCATCAGTGTAAAGCAATAGTTTATGGTCCCTGTGAGAAGTTGGCCTGATATGCAGTGCTCACTATTCTAGTGATCACTATGTATCAGTCCAAACAACCCTTATTGATGATTGGTTGTAAGTCAACCGTAGACCAGATATCCTAGTTGCATGGACAAGAGCAGTCTTTAGGCTAGACTCTAGAGGGCGTGTTAAACCAGCTGTTATACCATCACATATACCCCTTGAACACCAAGTGAAAGGACACCACACAAGTTGTTATGAAATTAAAAGTAGAACACAACAGCCCTGGACTCTTTATGAGGACAGGGCGCTAAGCACAATACAAAGCTCTTAGAAAAATACTGAAAGTCGCACAATTTACACAAATGCCCGAGGGGCACGAAAAACCATATACTCTAAAAGTGGAATGCGAAACTACTAGCAGGTAAGTACTACTCTAATAGGCTTTAGGATCGCTAGGACTGGACTACTGAACCTTCAGATTACTAGCAGGAGGCCTAGGGAGATCGGGTACAGAGTGTGCACTCTCAATGCGGGACAAAGTCTATGGATGCTAGATTTCGTAAAGTTAGTGTTATCGGACGAATCCGACTAGGTAGAGCTGAAACGAAAAAGGATCTGGACCTTTGGATAGTTAAGCTATGCTGGAGCACCGAAATGCTCAGGTTACCTAGCCCAGGGGCTGCGGCTGCATAGGTCTAGAAAGACGTCGGGAATCCTCGTTGCAGTCTATGGAGCCTGAAAGAAGAAGTTGCTGGCAGGCGACCAGTGATGAAGTTCGAAGGGATCCAAGCCTGGATCGGTGATGGAGGATACCTGTAAGCAGAGGGGACCAAGTTCTGAATCACTAGCCAGTGATTAGATGGGCACCAAGATGGCACCGGATGGAGTCACCTCGACCAGGTGAGTGGGCGACGCTGGGCTCTGCAGTCTCTCGGACCAGGAGGCGTTGTCCGCGACCAGGATGGAGGTGCGAGCTGTCCCACGAAGGTATCTGCTGTCAACGTCGCTGGACCCAGGATTGGGGCAACAAGTCTTGACAAATGCAAGCCCACGCGGTAGACTTAAAATGGCGTCCGGAGTGGACCAGGAGGGTCCGGGGTGCTCCTCTGTTGGAGGGGAGCAAGGGCCAGTCTGGAGCAACCAGACCAGTGGGGGTTGTCGTGGTGGTGCGTCGCCAAGAGGGCCACAAGCCAGCAGGCAAGTAGCCGGACAACGCGGTGAGCAGCAAAGAGCAGAAGGGCCCCACGCAGATCTGGTGGATGCTGGGGGGCTGGACTTCGGTGCTGGAGCTGCTCAGGGTTAGGGCTTCTTGAACCCCAAAGCACTCACTCGAGGATCCCTCGGCGGTCATGCTGGATAAGCGTCGTGCAGTTCTGAAGATGGCCGGTCCCTCGAGGTCTCGTCACACCCACGGATCTTCAGCTGGGCTGATGATGTAGGTAGAGGTTAGAAGTGCCAGGGAAGCCGGGTCTCGTCGTGCTGGTCGGGCGGATTCCTGAGGAAGGACGTGCAGCAAACCGCAGTGTTCTTAGTTGGTGCCCGCAGATGCAGGGTGACTACTCCTTAGTCACAAGGGAGAAATCTTGAGAAGAAGTCTTGAGTTGCTTTCGTAGAAAGTAGTTTCAGGATTCAAAGATGATCTAATTTGTGAAGGGGGCCCACTCCTATCTTTATACTAAGAAAAGGGGCTGGCACGCGACTAGGTCCTGCCCATGGGTGGGACCAGGAAGGGGGGTGGTTACACCCCTCTCCCATGCCGGACTTTCCCCAGCTCAGGGGCTGGTGTGCCCCTGGAACTGGTTCTAACCGGCAGATGCATAGTGAGCACCGGGGTGCCACTTGCAGTCACCTTCCTCTAAAGCCCTGCCTACCCAGGATACAAAACCGTGTCTGGGATGGTGCTAGCACCGCCCCTGACAGGAAACCCTTTGTCCAAGCTCTCCTCGCTGGAAGGACTCCCAGCAGCAGGAGGTCAGACTTGTGTCTGTGGTGGCAGCATCCATTTTGTGATGCTGAGGCTCGAGTTAACTTTAACCGGGGTTCACAGTTACATACATGTTGTGTCCCTCTAGAAGGGTGGAATGCTAACCCCGTCGCCAGAATTGGCGAGGGGTTAGTATTCCAATTCGTATGACACCTTACTCGACATGTTTTGATAAAGCGATACCAGAGTTGTCATATAACCACGAGGATAATGCACTTAAGAGTATATGGTATGCGTTATCATGGAACAGCTATTAGGACTTGGTTCCGCAAGCTGCAAACGGGCTCAGCTCATGCCAGAGTACCATCTCACACGATTCCACGCACTCTGCCTTCAGGATTGTCAAGGCCTGCCATAGGAGTGACTGATAGGAATACGAGCGTCCATTTTAGGGTTAGATATAGGTATACTATATCTACAGCAAGGGGTGTTTACACCACCTTGCCCCAGCTGTCGTGCAGCCAGTTGTGTCAGATTTAGATGGCCAGCCAGGGGTGGCATAATACATGCTGCAGCCCCTGGTAGGCCCTGGGTACACCTATGCCCTGAATTACAGGGTCTGATAAGGTGGCCCAGTACCAATTGGTAAATGCACCTAAGGTACACGTGTCAATTTAGTGAGAGAACAGCAAGGCTGAGGGTCTGATTAGCAGGCCCACAGCCAGAGAAGTCGTAAACCAGTGAAGCAAAAAGCAAAAATCTGGGGTGATCATAGGATTGCAGACCCTACTCTCCTACAGTCCCTGTCTCCCATGCGAATCCCAGAGATGTCAATGTGCAGGCAAATGCACTCTGCAAAGGGCTCCATGCAGAGCTCAAATAATAAAGGGGACACACCTATGGGGTTTCACATGATATCCGAAATGGGCGGGTCAAGGATCTATTCACACGGACCTTGGCCTCCGGAGCACTATAGTTATAGCTGATCCAACATTGAAATCTCACCCCCAGTCCAAATCTAGCAAACACGCCTGCAGGCAGGGCCAATGCACCCTGTCAAAAGCTTTTTCAGCTACCACTGACAGATGCAAGGCGGGCCTCTGGCAGTGTTGTGATATGTCGAGGAGGTGGCAGAGTCTCTTTGTTCCGTAGCTACAACCCCTGTCAGGGATGAACTCTGACTGGTCCGGGTCAATGAGGCCCTGCATATACGGCACCAAGCCAGCACTCTGGTAAATATTTTCAAATCATCGTTAAGTAAAGAGATAGGCCGATACAAGGCACATCTCCTCTGGTCCTTGCCCGGCTTTTGGATAACTACAATAGATGCCATCTGCATGGATGGAGTAAGGCACTCAGTATCGCTAAACGAGTTGTGGTGATGGGAAAGCAGAAGGGCAAGAGTAAGAGTGAATATTTTGTCAAAATCAGAGGTAAAGCCATTTTCTCCGGGGGCTTTGCCAAAAGGGAGTTTTTGAATAGCTCGGAGTACTTCCTCAGGACTAATATCCACATCCAATTAGACCACCTCTGAGTCTGGGAGCGGAGTCACCGGGGCCCTTGCGACATAGCTCACAGCCGGCACTTCATCCGTCGCCGCAGTGTAAAGTGCAGAGTAGAATCACTAAAATTCACCCACTATAAAGTCATCGGACCGCAGTCACCCCTCACCTACCCTTATGGACCCTCAATTTCTACTTCCCGGGATTGGGCCACCTGTGTTCAAAGTCTATGTGCTAGCAATCTACCTACCTTGTTGCTTCCTTCATAATACTTCTGTCTGGTGCGCAGGAGAGCAAACTCTGCCCTGTCTGTGTCCATTGCCTTCAATTGCTTTCGAGCCGCAGTAAGTTGGAGCCTGGCCTGATTGGAACCCATGCGTAGGTGAACCCCCTCTAGCTCTTTATATATGTCCTCTAGCTGCTCTCGAGTGACCTTCCTTTCTTTATTTAGCCTAGCCACGATAGCAATGAACTGTCCCCAAAAGACATTCTTTAGTGTGTCCCACAACAACGCAACTGGCGTAGAGTCATCGTCATTAGCTTACAGGAAATTCTAAATGGATTTCCGAATCTTTACAACATTGGGGTCGTATGTGAGTAGTCTTTGGGTCAACTGCCACCCCCTCTGCGTGGTCGGACCCTAAGGTAATCTAATGAAAGGGTGAGAGGGCTGCGATCCGATAGCGCCGCCACTCCAGTCTTTGCCGCTTCCATGGCCCGGTACATGCAGGAAATAGTCAGCAAAAAGTCTAAACGGGCGTAAGACTGTTGTACTGCAGAGAAAAGGTCCATTCCCTAACAGAGAGATTGCGCTGGAACCATCTATCCACCAATCCTACCTCAGTCAACCAGTTGTGCATGATGTCCGAGAGCGCCCCAGCCCTTCCCGCCCTCGATGCCAATCTGTCCAATTGGGAGTTATTTACAATCCCTCATCAGTAAATCCAAGACCCTGCCCAGTGCATTTCTAAGGAAGGCCTCCTGTGAGTCGTTGGGTGCATATATTGAAGCCATAGTGTTAGAAATGGGGTAGCGTGGTGCAGAGCCGGCGGGCCCAACTCCAGAGGACATGTGCAAAGCATCCACGCAGAACACACACAGGGGACACACCAGGCACACTCCAAAAAGAGACCACACCAGTTTGGGTGAAAAGCAGTAAGTGCATGATAAAATCAACACATTAGAATGGAATCACAGTTGCATATAAACAGTGCCAGCCGGCACTAGGTAACAGGTTACTCAGGGACTATTTACAGGGCAGCGCCCAACGGGCCGCTGCCAGAACCATCGCTGGTACAGTTCGGGTGAATGGAAGGGTGAAGGACAAAGGTACAGTCTATCGCTAAATGTATAACTACCAGGGCCTTCAGGCTAGATCATGAACTTTGTAATGACGCAATAAACATTGGGCCTAAACATAAGGCATCCTCATTGGCATGAAGTATACACAATGGCCCCAGGATAACACATCAGGTCAATCTATAACCACACTATGCGCCAGCCTGGAAGGAAAACATTAGGCATGTAACAGCAGGCATTAAAACTAGCACATTATGCATATCTGTAGCGGCATAAATCATGTGGTCCAACGCTGTAGCCTTAGGGAGAAAGAACATTACCAGCATAACTGCAACATCAGTAGCATAAAAGCAGTAGGCCTCTGGAGCACTAACATAAGTCATGGGCCCACATCATATCCTGCATCGCATCAGTAAAAATCACATTAACAATGGCTCCAACCGTATTAGCACTGAGCATAAACATGCAAGTATGAAGGCATCGTCGGTAGCATAAGGCACATTGCACGGAGCATAAAAGCCTTACCATGAGACATTCACCTGTGGGTCTAAACCTGGTTAGCATGGATCACAGGATATAGCCACAGGTGAAGATAGGAATATTGTCACCTTAGCCTGAGGCCGAAATCAGGGGAGCCAGAACACCAACTGCATCAGTCAAAGCATGCGCAATACCTGAGGTATATACCTCACTATACCTTATAGATGTAAGGCAAATGAACATGGAGGCATGCAGACATTAGACCTAACTCGGGGGCATAAAGTATTAAGACATATTCATCATAACCCTGGGCCTAATCACAGTAGCAGGGCATAAACAGGTGAACCTAGGGTATCTTCACGAGACCAAAAGCATGATCAACCCTTCTAAACATAACAGGCATCATGCATAGTGGGGCCCCCCCTATATTGCTGAGTGGTCTCTGGTGTCACTGCGCCTAAGGAGCCCCTCTCCTGGGACCCACAAATTAACAATGTCCCAACCGTGGCAACTGGCCACTGTCCAGCGGGGAAGTTGGATCCAAACAAGTCACGGGCACCTACAGGGTCTTTGAAGCCCCACCCCGGGAATCTCAGAACGTTGCAGCGGCCACTGTCCAGCTGGCCGCTATGAGAAACAATCCAGTGCTGGTCACCGGTTGCGGCAGCACTCCACGGAATGCTGACACCGGGGGCGGGCACCGGCTGTGCCCCGACACCCCCCCCCCCCCAACGCCGCAACACACCCCACTAACCAGGATCTTGAGGGAGCTAATCCGGACTCCAGGCTGCAGTTATTTAGACATCTTCAAGCAGGGGACAGGCACCGGTATGTGCCTCTACCATCCTCTGCCCCTCCAGGACCTCTCTGGGCCTCTACCTACTCACAGTCGGCCTGGGCGAGGCAGGGGGGGCTCCCGCTCCTCTCGGAGCCCCCATGATGAGGCCTGGACCGGCCTCAGCTTCCCGGTTCCTTCTGGGCCTCAGGGCCAATAAGGGCACGGTCCTCGAGAGGCATGCCCGCAACCGCCAATCCGAGCGCGGCTCGCCGGGGGCGCAGTAGCCTCCACCAATGGTTGCGCGGCGCTGACGGGGCTCGGCCGATGACGCAGCCGGCGCCCCAGTCAGGTGACGGCGGCCCTCTTGGGCTTATCAGGAACAGTGTGTGCCCTTCCAATACCGCGGTGGCTCTCCCTCCACTCCGGGGGCCGCGGCGATGCAGGAGACCGCACCCAATCTTCCTCTTGAGCCGCTCCGGGGCCACAGCGGTGATTCTGGACCACAGCGCTTCTCTGGGGCAACGCGCTTGTGTGCAGGTCCCAGGCCAGCGGCGGTGAGTTTCCCAAGCCATCGCTTCTCCTTTTTCCTTGCCCCGGGCTGCGCAGTGATTGGCGGTGATAATGTGGGGTAGGCTCCCTCTAAATAAAAGCACACACGCGGGGTAGGCTCCCGTCAGTTTTAAATAGGCACAAACAGGCGGCAATACACGGGGTGGACACCCGTTTACTTCAAAGGCATGCAAAGCGCCGCCACTGCGCGTGGTGGGCACCCGCAGCACTTTTAAATAACACAGTACTTCCTGGCCACACAGCGCTGTTGGGTCCCTGCTTTTTCTTGGGGGAATTAACGTTGGGCAGAGTTAACATAAAGCGCTGCAGGAATCAGCTCCTCACCTCTGGCGCTTGGAATATAGCGCTGTACTCACCAAGCGCTAGTTAGCAGGCAAGATAGGGACAGGAGATAGCGCTCCTTTCTCAGGCGCTAGTCAGCAGAGCAGCAGGCACAGTTGTAGCGCTCACGAGGCGCTTGGCAGGAGAGCAGTAGGCACTTCTGGGCCAGGTCAGCGGTCAGTGGGTACTCATCAGTACAGGACAGCAGCTCCTAGGAACCATCATCCCCTGTAACGTGGCACTCCTCCTGGTCCAGCAGCCTGAACTCAAGCAGTGGGCTCTCACTGGCCCGGTGGACAGTGGAGAAGTACAGATAGGCTCAGGAACCAGCACACAGGCCCATGCGGCGGCTCCCCCTGGCAGCAGGTCCCCTCACGTTCAAGTCCACACTCTGACTGAGCACATGGTGGCACAGCCCCCTTATTTATACGCCCCTCACCCCACCTACCAGACAGCGCCAGAGGCTTCTAGAAGCGCCTGGGGAAACTGGTCCTAACTGGCTCAGGGTTAGGAGTAGAGCACCCTGGGTGCCAGGCTTTCCCTCCAAAAGCTGGGATGGCTGTGAACCGAACAACTAGACTGCTTACCCACCACAGTCACGTGGCACCATACACAGCCATGGCATCCATTTTAAAAGTGACATTTCTCCAAGGTGCATTCTTACAATGGGGGAAATTACAGGTGCACACACCATTGCTTCACATTTACTATGGCATCTCACACCACACATGGCCTATACATTTCTCTACCATGGGGGAGACATCCTCAAATAGGGGGGTGAAAAGCAAATTTTTTTGGGAAAAAAGGGCCAAGTCCATAGTGTAAGTGCAATTCCCAACCTCCACCGGCAGAGACAGCACGCTGCCCTGGGTATCAGATTGAGTCAAAAGAACTTTCCCTTGAACGTGTTTCTCAAGCACGATTGCCTCTCCCGCCAGTTTCCTTGACATGGAGGAGAAATATTGACGATCAAACCACAATGACCTAAGGAGTTTCCAGTCGGTGTGTCACAAGTGCATTTCTTGCAGTAGACATATTTTGCACCTAACCTCCCGGAGAAACGCAAGCAGTGCCAAATGCTTCACCTGGGCATTAAAACTCGAACATTGAGGCTCAATATATGTTAATTAGGTGGTTGTGCATCTCTACGGTACGTGTAGATAGGCCCTGGGCAGATCACCGGACTCCCCAGAGTAGAAAGCAGAGGTGTGTGGTAGAGAAGGCATACTGATGCAGGAAGGGGCTGTCGAGTTAAGGAAGGAAAAGAAGCCCACCGAGATCGGGATATAAATACAATCCCCTGGGGGTGCCACTGATGAAGCATTTGGGACCCCCGCAGACTCCGTTTAGGGGGACGCCAACCATACTCAAACTCTCCCAAGGAAAAACCCCACCCCATAGAAGTACTAGGTAGCGAAAAGGGGGCGTTGACTTGGGATGGGGAGATCATGTGCCCAAGATCAGACAGCGTAACCCCCATAGGGTGCGCTGCTACATCCTCATCAACAGACAATGGAGAGCCAGAAAAATAACCCCACCCCGCAACCCCTGGGTAGGCGGAAAGAGCCCTCCTGGCAAGCTGGACGGATAGAAAAGGAGACACCCACAAAGATATAACAATAACAAGTAAACCAACATTACAAAAATGGTTCCATAGCTGGGAGAAAATGTCACCAAATAAGGTAGTGGTGTCTAATTCCAAGGAATCCCCAGGACCTGCGCACTTTGGATGACCTGAACTGGGGGCTTGGTGTCCAAACCACTTCTGGACACCCCCACAGGATATGTCAGCTGTTAGACCAGCTTGCTCTACAGTACTACTACCACCCCATGTAACTTACAGTGGTGTAGGTAATTTCTGGCAGCCACTGAACATGAAACCCCTAATTCCTTAGGTATTGTGGAAAACGGTACAGTACTGTTCGCTCAGTCACTCGTGCTCACTTATTCTCAGAAATGCACAGAATGGTGATTAGGACATTTCAATATGTATTTATTGGTCCAGCGGCCTTCTTGTGAAAAAAAAATTAGCTGCGACAATCAGGAGACAGAAGCATACAAAAGATATTACTAGTACCAATATAGTAAACAGATGATAAATATCTACCAAAGTACTAATAAGATGAACATAAGCAGTTCAGATAAAAACAGTAGCACTTGCATATTCCTAAAATGTGCGCCCTAAGTAATTTGCCTAAATGTACCTAGCCTAGATCTGTATGTGTAGCATGTATATGCATATATGTATGTATGTAGCCAAGAACCATCCCCCGCAACCTGATGGTAGAGAATGAAGGACGCCGTCTCTGCTCCAAAGATGATACCCCGCAAGGGATGTCAGACCGCTGAGTGTTGAAGATTCAGCATGCAGGACCCCGTGTCCGCTTGGAAGGAATTCTCCTTTGATTTGTAGGGCGAATAAGGGTCTTATATAATAGAGTGGTCACTCCAGGGTTTCTTCTAGAATAGATATATTTTAAAAACAATCAAATGTTTTGGAAACAATCATACATGTTTTCTCAAACAAATGCAATCATGCCTAGAGGGCTGTTGGCCAAGGATGAAAAAAGTGGCGACCCTTATACAGAATAATTATGCCGTGCCTGAGGACATGTTTATGTACGTCCGATGATCGATGTATGCAAAAGTATGCAAATTTCTGTGCAAATGTGGCAGAACTACCTTTCGGTGGTGTCGGCAACGTTCCCATTGATGGTAAGTGTTTACAATGCTTGGAACGCTTGCTTTGTGCAAAAAGTCATAACCATAATGCTGGTAACAATACATACTGTCAAAATCAGGTCTGTCTTCATACAATTCCCTGTAAAAAAATGCAGCAGATAGTTCTAAATCTGAGAGCATAGTATTTACAGTCTCAATTCCCCAATCATCAGAGAGTGTACTCGGGGTGATGAAATCATTAAATGCAATTTTAAATACTTGTGGAATTTTTAAATGTTCAGTAGGACCAAATAAATCAATTGAAACCCTATCCCAAACTATACCATCCGGTACTGGAACTGTTGTAATGTTTTCTTGGGACAGGTCTCTGTTCACGATGTGAGGATGTATAAAGGTTCAAGACAAAGTTCACAGATTGTACTGCAGAGCAGCGTGGGAGGTAGTGTCCATTCAAAAGCAGGAAAAAGACAGTCACTATACCAATCCAGATTAACAGGAACAGGATCCCTAATGCAAATCAAAGATGCAACCAAGTGACACAAAGTCTTTATGAGTCATAGATAGAATTGTCGAAGTTTCTCTTTTTTGGAAACAGGTGGCTTTTGCTCAGGTTCACTTGGATCTGAAAAAAAGTACTCAAAGTTGATCAGGTAGCCAGATGCAGATCGATCTTCTGCAGAGTTGTAGAACTGGCAGGTGCTTGTTATGAAGGCACGTTGATGTAGATTTCATTGTTGGGCCGAATTGCAATTTGCTTTCAGTTATATTTGGGTTTTGTTCAACTTCAACTGGTGGGATTTGTAATCTGTTATTTGCTACTCCTGGAATTTGCGCAGGGGAGTCTTGAAAAGTTATTAGTCTTTCCATCCGAACTTCCGGTATGGTAGCAAGAGGATATCTGCGGCTACTCAAGATTCCACGCGGCCTACTGTTGAGAATCGGCCACATAGTGTGGTTTGATCAGATCAATGGAGACAAATCTTCTTTCTTTTTTGTTGGCAAGAGGCGGAAGAAGTAATGTTCTTGTTCCTCGAACTGCCAGGACAGGTACATGTGTTCTGTAAGATGGCCCAAACTCCTCCTTGTCCACGATCTTTTCTCTGACCAGGTCCCCAATCTTTGGGACCCAGACAGGTCTTGCCGGTACCAGTTTCACTTTCCCAGTGGCGGGCGTTTTACTTGGGCGTTGCTTTGTAATGCCCGGAATTCATTGAGTTCCTGTAAAACAGTCAAACGATCATTCAATTCAAATGGTTTTACATCCACCACTGTGCTGGCACAATCAAGGTCAGGTACCCACATTCTTGTGCCAAACAGGATCTCATAGGGGGTACGTCCTCCCAAGGATTTTCTTGGCATATTGTTTAGTGCCCTCTGGACCCCATATAGGTTATTGACCCAACTACCGCCCGCACCTAACATCCTTGCTGTTAAGGATTGCTTTAGGTCCTGGTTTTTCCTCTCCACCACCGAATTTCCCTCGGGATGGTAGGGGGAGGAGTACCGCAAGGCTACGTACATACTTTCCATGGTTTCCTTGTAAGCCTGAGCGCTAAACGCAGGTCCACGGTCTGAATGTAACGTGCCAATTGCGTGTGTCCTGATTAAAACACCAGCAAATCCTTTATAACAGAGCATGAGCCGAGCACTGGGGTCAAACCCATAGAAATCTAGAGCATGAATCCACTGCCACCAAGATGCACTTGTGGACCCGATCCGAATTTAAGGGGCCGCAGTGATCCAAATAGACACATGCGAGAAGTCTGTCTGAAATAAGTAATGGTGTTTGCAGTGGCCGTGCTATGGTGGAACCCTTCATCTACTGACAGATGTCGCACTTTAAGACATAAGCCTCTGTTTAGACAAACTTAAAAAAAAAATATATTTTTATTAACAGTCATTGACATTTACTTGTAGTAAGAAGGATTAGGCAAATAGGTTCACAGTGGGGACAAACAGCGATGAAACAGTACTTTCTATTGGAAGTCATGGGGAAGAGACAATAACAGGGTCAATTCCACAGTTGGGCTACAAATATTACCCCTATAAGAATTCCATGGGTCCCAGATTTTGGACCATTTTCGGGGGCAGCCCCTGGTTTTATAGACTGTCTTCTCCCTGCACATGCACCAATCGAGGCCTTTTTTCCAGTCTGAAAGCGTGAGTGCATGAGCAGCCCCCCAAAGCTGTGCTATGGTCCTTTTAGCTATTGTAAGCCCCAGAGTGACCCATAATGTTTGATAGTTGTTTAAATCTGTGGGCTCCCAGATGTTGAAAAGGCATCAACGTGCCTCCGGGCGCAGAGACTTTGCTTTAACCTCGCTGATTACGTCATGTATTTTTTGCCAGTAGGATTGCATAGAGGTGCAATCCCAGATGGTGTGAATGAAAGTGCCTAGCTGAGTGCATCCCCTCCTACAGTCCCCTCCCCCCCCAACCACTCCCATGTGTAGCAGTTGGGGCCCCGTCACATAGACTCTCTGAAGGATTTTAAGCTGTATCAGTCGCTGGCGCGCAGACATTGCAACTATTCTCAGGGGGGACACCCCCTCCTGCCACTCCTAATCTTCAATTTCAATACCGTCATTCACCTACTTTTCTTGTAGTGCGTGGAGAGGGTTCTCCATGTTATTTATCCTTTTTTTAATATATTATTGAGATGGTCTTCTCTGGCAAATGACCGTTGAGTACTCTGTCCTCTAAGGGAGATGCGTCAGGGGTGGAGAACCGCAGGAAGGAGCTATCAAAGTGCGTGACACACCTGTGCGTAGCGAAAGTGTTCCAAGTCAAGTAGTTCATATTGGTGCTGAAGCGTGGTAAACTATTTTATCTCGATCTTGTCCCAGAAGCCTTGAACACGAGAAATCCCAATAAGGTCCCACTTGTCAAATCCTTTCGATTTCCAGAGGTCCCCCAGCCACTGGGAGTCCCACAGCAGGGTAGCCAGTGTGAGTTTTATCCCCCATCCCAGCAACCTATTGGCAGCGTGCCACACAGCAGTAGAATGCTTAGTAGGGGCCGTAAGGGGCTATCTACCTTGCTTAGAATATAGCACCCGATTGAAGGTCCCCCCAGGGAGGAGCCATCTGTCCATAGTATAGCCAGGGTCGTCTAGATGACCATAGGTACCATGGTTTATGGCTACAAGGTGCGCCGCCAAATAATATTTTTAGTATCTGGTAGGCTTATTCCACCGTCATACCAGTTGAGGGTTAATTTCTGCGAAGCAATTTGCGGTTTACTGTCCCACAGGAGATCTCAGAAAGTTCCTGCGTTAGGGACCCACCTACCAGTCACCAGGGTAATTCCTAGTACAGGTCATCTCTGTTGCAGGAGCATGGAATGGGAGACGAGGGAGGTCCCAGAGGTACTGACCAATCCACAGCGACCAGGCAGGAAGAAAAGGTGGAACCTCACGGAGTAAGGGTGACGTCAGGGAGTCCAGAAGAAAGGAGAGACCGTGAGGATCGGAGGAGCCGGGACTACAGAAGACGCTGCGAAGAGGATCCGAGAAGATTGGGCACCCCACTGAATGACACTGAAGACGCTGAGGAGTGGAGTGAGGAGTGGTGATACCCTCCCCCCAGGAGGACGCGAACAGGGCCGGCCCTAGGCATGTGCAAACTGTGCACCTGCACAGGGCCGCCAAACCCCAGGGGCCGCCACGACGAGGATCGAATTGGAAGGATCACTGGAGTGGCGGCCCCCTGGCGGCACAAATTTGCGGGCGGCAGCTGCGCGGCACGGCACTGGTGCAGGCCTGCCAAGTATGCATCAGTTGTGACTACAGCAAGTGCATTTCAGTGTGATGTTCACCACACTGAAATGCCGTGTCACGCATTTTAATGCCAGTCTGAAAATGCACGCATCGATGCCAATGCGCGCCGCTGGCGCCTCTGGATCTGTGCGCTGGCTCTGTTGCTTCCCACAGACTTGCCAGCCTTAGCTGTCTCAGTAAGGTAATAGTTAAAAAATATTAAACCGTCTGCTCAGCTCTGGAGTCAGACTGCTACAATTTTACATTTAATTTCCTGCCCGCGGCTCAGCGCTTTCAGACACCAGTATGACTCACTCTCAGGGGGGGGGGGGGGCTGCCCTCATCTGTGGCTGCTACTGGCAGCTGTAGGTAGCACCGTTGGGGGCCCCGGAATTGGATGCGTGCCTCGTCACCTCCTGGAGGAAGTGAGCTAAAGGTGGTAGGCACTAGGCAGGTCACGAGAAGCGGCGGGGGACTCAAGACTGGAGGAGTCCTGGTGCGCTGCCGTCTGCGCAATAAAAACCCACGTTACCCCTGGCATCAGACATCGGTGAATACAGGCATGATTGGGTCTGTCTGAGATCACCGTGAAGAGGTTAGTGCCCTACAATTGAACGTAGCACTGGGGAAAAATACAAACTTTAAACTGACACCCCTGAAACGTGTTTTTTGGTGTAGGCCTGCCTTGAAAATACTACATTCACCTGATCTGTTTAATTTGCTGGAATGAACCTCGTCATTGCCCCCATCCTGCCTGCCCCATGGTTGCCAGGGAAGGTGTGTGTTGTGGCAGATGGTAATATAGGTCGTGTTGTAAAGCTTTTCCCGCATAGAAGGGACTTTTCAGATCATGGTCCTCGTGTTTGCGCTGACCGTTATGTCTTTTCCTGCTTCCCCTGTATGTCCTTTTTTGTTTCTAGCTCAAATGGATGCAAGCTACGAAAAACACATCGACACTCGTTGATGTGCAGACAGTGGAAAACCCTTGGCAAATGTTTACTAGTCACACCTTTCTTTTGCTTGTGCTGTATTTCAGTGTCAGACTGGTACAGGCAAGGTTAAACCTTTGACTACATAGTGTTAACGTGTAAAAATGACACATTATGAGATAATACTATCACACAATGTGCTGCATTATACCATATAATTTCTTTTCTTGCTGCACAATTTCGTAAACTGATGACACATTTGGTTCTCTCTGCCGCATACTTCCAGTGGTCCTGTCTATGCCACCCTTCTTTTAATTTTTTCACTCTCATAAACTGTCTTTCTATACTCAGTCCCGTTCCCCCTCCCGTTCTCCAGGAACTATGTTTGCCAGGGAAGGTGTGTGTTGTGGCAGATGGTAATGTAGGTCGTGTTGTAAAGCATTTCCCGCATAGAAGGGACTTTTCAGATCATGGGCCTCGTGTTTGCGCTGAGTGTTGTTTCGTGAATGACGTATTAACAGATAAACATAGTGCCAGTGCCACGTGACGTAGGCAATAGATAGGAACAGCTCATTGGTTGGAATAGCCGGTAGGGATAGCCAGTAGGGGATATGACCACACGCATGCAACCATACACGAACAGTGTCTGTTCAATGTTTTGCTCTGGAAAGGTGTCGTAAAGTTTCAGATATTGGCATTTCCGGTAGCTTGAAAACCTTTTATTGGCAATGGATAATTGTCAGTAGCACTCAAATAATGTTGACTCTGATAGAACCCAATGGCATAGATAATCATGAGGCCCTCTGTGCAATATTCAGCACAGAAGAGCACCGGCCCGATGACATCCTAGCTATTATCCTGGCAGTGAGTTACTGAGGTGGCACTACAGGTGAGTTGTGCTGTGAACTGGATAAGGACCAGTGGCTAATAATAGGCCAGTACGACCACCCCCTTTCCCACTGATTAATTAATCACTTTCTCCATTTTTGAAGATTCTGAAAAACCCAAGACTTGATAAACAGGATCTTATACAAATAGTCCGTATTCATTTTAGATGCTGCTTTTCTGCCTTTTACTACTTTATCTGTCACGGAAAATCAAAGCAGCTCTGCAGCACATTTCAAACTGCTTTACTCGTATGTTTCCTGTTTTAAATGGGCACTGATAACAGGAAAAACTGCCAGCTTTGGGTGATTTTTGTACAGGGACACTAAAACACTAGTCAGGCAGACAAAAAAAGCCAAGTAGCAGTTCTATCAGCTGGTTCTTGTTGCTGTAACTGGGATCAGAATGGCTTGAACTGACATGGCTGCATGGATATAATGCTTGCATGCACAAGGCACGGCTAACTGGATCATTCTGGGGAAGGGCCCCTAGATGACACGGGTCATGGCGAGGCTGGTACTGTTGAGGGTTGTATGGCCTACAATGGACTGGGCAGGGCACACTGGTTCTGGGGGCTACAAATGGAACTATAATGGAATTCAGATGGCTGGGATTACTCTTGATGAAGGCAAGGGGGTTAGAGTGCATTAAGCAGGGGTAGATCTGCTGTAAGTGGGCAGGGTTCCAACACATTGGGCAGACAGTCCAGCTGATTAAGAACTGCACTGCAGCAGTTTCACTTAGTTCGAAAGCTGCACTTCGCGCCACAAACTTCCTCAGCAATCTCCCCTCCCCCCAAGTACCTATCATGGGCGCCAATCTGAGGGATAGCCCCGGGCGCCAGAAGCTCTAGCTACGCCCCTGCTTAGGACCTCACTCCAGGCTGTTGTCATCACGCCGTCATTGCTTTATGGAACTCAAAACAAAGTGTTAGGTGCCTGCGCCTACCTACCCCGTCTTAATAACCTTTCTCTTACTCGTGCGTTCTCTATTGATCGTACAAAAATAGCTTCAAGTCTTCACAGTGTTTGCTTTTATTATTAGCCCGTCTTCTGTGTTGATGCATAGATACAAATATTAGATGGCGTATAGTTACCCGCAATCTCAGTCTCTCTGTATCTCTACTTTTACTTATTAGGGGCCTTCTTATGGTCCTCATTTGGGCAATATATAGGTGCTTGAATACTTGGGGCTGGGAGGACTGAAGATTTCTACTGAACCTCTGCACCTAAATTGGGCAATTCCAAGCTTCTAATCTACGGAATGGGGGAATAACTATGCAAATGGTAAATAACAAGTGGAAATCTCAATAGTTTGCCTTGTTCTGAAGAATACTCCACTGACATTTACCTAATACTGTTTGCAGGTGGAAAATATTTGCAAGGGACCGGGCATATCCGTCGTGGGGGCTGCGGCAAGGAAGGTGTTCCAGGCCGTGGTAGGCTGGGGTAGCATTTTCTGCTGCAGCTGAGGTACTGTTGGGTGAAGTATTATGGGCACTAGCCCTTCATTGGGGATAACAAATGAGAAAGAGGCAGAGTGCTGTTAAGCTACTGGAGTCAGGGCACGCACAGAGCAACTCTTTCTGTATTGCCAGTGTCACTTTACTGGTGACACCTACGGGGGTTTGGTGTAAGAAAGTGTAGGACATTCCTATTAGAAGAGAGGGCCTGCACAGGAAGGTGTACCCCTGGACACTACATTCCTCCCAAAAAACAAAGAAGGGTCAACACGTTCAACAGTGGAAAATAAAACAAATAAAACAAGTGACCATAATGAGTATATTGACATCAAAGCTCCACCCCGTCCGGACCCCCTCTTCCGGGGCCCCCACCTACGCTCCCTGCACAGGGCCACCATGAGCCTAGAGCCGGCCCTGACGCGAACGCCGCCGTAACTCAGGAGAGTTACGGCTACGACGGTGAGTGAACCAGTACCCAGGGCACCGCATAGCTAAAAAGGGAGGCGGGAGGGAACTTGAGGGAGGAGAGAGGTTGGGTTGGTGGGAACGGGAATCACAGGGCACTATGAATAATCCCTGCACAAGCACTGGCACCCCTTTCCATTCTCACGAATCCCTCTACCCGCTAAAATCCGCACAGTTGTCCCGCAAACGGTCCTAACAAGATGGGTATGACCTCAACCGTGCAGTGAGACAGAAATTGGACAGCCTGTCAGCCCTTCGGACTGCAAATATCTTTTCCTCATTACTCCCGTGTGTGGTGACGGCCTTCTACTGTCTTTTTCCCTAAACCATAAGGCAACATACTTACCGCCCTCTGTGTTTTTCTTTTGAGCTCCTGGGGCCAACGGTTACATCCTGCCATACCTACAAACAGTCACACCAGCGGGAATACCTCTACACCATTCCCCGAGCAGAAGAAAACCCGGAGACACAACATAATACCAACAATACCAACATCTTGCCTTCTTATATCGTCATCTTTATGACCATCTATTACAATAAAAAGCTCGCCTTTGATAAACCAATTAAGCCTCCTAGCTTCTACTTCCGCCCATCCCTCCCACAAACATGTGTTGTATTTTGTTTGGCTTATAAGCCCTCTAGCCATCTACTAGCCCCACTGCTTCAAGAAAGTCAGGCAGCCAATAGGTGACTGTCCAAGCACACGGGGGTGGCAATCCAGTGTGCCTGAAAGTACAGAATTGAAGTCCCCCCCCCGAGCACTAGCAAATCCTCCACTAGCGCCAGAAGCATGGCGCTGAGATCTTTGAATGTGGTGGCCTGTAGACCTGGTGGAACATAAACTGACATAAGTGTAATGGTTTGACCCTCCCAAGTGCCCGTGACCCCTGTTCATCAATCCTTGTGGATGTTACTGTGAGAGGAAATGATTTCTTCAACATTATACCCACTCCATGTGAGCTAGGTGTAAAGCCAGCATGAGAAATCATTGTGTAACCATATCTGTGCATGGCCTTGCACAAGTTCCCAACTAAGAGTGTTTCTTGGAGCATGACTACATCTGGCATTTGTCATTTAATGTGCTGGAGCACTACGCTACGTTTTATCTTGTCCTCAAGCCCATTAATATTAATATCTTAACATTTTTGTTCCACTGCGCACACATTAAAGCTTAGGTAGTTTTCTATGTCATTTACAACCCATTCAGCCTGCACTGTCAATAAAAAAAAAACAACGTAACCAAACAATAATTCACCACCCCACATTAACCCCCAAGCCAACAAACCCCCACCCTGCACTCTGGGCAGAGCGCGTGTCGACCCAACTGGTAAACTAAACAAAGAAAAAGATAGGGTATAGCACCCGTCCGGTCACCCTCCCCCTTTCGTTACGTTTATCTAGAACCCAAACGAGTCACTGCATACTGGCATTGTGGTCGATCAGCCGGGAAGGGCACCTGGTCAAGAGAGGTCACTTCCGGACCCATGTAGGTGTAGGGCCTTGACGAGGAGTCAGCCTTGTCCCGGGTGCGATCACCAAACGTCAAAGTCAGTGTCCGTCGCCTTGCCGAACAGCTGAGCGATCTCCACGGTTAGTCTGTCCAGAATCACAGTCTACTTAGCTGTCCAACCACTCCGAGGCTGCATCCGGCTGGTCGAAAAACCAAGTTTGTCCCCCTGCCTCCACTCTGAGTCTAGCGGGGAAGAGCATGGCATATTTGAATCCTCGGTCTCTAAGTTGTTTCTTTACTGTTAGGAATGATCTTCTCTGCCTCTGTACCATCTGCGTAAAGTCTGGAAAGAAATTTATACCTGCATTCTCGTAGCGGAGGGGCGCGGTCCTTTTGGAGTTTTGTAGGATGACATCTCTGTCTCTAAAGTTCATCACCATCGCTAGCAGTGGACGCAAAGGGGCCCCGGATCTCGGACGACCTCCTGGCACCCTGCGCGCCTTTTCCACAACAAAGAATTTGCTGAGTCCTTTTGGCTGTAGGTGTTTTAGGATAAGTTCTTCTACGAAGAGGTCTGGTGTCTGTCCCTCCGCCTTCTCAGGGACCCCGAGTATGCGTAGGTTGTTCCTTCTGAGGCACCCTTCGTAGTCATCCAGCTTGTGTTCTGTGAATTTGGGGTATACTTGCAGATCATGTACTGTTCCTTGAAGGTGTGTTACGTCATCTACAAGACTCGCCTCTGTGATTTCAACCTCTTTGATCTTCTCAGTGGCTTTGGTGAGATCTGCCCGGATGAGATTAACTTCGATGGAGAGTGTGTCCATTTTGTGCTCCAAGGAGGTTCTGATTCCTGCTATAGCTTCCATAACATCTTTTAGCGTCCGTTCCTGGCTTTCTCCTCCTGATTCACTCATTGTTCTGTTCCCAGGATGCGAGTCTTGAGGCGAGTCCCTAGGGACTGTGTAACAGTCCAGTTAATTCGATTGGACCGGTTTGTGGCTCCTCAGGCCAGTTATTTTTGGCTTTTCAGAGGTCGCCATTTGGCAGGTGAGAGCCGCAATAAGCAGGGCCCCCTTCCTCTTCTCTCCCTCAAGCGCCGCGTGGGCCGCGGGGCACAGCATAGAATAGCTACAGATTCTGGTCCACTCCTGCCCGGTGATTCACCTAAGCACGCAGTCTCATATGGCCGGGCTGGGGAGTCTCACTGGTATGGAAGTTACACCCCAAGGGGGTTGAAGTCACCTACAGAAGGATTAGCAAGCTGGGGACAAGTTCAGCCCTCCCCAGGGTCTAGCAGTGTGTGGGTTTTGCTTGCTTATTCTCTCTGTCTTTCTTTACGGTGCAGTGAGGAAAGGGGCAATCTCAAGCACTCAACTGCTCAACTCCGGGAGGGGGGGTCAGGCAGGTGAAAGCCGTAATAAGCTGGGCCCCCTCCCTCTTCTCTCCCTCAAGCGCCGCGTAGGCCGCGGGGCACAGCATAGAATAGCTACAGATTCTGGTCCACTCCTGCCCGGTGATTCACCTAAGCACGCAGTCTCATATGGCCGGGCTGGGGAGTCTCACTGGTATGGAAGTTACACCCCAAGGGGGTTGAAGTCACCCACAGAACGATTAGCAAGCTGGGGACAAGTTCAGCCCTCCCCAGGGTCTAGCAGTGTGTGGGTTTTGCTTGCTTATTCTCTCTGTCTGTCTTTACGGTGCAGTGAGGAAAGGGGCAATCTCAAGCACTCAACTGCTCAACTCCGGGAGGGGGGGGGGTCAGGCACAGCACTGACACCAGGTATCACCCCCGATCTTCATCGTTGCCCCCAGGGACCTCCTCACCCCTCTATCGCCGCACCGGAGGTCAAGGAATCGCCGCGTTGACCTCCGTGCACTTGAATTTCACTCCAAATCGCCACAGGGCCTCAGCCTGAGGTTCCTTCGGCAGTGGGCACCTCTCCTGAGAGGCGGGAGTGCTCCATCAGTAGTCTCCAGGCAGTGGGGGTCTTTTGTTGTGAGGGCCTTACGAGGCCCCGTATATGCGTCGCCAACCGGAAGCTTCTCCTCACCCGATCCTGGCCTCATTCAGCACCCTAGGTCAGATGGGTGTATAGGCCTCACTTCTATGGGGGTCGTAACTCCGGCCCCGTACCCCCGAACGACATGGAAGTGCCCAGGGAGGAGTCCGCGCCCCTTCCAGTACGTAAATCAGAGTTTGGGTGTCGGATTTGTGTGACGAATAGACGTAGGGGATTCAACGAGGATGGAGCTCTTGGATTACGCAAATTGCCTTCAACGTGTATGCCAACACTCTGATGACTCAAGGTGTGAGTAACTTGAGCCCATGGCAGGCATGCTTTCAGCTTTGCCACTTGTTAACATAACAATTTATGTTTAATTGTGCACTCCTTGGAATCTCTAAACCCATTCTGGACCCAGTAATTAAGATATTCATTATAGGAGTGCACACAATAAAAGGAATCGCACACTATCGGTGGTGGGAATTCCCTATCTGTATATTTTAGTACTAGTATCAGGGCTTTCAGCTCTGCCAGCTGTGCCATACAATCTCCTAGAGACTGCATAGGCATATTGCTGGGATGGAACTTACCATCCCTCATACATCCCTTCACTATCACACATAAATTTGTTTACGTCCTATGGCAAGCTGAGCAGAACCGTCAGTGTAGATGATGTAGTCATACTTTTCGAGAGGCAAGATATCATTCGGGAGAGGGTAGTCTTGTTCGTACTACATGAACGCTTGTGTTTTAGTGTAGGATTGTATTTGTAATCCAATTCCAATTCCAAAAATTCTTTATTTCGGTCATATAGACCATAAAAGATGCAGTGCAACATACAGACATTAAAATACATTATTAATAAAATACATTTACATAAAATCCACTATCCCAATCAACATCTGTTGCAGTGAGAGAATTAGCCCATTGTATCTTCCGGGGATGCAGTTCTTTTGCATTTGGAATGCTCGCTTTGGTAACAGCTTCTAAAGTTGGTACCGGGGTAACAACGATTATGCGTTTCCCCTGTGTCAGTGCTCTTTCTCTCACTACAAGTCTGCACGGTTGTCAGTATTATTTCTGTTGCTGTTAATCTCATTTCGATACAGAAAAGGGGGTGGTGATGAACAGAGTGTCTGAATTAAGCAGACCACTCTTACCCAGTCAAGAGATCAGGGCTTAATCCATCACAGTTTTTTAGCTCACTGCATCACCCCAGTTCAGAACCTGGCTATATACAAGTTAGCCTGACCCCGTGCCTCATGGGAACAGGGCAGACCAAACTACCAAGCCAATTCTTCACTGGTAAGGAGACAAGCTGCCGGGGACCGGTTTCTGGCATTTCAGCCGTCGTCGGCCCGGCTTGCTTGAATCCTGGTGGTGCAGTGAGCAAGGGACTCATGTCTGAGTGTACCCTGCCACACCTGTAGTGGCCAAAAACGATACAGAAAAGGGGGTGGTGATGAACAGAGAGTCTGAATTAAGCAGACCACTCTTACCCAGTCAAGAGACCAGGGCTTAATCCATCCCCGTATTTTAGCTCACTGCATCACCCCAGTTCAGAACCTGGCTATATGCAAGTTAGCCTGACCCCGTGCCTCATGGGAACAGGGCAGACCAAACTACCAAGCCAATTCTTCACTGGTAAGGAGACAAGCTGCCGGGGACCGGTTTCTGGCATTTCAGCCGTCGTCGGCCCGGCTTGCTTGAATCCTGGTGGTGCAGTGAGCAAGGGACTCATGTCTGAGTATACCCCGCCACACCTGTAGCGGCCAAAAAGGATACAGAAAAGGGGGGTTCTGAGCTGGGATGGTGCAGTGAGCTAAAAAACGGTGATGGATCAAGCCCTGATCTTTGGACTGGGTAGGAGTGTTCTGCTTAATTCAGAATACTCTGTCCATCACCACCCCCCTTTCTGAATCGTTTTGTCCACCATAAGCGTGGAAGGGTATACTCAGATGTGAGTCCCTTGCTCACTGCACCATCAGGATTCAAGCAAGCCGGGCCGAAGACGGCTGAAATGCCAGAAACCGGTCCCCGGAAGCTTGTTTCCTTTCCAGTGAAAGAATTGGCTTGGTAGTTTGGTCTGCCCTGTTCCCATGATGCACTGGGCCAGGGACAGACTAATTTGCATGTAGCCAGGTTCTGAGCTGGGATGGTGCAGTGAGCTAAAAAACGGTGATGGATCAAGCCCTGATCTTTGGACTGGGTAGGAGTGTTCTGCTTAATTCAGAATACTCTCTCCGTCACCACCCCCCTTTTCTGAATCGTTTTGTCCACCATAAGCGTGGAAGGGTATACTCAGATGTGAGTCCCTTGCTCACTGCACCATCAGGATTCAAGCAAGCCGGGCCGAAGACGGCTGAAATGCCAGAAACCGGTCCCCGGAAGCTTGTTTCCTTTCCAGTGAAAGAATTGGCTTGGTAGTTTGGTCTGCCCTGTTCCCATGATACACTGGGCCAGGGACAGACTAATTTGCATGTAGCTAGGTTCTGAGCTGGGATGGTGCAGTGAGCTAAAAAACGGTGATAGATCAAGCCCTGATCTTTGGACTGGGTAGGAGTGTTCTGCTTAATTCAGAATACTCTGTCCATCACCACCCCCCTTTTCTGAATCGTTTTGTCCACCATAAGCGTGGAAGGGTATACTCAGATGTGAGTCCCTTGCTCACTGCACCATCAGGATTCAAGCAAGCCGGGCCGAAGACGGCTGAAATGCCAGAAACCGGTCCCCGGAAGCTTGTTTCCTTTCCAGTGAAAGAATTGGCTTGGTAGTTTGGTCTGCCCTGCTCCCATGATGCACTGGGCCAGGGACAGACTAATTTGCATGTAGCCAGGTTCTGAGCTGGAATGGTGCAGTGAGCTAAAAAACGGTGATGGATCAAACCCTGATCTTTGGACTGGGTAGGAGTGTTCTGCTTAATTCAGAATACTCTGTCCATCACCACCCCCCTTTTCTGAATCGTTTTGTCCACCATAAGCGTGGAAGGGTATACTCAGATGTGAGTCCCTTGCTCACTGCACCATCAGGATTCAAGCAAGCCGGGCCGAAGACGGCTGAAATGCCAGAAACCGGTCCCTGGAAGCTTGTTTCCTTTCCAGTGAAAGAATTGGCTTGGTAGTTTGGTCTGCCCTGTTCCCATGATGCACTGGGCCAGGGACAGACTAATTTGCATGTAGCCAGGTTCTGAGCTGGGATGGTGCAGTGAGCTAAAAAACGGTGATGGATCAAGCCCTGATCTTTGGACTGGGTAGGAGTGTTCTGCTTAATTCAGAATACTCTGTCCATCACCACCCCCCTTTTCTGAATCGTTTTGTCCACCATAAGCGTGGAAGGGTATACTCAGATGTGAGTCCCTTGCTCACTGCACCATCAGGATTCAAGCAAGCCGGGCCGAAGACGGCTGAAATGCCAGAAACCGGTCCCAGGAAGCTTGTTTCCTTTCCAGTGAAAGAATTGGCTTGGTAGTTTGGTCTGCCCTGTTCCCATGATGCACTGAGCCAGGGGCAGACTAATTTGCATGTAGCCAGGTTCTGAGCTGGGATGGTGCAGTGAGCTAAAAAACGGTGATGGATCAAGCCCTGATCTTTGGACTGGGTAGAAGTGTTCTGCTTAATTCAGAATACTCTGTCCATCACCACCCCCCTTTTCTGAATCGTTTTGTCCACCATAAGCGTGGAAGGGTATACTCAGATGTGAGTCCCTTGCTCACTGCACCATCAGGATTCAAGCAAGCCGGGCCGAAGACGGCTGAAATGCCAGAAACCTGTCCCCGGAAGCTTGTTTCCTTTCCAGTGAAAGAATTGGCTTGGTAGTTTGGTCTGCCCTGTTCCCATGATGCACTGGGCCAGGGACAGACTAATTTGCATGTAGCCAGGTTCTGAGCTGGGATGGTGCAGTGAGCTAAAAAATGGTGATGGATCAAGCCCTGATATTTGGACTGGGTAGGAGTGTTCTGCTTAATTCAGAATACTCTGTCCATCACCACCCCCCTTTTCTGAATCGTCAATCTCATTTCAGCATTTGTATATAAATGTGATTTGTATGCAATTGGGACTCTCACCTTCATTGAAAGTGATGTATGTATACCTGATAAACCTGTGATGCTATCATATCAGCCTGAACTGAACAGAGAGTATCTGTATGTTTCTGTGTCCACTGATGTGCTATAAAATCATGGCTGATTAAGTTGTAGAAATGTTTTACTCTTTCTGCGTATTCCAGAATGTATGTTCTGCCAACATTTAGGAATCCTAAATTGGATTGCAAACCTTTGAGCATCTTTGGAGTTTGGATCAGTGCACCCTTTTCTAAACAGTTGGCTGCCAGGCTCTTGCCTTCATTTGAGAGCTCATATCCCAAAATAGGACATTGAGATGGGCAATCTTTGATTTTTTTTAAATTAAATTTGTAGCCCAAGTTGGCAAAACCCGCAATTATGTTGTTCACCCTGCTCAAGTGTTCAAGTAATTCATCATCCATCAGGTATATATCATCTACATAGGACACTGCCTCCTCGTTGCATGTTTGTAATAATTCTGACACTCTTGCCGAGAATTGCCACAGGCAGTTCTTATACCCCTGGTTTAACTACTCAGATGTTTACTGTTAATATAAGAACCAAACCAACGTCGTGCAGTTTTTAAGGAATTCCCAGGACCTGAGCGTTTTGGATGAACTTAACTGGGGGCTTGGTGTCCAAACCGCTGCCGGCCACCCCCACAGGATATGTCAACCGTTAAACCAGCTAGCTCTACAGTGCCACTACCACGTATCTAGGTATGTAGGTTGTTTCTGACAACCACTGAACATGACAATCCTGATTCCTCAGGGATCGTGGAAAACAGAGTACAGTACTTTTCGCTCAGTCACTCATGCTCACTTATTCTCAGAAAATACACAGGAGGGTGATTAGGACATTTCAATAAGTATTTATTAGTCCAGCGTCAGTCTTGTGTAAAATATATTAGCTGCGACAATCTGGAGACAGAAGCATACGAAAGAGTTTGCTAGTACCAATATAGTAAATAGTAGATGCATTTCTACCATAGTGCTAATAATATGAGCATAAGCAGTTCAGATAAAAACAGTAGCACTTGCATATTCCTAAAATGTGCGCCCTAAGTAATTTGCCTAAATGTACCTAGCCTAGATCTGTATGTGCAGCATGTATATGCGAATATGTATGTATGTAGCCAAGAAATCCCTAGGGAAGAACCATCCCCCTCACCACTATATGTGCCTCTGGCGAAGTGTCTGTAATTTTGCCAGAGGTTTCAAAGTCGTCAAAAGTTCCAATACGTGATGTAATAAGTCATATTGAAATATCTTATAGAATGAGGTTGGAAAGCCAACAAGACCCTGGGCCTCCTACCTTTGAGGGCATTGGTAGGTTTTAGAATTTCATCCTCCTAAATCTTTTTACTATGGGTCACCTGTAGATATCTTCGTAGACTAGGCTTATTCGAATTGTCAAGATTTGCTTTACATAGAGCAGTATTAAATTCCCTGTTTGTCTTATATAAAGCAGAAGTGTAGAAGGAGTGAAAAGAGTACAATATTTTGTTAGGATCCACATGTATTTTCCCATATCTGAAAGAAACGCGTTGGTTATAGATTCCTTACCTTAGAATTACCCCAGGCGCCAGACTGGATCTGGAAAGTATTTTCGTCAGCAGTACCTCTGCGCTTCGGAAGGTGGCGTCGGTTGGCTCCGAGTCCGTCGTCTGCGTCATGGTCGCCGGGATGACGTCCCAGCAGCTACTTAGATGCCACCCTCGCGTGCTGACATCTAGTCTTTCTTTTTCGGTGACAGCCAGCGCAGATCCAGGAGGAGCGGTACCTCAGTAATTTTTTTACTATGTTTTTCTCGACTTTTGTTGACTTCTTTTTTCAAGACTTGTTTCTTCGACTCCGAGCAGGCTCACGAGGGATGCCCGGTTTTAAGGCCTACGATTCCTGTAACTGGCTGATGTCAGTGACGGATCCACACCTCATTTGCCTCTTTTGCCTGGAGCGCAACCAAGACCCCAAGTCGTGCTCTGACTGTTAGTTGTTGACGCCGAAGGCTTTGCGGGAGTGGTCCAGAAAGCTGCTTCCACGCCGACAGTCTGCTCCACAGCGTTCAAGGTCCCGGTCGAGAGGGAGGTCGAGGGACTGGTCGCAGAGCCATCGCCATTCCGACAAGTCATTGAAGTCTTCGCACTCTGGGTCGGGTAAGTCGAAGCATAAGAAATGGAAGAAGCATCGTCGTTCTTCGACTTCTCCTCGTTGGGTGGCTGATCCGACGAGGCCCACGGATGGTGCCCCTCCCACTGCTCCGCTAGCGGAGCCCGACGGGTCAACTCCGAACTTCCCCAGCCCAGCTTTGTACATTCTACGAGGCGATGCATGCCATCTTTGGGCTTACTGACCCAGCCGGCGCGCCTTCGGACCCCGTGAACTTGGTTGGGGGGTCTAGGTCTTTGCCGCTGCTGGCTCTGGCACTGCAGGCCCCCCTTGGATCCAGGTCTGGATCCGGATCGGCGCCGGTTTACCTCATTACACCTCCACCAGCGTCGCTTCCTCTGGCACAACTACTGCGTTTGGCGCCGGTCGGCTCCCCAGCCGGCGTCCACCCCTGCCTCCATCCCGATGTGGACACGGAGCTGTACCGGCTCCATGGGTAAACTTGTCCCTGTGTTCCACCCTGGCCATTTTCAGCCCGATTGGCTGCCAGAGCAGGGTGAGGAGGACTGGGAGGGGTCAGGCGACCCTTTAATTGACCAGCTAGATACTGAGCAGGACTGGAGAGAGGAACTGGGGGATGCCAGTGGTCTTGACACTTCACCCGACCGTGGCATGTTGTTTCTTCCTACCGTGGCTACGTAGGAGGGGCCGTCATACGCTGTGGTGTTGGGTAGGGTGGCCGATTCTCTCAACCTCAAGCTTCCTACCGTGGCGGTCAGGGCTAAACTCCTGACTGAGGTGTTTCAACCGGCTGCGAGCTCTTCGGAGCCCCTGTTGCTGTTGAATGAGGCCCTCACAGACGTCCTTTTGGGCACGTGGTCCAGGCCCAACACGGGGGCTTGCGTGGACAGGATGATCACCCGACGCCGCCACCCGGCTCCAGGGGACCCCACTTTCCTCTCCCAACAACCCACCCCGGAGAGCTTAGTGGTCCAAGATTCCACCTCCAAAAGCGCCTTCCCTACCGCTCCACCCAAAAGGGACTGTGGTCCATAAACACTGCATGTCTCTTGGGCTGTTATTCGCACTCCGTGTGGGATACGGTGGCGCACGTTCTGCCTCAGTGTCTGGAGGAGGCCCGGGCAGTGGTCTCCCAGGCTCTCGCTGCTGGCAGAGATGCAGCAAAGTTTACGATCCGTTGTGGGCTGGACACCGCAGACTCTCTAGTCAGGACCATTTCAACGTCTGTAGCGCTTCGCCGTTACTCCTGGATGAGGTTCACTGGATTTTCAGGGGATGTTCAGAACACCATGATTGACATGCCCTTTGATGGCCATCCCCATTTTGGCGACAAAGCAGACAACGCCCTAGAGCGCTTCAAGGACTCACAGGCTACGGCCAAGTCCTTGGGCCGCCCCTCCTATCCGGCGCAGTCTGCTTTTCGCCCCTTTCGTGGCTGCGGAAGGGGTGCTCCGCCACGTCCCACCCAGGGCCACATGCCACAGCAAGGTACCCAGCTATCGCTTGGCTGGGGACGTGGAAACATCAGCGAGGGTCTAGGGGTCAGCCGGCGTTCCAGTCCACCAACCCCCCCCCCCTTCTGCAGCAACCTCCAAACCTTCCTAGTCCGTCCTTTCAGGCCCATCAAATGCCAGTGGGTGGCAGGATTCGCCATCACCTCCATCACTTCGGACAGTTGGGTTTTGCAAATAGTCCAAAGGGGGTAATCCCTCCCCTTCACGGCTACCCCTCCAGCCAAGCCACCATGATCCCACCGAATGTCGGAGGATCACCTGGCCCTTCTCCAGAAGGAAGTTACGGCTCTCTTGGTCAAGGGAGCCATTAAGCGCCTTCCTATCCCAGAAGTAGGTTGTGGTTGTTACTCCCACTACACAGCTGAAAGGACCGGACCGGGAGATCGAGCGTTTTAGCCCGGATTACGGAGTTTGAACCGAGAGCCGGTTCGGGAAAGTTTTCTGATAACATATGGATGAGCACTCCGTCGAGAGAAACTTTCTGGCGTTGTTGTGGGTGGCGGCGTCCACTGTGCTGTGGTGTTCCACCGGAGCTCTCTGACTGAGCTGCACACACCTGTGGCTGATTGGGTCGACCTGGGAGCAGAACGGCTCCCTGACTGCGGAGGCTCCAGCTAAGTGACGGGGGTAGACGTCGGAGAAAACGGCTAGGAAAACGCCATGGAATGCCCGCTGTGTTTCGCTGGTAAAATTGGAGCAGACGATTTAAATTTTTCATAGCATTGGGCGGAGAGATGGCAGCTGGAAGACATCAGTGATACAGAAACTGGTTCCTGTGGAAAAACAATAATGCCATAAATCACCTATGATTTCTTCAAAGACCTGTGGGTAGAGCGTGATTTGCTGCCTGTTGCACTGACAACCTTTGAGTTGGTGCGGCTGGCTTTAAGTTATAACGGGGGAGAGCAATTCCGCCGCGCAGAGGAGCAGCGGCACAGTACCTGGCTTGGAGAGTCTTCTGGGTCCCTAACGCTGCAGTCTCACCGCGCCGCTTTGCAACACCCGGCGGCCAGCAGCTGGAGACTACAGCTCCCAGGGAGACTTGCGGCGACTTCCGGTTTGCCGGCGTAAGAGAAGGGCGCTTCCTCCGCGTCGCGGGACGCGCGCGGGCGTCGCCGGGCGGGAGGAGGCTGGGCTGGGCCAGAGACCCTGTGAGTAATAATCTGTGCCTTATTTTCTTTTCTGGAGTAGCGTCGGATAAGGCTGTGGGACATTGCAGGCTTTTATCTTATTAAATTGATCATTTGCTTCCTGGTGACACCTAGGCATTATCAAAGCCGTTAATCAACTCCGTTTCATCTACTATAATGTCAGGCACAAAGAAAGACAAGGTGGTAACGGGGGCAGGTTCCATGAACAATTTCCTTGTTAAAATGGTGAATAAAATTAACGATGACAGAAGGGCATCCTTGGGCAAAGTTGCTTCTTTAGACCATGACCGCTCTTCAGAGAAAGCTACTATGTCGGAGGCATCTCCAGAGGGAGAAAATGGCACGGACTGTGTGTTAGGAGAACAAAACGTAGGTAACCCAGCTAGCGTAGTAGTAGCTTCAATCCATCAGGTCCCTGATACTATTATGCCTGATCCTATAATGCTTGATAAATTATCTTCTGACTCGGAGGAAGAGGTGGAGGTAACAGAAGAAAGTAAAAGAGAGCGACCTGTTAGAGCTTGTAGAAAGCTGCAAAGTAAGAGGGGGGTAAGATCACCCACAGGAGAAGAGGGGACATTCACTTGCCTGATAGTCACATCTCCCCTAAAGCCAGCATCAGATGAGTCCTGAGCAGTTTGGTTTGCTAATCAAAACCATAGAGGCCACTTTTGACCTAAAACTTAAGGATTCCATTGACAGTCTTGCGGCTAA
This sequence comes from Lissotriton vulgaris, assembly GCF_964263255.1. Lineage (NCBI taxonomy): Eukaryota > Metazoa > Chordata > Amphibia > Caudata > Salamandridae > Lissotriton > Lissotriton vulgaris. The sequence continues at coordinate 94,502 of NW_028250443.1, forward strand.
ATTGGATACCGCGAACGCGGAGATAAAAAGACTAGGAGGTCTATTGGATCAGCAGTTGGCCAATCTATCTAAGGCTAACCCCCCACTCCCTTCCATTAGTTCAGTGTGCTCTGAGCTAGTAGGGAAAAATGTTACTATAGCCTCCAACCCATCTCCTTTGATCCCCCAGGTCAACTGCACGGCTAACAACCTTACTGTCCCCCCAGCCACCTGTTCCCTACCAGTAGACTCGGCGGTAGACCCGGCTAGGAGCCTCCAGAGATCAGGACTCTCATATAATACGAATGCCATACAAAATAGGCGCAATAATTTTATTAATTTGCCCCCGGACTGCGCCCCTTATGTCGTTGTGCTAGCTAATGTTCCGGTGCATACCCCAGGCCCTTCCGAACCACAAGAGGAAGCTCATGATTCCCTGAAAAACAAAGTGGTGGCTTGGTTGAGTGCTAAATGTGGTTTCCCTACTAAATTTGCTGGAGACATTATCACGACCAGGAGAGTGAATTGGATTGGTCCCTCGAGGAAATCTTGTAGAGGGGATTGTGTGGTTGTGAACTTCAAATACCCACAACATGTGGCCACAGTCCTCCTACGGGCAGCATCTCTGATGGAGGACAGCAATGGAATTCAAGTGCGCCCGTTAGGGTATTTTTACAATCACGTCAATTTAGCTACTCTGCCCAGACAAAGACTAAGTCCATTTACCCCGGTGGGGCCCAGATCGGCTCCACAAAGTTTGCTTCAGGGACGTGATAACCTCTTTACCTTTGGTCCCCCTATCACAACTCACAATAGATTCGACGCCCTCTCAGGTCTAGATCTTTGTGATTGACGGGGTGTTGGAGAGGGTACAGTAGACGACGTCATAGTGGATTCAACACCAACGGTCCATGTACCTTCTTCGGTTTCGGATGGTAACAGTTTACCAGAGATCATAAATGATAAAGGGGACACGGTCAGACTTTTATCCTGGAACATCGCTGGCTTGCGGTCTAAAAAGGGAGACCCAAACTGGGAAAATTTCGTAAAGCGCCACGATATCATTGCCATTCAAGAGACTTGGGATATGGAGTGTGATTACTGGTTGGACGGTTTTACTTCTTATTTTGTACCTGCTTTGCCTTCCCCCGCAGGCCGGAACAAAGGAGGTCTTTTGACGCTGGTATCGGTGAACATCAAGGGCAAAATCACCCCGATTGATTGTGCCTCTCATAATTTCCTCGTATTGGAGATAATATTAGAGGATGGCTGAAAATTGCTTCTTGTTAATTGCTATAATGCACCGAATGGTCACCCAGAAACTGTGCATTTTACATGGTTATTTGATTTCTTAAGTTTATACAGAGACAAACAATCCACTTTGTGCCGATTTATTTTAATGGGCGATTTTAATGTTCATCTGTGCTCACATTGTGACCTAGGGGATGAAGATGGGCCTGATAGCGTGTCCTCCCCTCACTTAGAACATACACAGAAGGGTTTGGCGCTCGAAAATGTATTACGGGAAAATGAGCTGTATGAACCTGAATTCTACGATAAGAGTACACGGGTTGCCACCTATACGGGAAGGGCTAGTGACTCGATAATTGATTTTATCTTTGTTTCAAGAGGTTTTTTGAATTATGTGATTTCATATAATGCAACTGCTATGCCTATGAGTGACCATAATCCTGTGGGGTTGGAGCTAGTGAATAGCTACTTCTTGTTAAAATCAGCTGTTTCCCACCGGTCTATATTGCCTGTAAAGGATAAGGATCAGGGGAGAAGAATTAAGTGGGATATGGTTGTACCGGACAATTTTTTCTTAACCCAATCCTCCTCAGTATCCGAAGAGCTAAATGTGTGCGCCAACCCGTTAACTGGGAGCAAGGAGGTTATATCTTCCTTTGAAGGTATTTGCCGGTTTGTGTCCATTTGCCTCACAGCTAAAGGTCAGGGGAGCAAACATAAATCGGTGAAAGGCTGGTTTGATAAAAATTGTAGCAAAGCTCACAACCGCCTTAAGAAAGCCCTCAATACTCGCCCAAGGGACAAAGCGTTAGTGGCGCGACTAAGAAAGGAGTTTACTACGGCCACTAACTTGCGTAAAAATGAACTAAAGAGCAAAGCCTGGGAAGATTTAATGGATAAAGCCACCCTAAAAAACAGCGCTGAATTCTGGTCAATTATTAACACCCCTTTACTTTCAGGCGACCAAAACTCAGTGCTGGAACTAAATATATCAGAGGAGGACTGGCTTCGCCATTTTGAAAAAATTTATGATAGTAATAGGGAGCTGGAACCTTTCACAATCCCCACTACTGAGATCCCCCTGGAGCCTGTGAGATTTGATACAATTGAGGTACTTAGAGCTATGGAGGATACAGCAGGACGCAAGGCCCCGGGCCCCGATGGAGTGCCAGCGGATATGTTTAGGGCTAACCCGCTGTTTTGGGCCAATATTTTAACCAAAGTTTTTAATGCCTCCACCGCAGTGGGATTGCCTCAGACCTGGTCTCTAGCTACAATTGTGCCAATATTTAAAAAAGGGCAGAGAGGAGATCCTAAATGCTACAGACCAATATCGCTGCTGGACTCCTCCGTAAAAATCCTAGGAAAGGTTGTCCTAGCAAGAATATCCGCGTGGGTCAAGGGGAACAACATTCTGTCTGAGGCACAATATGGATTTAGGTCAGGGAGGAGTACTGAATCTCCACCTCATAATTTCTAAATATACCAGAGCAAAAGGGGGAAGTATCTTCCTTGGCTTCATGGACTTGTCCACAGCCTTTGATCTCGTTAATAGATCTAAGCTGTGGGCAATGCTCCTGAAGTTGGGCCTCGATAGTTCCTTGGTATAATTTCTGCCGGAGCTCCATAAAGACCTGAGGGCCCGCATCAGAATGACCACTGACGGAATGTGTACCGAGAGTTTTAGATCAACTAGAGGGGTCCGTCAGGGATGTATACTGGCGCCAATGCTGTTCACGTTATACGTGAACTCTTTGGAGGACGACCTAACGGCTGCCTCAAAGGATATCCCGAGCATGGGGGGTGCGCCAATTCCGGTGCTCCTCTATGCCGATGATGCGGTGCTAATAGCCAGGACCCCAGTTGCCCTGCAAAAATTACTCGACTCCTTCGGCAACTTTATGTCCAGTCTTGACCTGGTGGTTAACAAGAACAAATCACACACTATGTCAGTAGGTTGTGGTAAACTTAAAGAAAAAAACTTTTTTTGCGATGGAGAGGTGATTACATGTGTGAAAGTTTTTACCTATCTGGGAGTGATTTTTGACCAAAGGGGAACCTGGACACCGCAGTTAACAGCTAAAGCGAATGCGGTAAGAAGATCATACTCTGCAATCCTGGGGTTTACTAAGCGATTGGGGGGGAAACCAATCGAGGCTGTCCTGGCGGTGTATAAAGCCAAGACAGCTGCGATCGCTAGGTACGGGGCTGCAGTCTGGGGTTACGTTAATTCTAAAAGCATACAGACAGAGGAAAACAAATTTCTTCGTTCTCTGTTGGGACTACCCCAGTCAACTGCCACTTACTCTTTACATCTTGAGCTGGGTTTGAGTTATATTTTAGACATAATCAATCTAGCCCCACTCCTGATGTGGATCAAGCTCTGGCTTAACCCGAACCTCAGCCTTAATCACAGGATAATCAAAGACTGTCTTACATTAGATCACAGGAGGGATATTCAGTGGCTGTCATATATTGAATCCATGGCCGTAATTTTGGGGCGCCCTGAAATCTTCAATAGCCCAGAATCCCTGTGCAAAGCTGATCTGTTATGGGTGAAGACAAATTTCACCAGATTACGTATGGCTGAGCGTGAAGCGGATGAGTTATGTAAACCCTCTGTGAAGGCTCATGTAATGATAACTCCATCTTCTGAGTTGGCTCCTTACCTGTCAGTGGTCACTAATTCCTTTCATAGGTGGTTACTGTCTAAATTTCGTTTTAATCAAATTTATTTGGTATTGTGGGACGAAAAAGACTGGTGTAAGCTCGAGGAGTCGTCCCCATGCAAATGTGATGGCTTCTCCTCTCAGGATAATGCCCATTTTCTGTTCTTCTGTTCTTTTTATAACGAACCTCGTACCCGATACTTAAAAACAATTCTGAAGGAGCTGGGTTTTACGCAGTACAAGCCTGCGTTGTTATATTTACAGATGATGCATTCCCCTGTAATTATGTATTGCACTGCTAGCTTTTTGGCCGCTTCTGTCAGATGTAAGAGATTAAGGTTAAGGTTGGAATCACAGTTAAGGACAGATACGTGAATTCATGTTTACTGTAGTGTTGAGTACAAACTGTAATGAATTGTGTGTAAATAACGCCTTTTTAACGTGTTTTTAAAAATCTACCTACTGTTTAATACTGTTTTAATTGTTTTTTAAGATATATGAATGTATGATAGTTGCTATAGAATACTTTTATGATTTTAACTAATCGAATAAAGTGGACTTTGACTACTCCCACTACTTTCTGGTGCCCAAGAAGGACAAGGGCCTGCGTCCTATCCTGGACCTCAGATGTAAATCGCTTCCCACGGAAGGAGAAGTTCAAAATGTTGATGCTTGCTCAGGTCTTGCAGGACGTTTATTTTCACATCCCCGTCGTGTGGGCCCACTGGCGTTATCTGCGGTTCATGGTAGTCCACAAGCACTTTCAGTTTATTGTGCTCCCCTTTGGCCTTACCAGCGCCCCTTGGGTGTTCACGAAAGTGACGGCGGTGGTCGCAGCTCATCTGCGCAGATCAGGGGTTTTAATCTTCCCCTATCTCGACGACTGGTTGTTGAAGGCTGGCTCGCCCCAGGCAGTCATCTCTCACCTCGAGACTACGGCCGACCTCCTGCACATGCTGGGGTTCTCCATCAATATGCTGAAGTCCCACCCGATTCCCTCTCAGAAGCTCCTCTTCATTGGAGTGGTTCTGGGCCCGGCGCAGTTTCGTGTCCATCCTCCCGAACAGTGAGTCTGGAATATTCAGGTTATTATTCCAATCTTTCAGCCTCTGTCCCGGGTTTCGATCAGAATGACCCTGAGGCTGCTGGGCCTCATGGCCTCCTGCATCCTGCTGATCGGTCATGCCAGATGGCATATGCAGGCTCTGCAGTGGGACTTGAAGTTCCAGTGGGCACAGCATCAGGATCTTCTGACACAGCAGCAGGGGACGGTTTTCCACCCAAACCTGTCCAGTCCCCACCTCCTTGCATGGAGATTGAGCGGCAGCAGTTAGCGTCTTTCGACCTGCCTCCCGAAGTTTGTGATGTAATCTTGGCAGCTAGGCGTCCCTCCAGTAAGACGGAATATGCCTGTTGGTGGAACAAATTTGTGGCATGGTGCACAGCAAAGGCTGTGGATCCACTTTCTGCCCCTCTTTCTGAAGTACTCTTGTTTTCCCCTCTTTGGCCCGGCAGGGCTCTGCTCTGGGCACTATCAAGAGCTATTTTTCAGCCATCTCTTCCTTCCCTCGGTTGCCAGATCAGCCTTCTCTTTTCAACTCCCCGGTACTTAACTGTTTTCTCAAAGGCTTAACGCTCATTTTCCTCCAACCCCTTCATTATGCCTCAGTGGCACTTGAACCTTGTGCTAACCTATCTCATATGTGCTCCCTTTGAGCCACTGCATAACTGTCCTTTACGCCTTCTGACTCTTAAAACTGCTTTCCTGGTAGCCATCACTTCTGCTAGAAGAGTGAGTGAGCTCCAGGCTCTTTCTTCAAAACCTCCTTTCCTTTCTTTTCACCCGGACAAGGTAGCTCTGCCTTGGGAAGGGGAGTGCCTCTGAATGACATCTGTCAGGCAGCCATTTGGGCATCACTGCACACGTTCACCAAACACTACTGCCTGGACAGCCAGGTCCATAGAGATGGCTTCTTTGGCCGTTCTGTTCTCCAGGACTTTCTGGTGTGATCTTGGTTCGCAGACCCACCACTGGGGTTGGTATTGCTGGGGTATCTATTCTAAGATAAGAAATCTATAACTAATGTCTTTCTTTCAGATACACAAGCTACTTACCTTCTGGAACAATATATCTGTAAGAAACGTTAGTTAGTTATAGATTCCATACCGCCCCACCCATCCTCCCTGCTCTGCGAACTGATTTCTAGGGTTAAAGACATCCTTTCAGGGCCCTAGTTTTGTGCACCAATGGTCAGTGTCTTGCATGACTGCGTTTCTGGCGCGGAAAATGTGTACAGAACTGACGTCAGCGCATGAGGGCGGTGTCTAAGTAGCTACGGCAACGTCATCCCGGTGACCATAACGCCGACGATGGATGCAGAGCCGACCGACGCCACCTTCCGACGCGAGAGGTACTGCTGACGGAAAAAAATTCCAGATCCAGTCTGACGCCTGGGGGTAATTCTAAGGTAAGGAACCTATAACTAACTAATGTTTCTTACAGATGTATCGTTACCAAAGGTAAGTAACTTGAGCCTTTATCCTTAATGGCTGGGATGTTAGTAGGGTTCTTTGTATCTTTCAATATTAAGGCCAGAAAAGTATCTGCTTTATTGCGTTCTAAATATTTTTTTGGTTTAGGTTTGATAGCCCCACAGCAGCTCTTCCACGCAAGATCTTGTTATGTTCGTATTGAAGTAGCTTTATCTTATTGCTAATATTCTGGTCAAGAGATCTGTCAAGGTTGAGCTTTTTATTCTGTTTCTAGTGCATTTAACTCATATTGATATTTATTTTTGTTTGCAATTAAGCTTAGTATAGAGCCACTAACAGTGGATTTCATTGCGTCCCAGATCATTTCTGTAGGAAGATCTGGATTTTTATATTCCATCGTAGGGTTGGCGGTTAAAGATAGAAGAGCACTCAAAGCTTTTCATTAGATCCCAGTGAGCAAAAGGATGATGTTTATAAGGCTATCCATCTTTGTAGTCCAGATTATTTGATGGAGAAGTTCCATCAATACATTCCTGCTCGCAATTTACAATTAGCTAGAGCTAATTTGCTAATAGTTCTTCACTACAAAAGTGTTTGTGCGGGGGGCAAACCCTTCGCAGTGACTGCATCAAAGCTTTTGAATAAGCTCCCTGTGGCTTTATGGCTCACACCCATCCTTCTCAAATTTAGAAACCCCTTAAAAACATAGCTTTTTAAAAGTTAGTTGGCTCTATAATTTTGTTTAGGACTCCCTAATGTTACCCCACTTTAGTCTAGATCTGCTAGTTGTCTCTCTCTCTCTGTTACTTTCTCTGCTCTGCTAGCATTCTCAGCGTCAGAACACCCAATGGAGTAGCAGTCACACTTTTTTTTAATTGTTAACATAACATTATCAGTAAGTAAGTAATCAATTCTGCACGTGGGATTATGTGGGTGAAAGTAGAAAGTGAATTTACTTCCAGTATGATTAAATAGACGCCGGATATCCATCAGGTCGTTATCCCTACATAAGTGAGGCATCTGGGTATGAGAGTTGCTTGTTGTAAGGCATTGTGAGAGTCTGTCTATTGCTGGGTCATATGGAAGAATAAAATCCCCACCCAGGATGAGGTAACAATTCGGGGGCAGTTTCCTTATTGTCTTGTCAATTTCAATCCACAAAGGAAGGTCATCAGCAGTGGGGACCTAGATATTGACAACATAAAGTGATATTTCATCCTTTATTATTTTAGGTTCGAGTCATCTTCCAGTATCATCATGGGAAGCTACTTCAAGAGTACTCTTGGCATTCTTCGCGAGAAATGTAAAAACACAATTCTTTTTGTGTTTGGCAGGGAAACAGGCACTGTTGTTGACCCAAGAGTGTTGCATAATGCGGGCTTCCATCTCTCCTGTCCTGGTTCCTGTAGGAGGATAACATTGTCTTTTAGTTCATGACAATAATCTAGTATTTTTTTTATGTTTAATCGGATGATTGAGACCCTTGGTGTTTAGTGATATCATTTTAAGAGATGTGGACGCCATTTTGAAGAGAGTTAGACTAAAGGTGTTCAGAGTAAAAGAATGTAAGGGGCTGAGTAGCAAAATTATTAATGTCATACAGAGAGTGCTTCCGCACTAAAGTCATGCTCAGAGAAAGAAAAAGCCATTGTGGTCCGAGAAGCGATACAATAAGGGAGCAATAGATCTGGAAGCACAAGATAGAGAATAGAGAAAAAAATGAAGCTGAGGAGAATCAATGAGACAAGTGTATGCATTTCCAAAAAGATTATGAAAATATACCAACCCCTACCACCCAACCCAAAAGAAACTTGAGGAGGCCTCAACAGGTCCCCTGAGAGAAAAAACAATGTTCAAACGCTACAGAGACCAGAGCAAAACAAAATACATATAGTTAGTGTAGCTACCATGCTAAAGATAATGCAGTAAGAAATATCACAAGAAATAATGAATCTTATATCTCTGAGAACACTACACTCTTCTAATTAACTATGCCACAACGTTATTCAAAAACACAAAAACAACATAGCATATAGGATACTTAATAACCTTGTGAAATCAATAGGGTCATCCAAACACATGGCTAAAGTCATAATAGTCTACACTCTCAATAATGAAACATGTGGTAGATCAGTAGTACAGCCATATGGGTATTCAACAATCAGTATTACAGAATCCTAATACATGTACCTTATTGTCAGGAATCATTCTACTTTCACATGGAACAGAACCTACCACTGTTAAGAGCACAGGAAGTATAGAATAAAGACTGTCATGAGCAAAAGACATGTATGTACACACAAAATATTATCAGAGTAGAGTTCAACATTAAGGATGAGCAGTATCACGAATAGGAGCTAAATGGACAAACCAAACTAGCGCTTCAATGTCAACATCCCACAACGTATCCAACATGGTGGTCATGTCATGTGTCGAATGCTTGAGGAAAAAAACAGTTTCACGAAACATTCAGTGGGATATCTGTGAGATCATCAATCCCCAAGTCATTAGGTTATCAAAAGTCCTCGTTCAGCCTTCCTGTGTGATTTTCATTTTTACCTGAACAACAAAGGAAAAAAGATTATTCAGTGATCTTAAGTCAGCTCTCAGAGACTAGAATTTCTTTCTGAGTCTCACTGTCGGTTTGGCGTAGTCTTGTGATATACCAATCTTATGACCCTTCCAAAAGATTATTCAGTGATCTTAAGTCAGGTCTCAGAGACTAGAATTTCTTTCTGAGTCTCACTGTCGGTTTGGCGTAGTCTTGTGATATACCAATCTTATGACCCTTCCAAACCAAGGATTTTATTTTCCTCATTTGTTCCAGAATAAGTTCTGAATGTTGGTATTGTAATGATAAAAAAACACTGGTCTCAGACTAGAAAGAGTTGTCAAGCTTCCAAATGGTATTGTAAGTGCTCAGTCAGGGTTCAAGAAAGGCAACACAAGAGTGAGCTTCCTGTTCCACATTTTCTGGTAGGCCAAAGATTCTCATGTTGGATCTTCTGTTTCGATCTTCAAGCTCAGTATCTTCTCTTTCAAGTAACTCCTATTTCTATGCCAGAAAGTCAGTGCATTTCAATAATGCATTCTGAGAATCTTTCACTCTCCCTATCCTGGATTCCTCTTCCTCAATTCCGTTTGCCAGGGTTTGAAATCTTGTACCAGATCAAACATTTCGAATTGTAAACCTCCAGTGATGGCTTTGATACTTTGAAACAGATCATGTAGTGAGGTAGGTCACTGTAGAAATGTCTGTATTGCTAGTGTTTTCTTGTTTGCAGACGTGGCTCTGCCTTATTGCATTTTATACCTGTTTTGGATTATATGGTGTCTTTATTGATTTTATGGTCTTTATCTTTCTAACCAGCCAACCGGATTCAAGGTGCACCAAGAAGAAAACTGCACAATAGATTAGATTAGTAGAGTATCTTACTATGGAAACAATGGTTTTCCATCTGGAGAGGTTCAAGAAGGTAGCACTATATAGCTAGTGAGAGCACAACCTTTCTGCTACATACTGTCAGCAGCGTGAGTTACGAAAGTTGCATAGCGCTTGGAGGTTCTTCAGTAGAACCAATACAGATAGATATGGAACTGGGCAACAAGGAGGCAGTAAGTGACTGGTCAAGCAAGAGGCTTGAGTTTACGCAAGTGCCGAAGGGAATGAGAGTGTCAAGAGTGCTCTGATACAGGGGGATTCCACCAAGGGCAAAACATACAAGCTATCCTTCAGAAACACCCTATGAGAAGCGTGTTCTGCTACATGTGGTACTATCCAGCCCCCCTACCTGCTTTGTCATCAGTGAAGCGAGTTCGGTTAAGTTATTAATTACCGGTTATGCCTGCCCTGTAGTGCGGGGGAGACATCCCAGGGCCAGGAATTGAATGCAGAAAGGTCCTGATGGTACAGAGGGATCCCAGTCTCCAGGCTCGAATGATTTAGAGCCCGCCGTGGAGTGTCGTCCTGGTCAGGCCATCTTATGAGCACTCACAGCGGCCTCTTGGGCAGATGCAGATTTGAATGCAATACTTGCCAGATCAACATCGGCCATTTTCTTGTTAGGAAATGGGCATGATAGTACTAAGATGTCAGGAAAGATGAGTACGGAGTTGACTAAGCACTAGGTGCAGTGGTAAGCAGCTTTTGTCTGGCACTGTAGTGGAATTCTGGGCTCAGGCAGTTGTCATTGTTGGGCGCAAGCCACGCTAGGCTCAATTTGTATTAAAAACTGATAAGGCTGTCAAGAGAAAAGCAGCTGTTCATTTACCTAGCATAAGCCCTGTTTAGGTTCGTGTAAAGGCTTAGGGGAAGCTAGATAACATTTCATTAGGGGAAACGATTCAGTGCACAGATGGGATAACATGGAACACTCCCCAGGCTAGCCCATGTCTAGTGGACAATATCAAGTCCTTAAAATATGAGCCATCTTAAAAAAAATACCTCTCTCATCCAGCAATAGATCGACACCCTTCGGAAAAAACATACTTAATACTATTAGGGCCTGCCATTTCAATATTTTATTGAAATCTTTATTAACATTGTTGATCCTCCCGATTCATTGATTCTCCTTCATTGTCAACAGCCTTTCCAAAATGGATCTTCGTTTCGATGGTATTACCATCTGAATCACAATCCATTTCATGTGACTAATCAGGTGATTCATTTTGGTGTAGTGTTGCAGTAAAAGGGCATTGAATACTTTACAATATATTCTAGATTGATGTAGTAATAGCCATCTCCTGACTACCTGAGTTGTTTTCCTGTTACGCTGTAAGCCACCTTTTACAATTCATCCACTTTTTGTGCCATAATTAGACTGGTATCTCAATTCCCATGCTCCTATTTCAAATTTAAAGGTACCAGCAGTTTGCAAAGGAGCAGAAGCCATAGAGTGGTCACATCTGTAATAACCAACCACAGATTCAAGACAATGAACTGCAGTCAAGAAAGTTTCTTTAAGTGGTTCATGATATGCTGATACAAGGAGCTTAATCAGACTTTGATCTCTTAAAGGTATAACTTATTTTCAGGGGGCGTGGCTGACTGGTGAACATAGTGGCCGCCTTAACTGAGCTCTGTGCCCGGGCTCTAACATCCTGAAATTCACTATCACATGCAGCACGGAGGGGCTCATAGCGAGGTGCCTTGGAGCAGCTGGGCAGCACGGATGATCGGACCTGCGTCCCGGCCTGCTAGCCTACTGCCCATGAATACAGAGCAACCCCGCGGCCCGGAGCCTGTGAGTCGGCGGGGAAAAGGCAAGGAGCTTGGAGTCGAGGACGTGCTGTGCCGCTCTACGGCTGGCGCTGCCTGCAGCTCTATCGAGGAGACAGACCGGAGGAACTTGCCGACTGGTCGTGAGGAGACGGACCTTATTGCTGTGTGCCCTGAGGAACGATCCGGGGCGAGGCAGTGAGCGTGCCCGCGCATCCTGGCGACGGGCCTCCAGCTACGCAGGCCCGGGTATGTATTGAGGCCTGTGTTGATGCCCTGAAGCCAGACTTGTGCCCGGGCTCATATGACAATTTGCAGTGTTGTGAGAGGGACACGAGGAAAAACTGGCGAGCGCAAACCTGGGGCCGTGTTTCAGACAGGAGAGGTCAGTGTAATTGCTGCGTCAACGCACTGGCGGAGGGCCTCCTCAGGGGAAAGGCGGCGGCCTGGCTGTGAGGAGAGTTGGATGACACCGCTTCGGTGGTGAGGAAGGGGCGGGGAGCACACAATTCACCCTGGATGCTTGCACTGGAACACTGGGCACCCCTACATAACAACCTGTGTTGGGTCGGGGTGGGTCACGCCCCTGTGCGAGATACCTAAGCAGCTAACCGAGCCCACAGTGCCCATATTCGCAGAGGGCTATAGCCTGTACCAGTGTGAACACCACCTGCTTACCTTGTATGTGACCGACTGTGCGTCTCCTTGGTGGGATCACAGCTGGTGGCCTGCTGCTGGAGTACCCCCCACCCTCCCGGGGTGCGACGAGGAGGCTTATTGCTTTGCTGACAAGGCTGAGGCGACGGTGATGGGCCGCGTTAAAGGAAAGCAACAGGACGCGGGGCCCAGTGTGGACCACGGGAAGGTCTAGTGAAGCGTCACAATCTCCCAGTTGTATACCACCTACAGCGGTGGCAGTGCCCATGGACAAACTGGATCTTATCCTTCAGGAGGGAAGGGACTCCAGGAAGGCCATCGAGCAGCAAATTGGTGCCCTGACGACTGGTTTTACGTTGCTCAAAGCGGACCATGCCAAACTAGCTGATAAAGTGAAGGATCACACCATGACATTGTTGGAACTATCTCCACAACAGGTCCAGAACACAACTCATATACAGCAGCTCCAGAAACAAGTCAATACCCTGATGGACCGAGTTGAATATGCGGAAAGGAGGACGAGACGGAATAACGTACGCGTAATTGGCCTGCCAGAACGTTGTGAAGGGATGGATTCAGCCCGCTACATGGAGCTCTGGTTCCGCGACCATGTCACGTCAGAGGGCCTCTCCGCCCAATATTGCGTGGAACTAGCGCATAGGATACCTACAGGTCAACCAAAACCGGGAGCCCAACCGCGGCCTCTTATCGTCCGCCTACTGAATTATAGGGACCGTGATATGCTATTGCAAAAAGCAAGAGAACTGAACCAGATACATTTTGAGAATAGCAGAATATCGCTCTATCCGGGTTACACGCTTGTGGTGCAGAGGTAGCGCTCTTCTTTCATGGCAGTTAAAAGGAAATTGAGAGACCTGAACCTAAAATATGCACTTCTCTTGCTGGCCCGTCTGAAAATTATCAATGACCGCAAAACGCACTTTTTTGAGAGCCCGAAAGACGCTGAGGAATGGTTGGAGGCGACTGACCCTACAGTGGCTGGAGACAGCGCCTCCCAAGGCACGCAACATAGCGCCAGCTGAACAGACCTAACCGGTACACGTCGGAGCAGGCGGATACCTGGGAACTCTAGACAAAACAATCCAACGTCGCAGCAGCAACAACAGGGCAAGAAACAGGCACTTCTAGCAGCTGCTACGTTTCGAGAGACTGCATTAATTGAGGACTCAGCCTCTTCAGAGGATGAACTGCACAGGTCAGACTCCGAGGGAAGTGTGGCCCTGTTTCCCACTGTGACCCCCGCAGACAGCGGATGGATTGTTTGACTGACCGCCGTGAGGACACTCGTATATAATGACTTGATCCTACCTGTGGCGCAATATCCTTTTTGCTGAACCATACTGCGGCAATGTGTGCATACATGTTTCTTTGAGCCCTGGTTCTTGCTCCGACTGGGCTTTACAGAGCACCGGAGTGCGACTTGCACCCCATGGTTGGCGTTAGCAATGTCCCCCGAAATGCAAATGCTGTTGTTGTACGGGGCATTGTTTTGTTTGCCATGTTTGGCTGCATGGTCCGGTATAGTTTCTCGATCTGACCGAGTATTGGGATTTATGGGGAAGGGGTACAGTCCTATTTTCTGGTTTATTATGAAGCGGCCCACTACTCACACATATAAGACACGACCTGACCACAGGATCTCTTTACGAATCCAATGCATACACTCAGTCAATATAACATAATCACGTGGAACGTGAGAGATATGGGTTTGATACATAAACGCCATAGAATACATGCCCAACTGCATAAGCATAAAGCACACAAAGTATATTTGCAAGAAACTCATCTGTTAGAGCAGGAGGCAGTGCCGCTTCGCAAAAAATGGAGGGGGCAGGTTTTCTCTACTAATTACTCTGGATATGCCCGTGGGGTCACTGTATGGTCAGACATGGTGTACCCTTTACAGCCCTGGAACAGTGAGTGGACAAACAGGGATGATATGTTCTTCTGAGGGGGTCCCTGGACGGTCAACAAGTTGTGTTGGGCAGCACATATGCACCGAATACTGAGCAAGAGGGTTTTCTAACTACCTTGAACCTAGCACTGACTGGGTGGGAGATGCACCCCTGGATTATCGGCGGGGATTGTAATACAATCATGGATGTCAATGTGTAAATGTAAATGTGTGTATACTTGTAAAGCGCACTATCACCTAGAAGGTATCTTGGCGCTGTATACCGCTGTGGAACCCTTCCTGGCTTTCCCTGTGAGATGCCCCTTACTGGGCACCTCCAAGGTGAGGCCAGGCATCCTAGCGCTTTCGGGGCCGTTGTGGAGATTAAGCAAGCTATTGCCCAGAGTTGCAGAGTGGGACCCATGATTAGAGTAGGCACCTAGGCGAGAATGTTGCTCTAGACAGGTACAATCCCCCTTTGAATGACGCAGGCGTGATTAAGCAGGCGAAGGACTGGGTGAAGGGTTGGGCATTGTGCGATGTGTGAAGGTCGCGACACTCAACACATAGGGAATACTCGTTTTACTCCCCGGTCCATATGCTACACACTAGGATAGATAGAATCTACTGCTCCAACACAATTGCGATGCAGGTCACATATGCTAGGTATCTAGCAAAAACCTTCTCGGGTCATAACCCATTGGAGATAAACGTCACATGGAGTAGGATACTCACTACAGTCCCTACGTGGAGGCTCTGGCCACAGCTGCTGAAGGACACAGTGTTCCGTCCTGCCATGGCTGACACTATCACACAGTATTTACCGAAAATAGTAATACAGCTTCTAATGGTTTAATTGAGTGGGACGCTTTTAAGGCAGTCGTAGGCTGGAGGTCATAAGCACGACAGTGGGAGCTAGGCAGGAAGTGCATAAGGCCCTTACAGAAACAGAACGACAGATGGATAGGTTAGAACAGGAGGACGCACGCGACAGGGAGAAGCAGGCGCCACTCCAGGAAGCCCGCATCAAACACGCGGAATTGTTAGAATCCCTTTGTGTCATAGACCACCAACGCTACACGCAGAGGTGCCACTCCGAGGCAGACAAATCAGGGGCACTTCTAGCCAAATTACTGCGTGATGATCCCCCGACCATTGTGATCAATGAAATTACTACCATGAAAGGCGACAGGGCGCATACCCAAAATTACATTAATGTGGCCTTCTGCCAATATTACGCTACTTTGTATAGCAGACCTACAGAGAGTGGGGACACGGGAATCGACGTCTTTCTCCATGCACTACCATATCCACAACCGACTGCAGCAGCCCTGAAAGACCTATCAGGACCCATTACAAAATTAGAAATTAACGTAGCAATTAAAGGGCTTCCCCGTAATAAAGCCCCTGGGCTAGACGGGTTACCTGCAGAATGTTATGACATCTACATGGACTCTCTCCTGCCACCACCGGAGACCCTATATAACACGTCGCTAGCGGAGGGGACACTCCCCCTTACCAAGGCACAGGCACTGGTGGTCTCTCTTCTGAAACTGGGACGGGACCCCCACTGATATGGCAAGCTCCCGCCCATTATCGTTAATAGCCACGAAACATAAAATACTTAGTTAGGTACTGGCAAATAGGCTCCTGCCTCTCCTGAATAAGTTGATACATATTGATCAGACTGGCTTCTTGCCAGCTCGGAGCACGTCCCTGAATACCAGGAGACTGCACTATTTAATGTCGGCTGCCTCCACACGCTACGCTCATGCAGGCTACATATCACTAGACCTACGCCAGGCATTTGATACGCTAAATTGAGAGTACATGTTCAAGGCACCAGCGAAATTTGGGCTGCCGGATGATTTTCGTAAGTGGCTCCGGCTCTTATATGATGCCCCTACTGCTAGAGTTCGCACTGGGGGGTATATATCAGCTGAATATTCTATATTTTGGGGGATGAGACAAGGATGCCCACTCTCACCGCTTCTGTTTATATTGGCACTGGAACCCTTGGCACTAAAACTGCGCACAGATGCCCATGGGGTGGGCATTCCGATCGGGCCCAACACACACCTCTTCTCTGCCTATGCAGACTACATTATTCGGTATATTAAGGACCTTGCGTCTGATTTAGCCCCTCTGCTCGGGATATTTGCCGTATTTGAACGCATATCGAGCCTGACCCTTAACCCCTCGAAGTCACATGCCTTTTCCTTTCAGGAGCAGGCCATACCCACGAGTATCCTATTTGGGCCCACGACTTTACAGGTGGCACCGCAAACGTTTAAGTATTTGGGTATTCAAGTATACCGGACGCCTGCCTATATGTTAGATGGTAACCTACACCGAGCACTTAGAGCTCTGCGCTCTAGTATTGCCTTTTGGACCACATTACCACTATCGGTAATGGGAAGAGTAGCCATTGCCAAAATGGTGGTCCTCCCGCGCCTACTTTATTATTTTACTAACCTACCGGTGTTGCTCCCACAGTCCACTTTAAAACTTCTAAACACCAGGCTTATTGACCTTATATGGGGGCCTGGCAGGAGGAGGATAAGCTTCAAAAAAGTTACAGCTTGATACGGACAAAGGAGGGTTGGGAGTACTGGGCCTCAGAGCATGCTACTATGCTTGCCAGTTGCAGTGGTTGTCCTCTTGGAGGAAATAGGTTACACCGAGCGCGATATTGCAAGAGGAGCTTTGCATACACTATTGTTGCCACGCTGCAAACTCCCCCGGCATCTTCCTCCCCTGCTACACACTGTGCTGCAGTGCTGGAAGGCGGCTCTCCAATATACAGGCCCTCACCCTGCTTATGCTGGCAACATCCTGTTATTGGGCATACCATTGGCGACTGGACGAATAACGCTCACTCTCGCTCCCCGACTTGAAGCAGAGGTTAGCACGATATCGGACTTGTTCCATGACGGACAGCTACTGGACCATGGTAACTTTCTTAGAGAGACAGGGGTGCCCGATCATTTGTATATATTACATGCAGCGCTAATACAAAATGTAATGGCACATTGGGCTACACACCGGCAGGACCCGTCCACGCATGCACTGGTAAAGGCACTTTACAATATGGGACAGGGAAGACACTTAATTAAATGGTTATAGGTAGGGATTTGTGCCCATGCGGGGACGGCCCCCACTACTCTACGCAACGCATGGTCAGATGACGTAGGGCGAGCCCTTGAAGAGAAAGAATGGAAGAGAATTCTGGAACATCCCAGGAAAATACAGAGGAACGCAAAATTCAGATATATCCAAACCATGATATTAAGCTAGGCATATCTCACCCCTCACAGATTGGACAGAATGTCCCACCAAACGCAATACTGCTGCCCTAGATGTCACTGGGAGGGAGCAGAGTTAGTTCATATGGTGTGGACTTGCCCACGTATATGAGAATTTTGGGACTTAGTTAGGCGCTATACACAGGCAGCCACAGAAAGGGACATACCCGATACCCTAGAAGCATGTATCCTGGGCCTCCACAAGCCCTCTACTAAACACAAGGTGCAATATAGGCTTGTGAACTTATCGCTCATCTTGGCAATAAGGGCTATCACCATGCGGTGGAAATCTAAGAAGTCACCTTCTTTACACATGTGGCATTTTTATTTATTTATTTTATTTAATGCGATTTTATATAGCACGAACATTACCCGAAGGTGTCAGAGCGATTTACAAAAGAACCCGTTGCGATACATAAGGATTTAGGTTTACATGAGTTACATAAAAGATACAAACAGAAGAAATTGCAAATGTACAGGTTGTAAAGGCACACAAGGAAGAGCTACAAACAGAGAAAATTGCAAATGTACAAGTTGTAAATGTCACTCAAGGTAGAGATACAAATGGATAAACTAAGAATCACATAGGAATGGTAGTGAGTACAAGGGTCTACTACATATACTAGTGGTTAGAGTTATCTTTATACATACATATATATATATATATATGAATATCTCACATATTTACAGTGTTAATGAGGATGTAAAAAAAAAATCAAAAGGGGTAGACAGCGGTAGGTGGGGGGGGAGAAGAGTCGGAGATTGAGATTGGTGAGAGGAGGACCTGAGGGGCAGAAGGAGATAAGGCAATCCAGCAAAAGAGAAATGACTGAAGGTCGGCAGGATGGAATCCAATGGACCAAAGCAAAGGACAAGAGTCCACAAAATGGCGGACCCGGGTCGTGGGCATCGGTGGAAACCATCTCAAGATGGCAAGACGCACCCAGGTCAGGACCCAAAAACCATGAGAGCAGAGTTCCATTAAATGGGGTCGGAGGAGGACGCAGTCACAGCACCAAGGGAGGGCAGTAGAATGTCTTCTGTTTGCGTGCACAGGCACAGCCCCACAAGGGCATCAGGCTGACGACCCGTGCAACAAGGAGAGCCGAGAACTGGAGTGAGCCTCTGAATAGGTAGGGACCACAGAGACCGAAATAGAAGAGTGTCCCACATGTTACCTGCCCCACTGGGAACAGTGGCGAATTCAGGCCAAAATCCATGAACGAGGAGGGAAGCCAGAGCCACCGTTAAACAGCAAGCGCTGCCGAGGAGCACTCCGTCATCTTGTGCTCAGCAAGCACGCATCTGACCCGGAGAGTTCAAGGCCGGTGGGGGGACAAGTCATCGGAACCCCCCACCATCAATACCATAACATCTGGGGGAACACCAGGGTGATTTGGAGTACCCCCACTCACCGTCTGCCATCGCGGGGTGCTTGACAGCAGACAGTGGCAACCTCATGCATCTAGCGCTGCACTCACCCCTCAAGAAGCACATCGCCAGCCCCAACTCCGCTCAGATCTACCGCACCGCGAGTGGCTAGGCGAGGCTCGCTGAAGTGCTGGGGGTCTCCGAGAGCGCCCGCGCTCACCGTGTGTAGTGTGGGGAGGTGCCGGCAGCCGCGGGCAGTGGATCAGCCTCGGCAGCAGTGATGACGGGTGGCGTAGCTCCGCCGATGCCATCTGTGGTTCCTCTTCATTACCGGCGGGGGGGGCAGCCAGGTGGCACTGGGGAATCGCAGTGCTGCAGCCACCCACTCCCTGGGTGTGTTGGAATCGAGTCCCCTGAGTTTGTAGCTGAAAGACAGGACTGTTGCCTGTATTCCCCCTTCAATCCGAATTCTGATCCAGAATTGTCTAAGACCACCTCATCCAGGGCTACTGATTGCGCCACCAGGTCCGGTTCCAAGAGTCCCTCCGGTCCATTTAGGGCTGTCCTTCACCCTCCCTCGCCCAACCCCGTCCTGATGAAGACCCTATTCTGACTACCTAAGGGAGCTGATATTGGGTCGAAACATCGACAACCACACTAGGCCTAGATCGTCTAAAGGTGCTGCCCAGAAAAAGAATCACCATCCGGCAGCCCTATTGCAATTCCTTGTATTATCTGACCTTCCACTCACTTGTAAAAACAAATTCACCACCTTGTATATATGGCACATCACTGAACACCAAGCACCAATGTCACTTGATTATCACCAATCCTGTGAATTGTTATTGTTTTGAAAGCCTATGATATATGTGTAAAGATTGTGATTGTTACTATTTGGATAAAAACTTACACAACTGACAGCAATTTGAGTTATGTACCTTATTGTCTGTATATTTCTACACCTTGGCGGTTTTGAGATACCTTTGTGACATTTCAATGTACATTTAGAAGCAATCGAATAACTCGACAGAACCACTCTTGTTTATTACGTTATACCCAGGTTCTGACGGACACAGGGTCGCCCCATTTTTGTACCATTGTACTGCAGTAGTCATATTGCGAAACATGAAAATCTGTTAATAAAATTTGTTTTAAAAAAAAGGTATAACTTATTTTCAACATGACAACTACCTCCATTGAATTTATGATAGTTCTTTCTGCTCAAACCACCTTGCTACTAGAAGGATGTTCTCTCATTCTTAACAGGGAGTTTCATTAGTAATACAAGGTTTGTTTCAGAGATCTTCCTGCAAGCAACAATATTTCTACTTAGACTCCGTCAACTATCTCTCAATCGTCTCTCTCTCTCTGCAAAAGAGTTTGCTCAAAAATCACTGCCATCAAACAAACCCTTGCTCTTCTGATAATTTCCCCATACCCCTAATTTTCTATCCCTGTGACTCTCCGACTACACTCTTTGGCTGCAGACTTTGCTTTTACATAACCCATGGTGTTATTCCTAGTACTCTAATCTGCTAATGCCTCTGGCACCCATCCAACCCCTTTAAACCTTAAACTATAACAGCTTTTGTTCTAAACTCAAAGTTTCCACTCAGCCTTGATCTGTTTATTCAACTGCTCACTCGTATCTGGTATGTTAATCTCCTGCATTAAAACTACAATAGTTGGGGGCGTAGCTGAGCAGGCCAATATGCTGAACATCCCAGAGTGAGCTCAAACCTTCTCATGGTTGTTGGGAGAACTCAAGGGGCCCGCGTGAGCGCGAGCACCCAGGAGTTTGTGGAACACCTGTGGTCAGGATCTTGTGTCAGGGGGAGACACGTGGGGCCAGGCAGCCGTGCTCGATCACATACAAGCTGGCGGGTCATAAAAAAGCAGCTGCTCCATAGTGTGAAGCCTAGAGAAGCGAGGACCTGCTGAGAGGAGCAGAGATGATGGTCCCCTCATCCTCTTATACCTGGTGGCTAGCCCCTGGTCCTTAGGTACCCTGCTACAGGCTGTGACACAATGATGAGGCTGGAGTCCACAGACTGCTGCAGCAGCCATGCTCATGTTACCCACCAAACTCGGGTTTATTCATGCATCGAAATCCTTCTTCTTTGATACACCAGAAGCGGCCTGGGCAACAGAGAGGCACCCCATCAAATGCAACACCCTCCACCCCAGGAGCGGTTCAAGTGGATGGAAATCCAGCAAAGACACGTGATAACAGCCGCAGTAAATGCAGGGGTTCCAGCAGGCACAGGATATCCCTGGAGGATTATCGGACTCATCCGCCTCCTTCACGGGCCACCTGGACATGAGGAGGAAACGCAGTCAAGCTACGTCCGTCGGTGGCAGATGTGCCGTGCTGGACCCTGCGCCCGGTGCCAAATAAGGAGCTCCTGAGGGAGGGCCCTAAAGCATTGACTTAACCCTTGATCTTGTGGTCGAATTAGTCCCCTGACTTGAGCCCTTTGCCTTGACCTACCAGCAACACAACATTCCTGTATACTAATCTCATCCTAGAGGGGTTGGGCTAAAAAAAGTTGTTTTAGGCAGTTTTGTGTTATTTTTGTTGGCGCGACAGATGCTTCTTGGGTAGAAATGTGGGAAGGGAGGAGGTGGGGGGATAGAGTGGGTGGGGTGTGCCATGTTGGCCACAGGTGACATAGCTATGCAGGCGCACGTCATGATGCACTCTGGTAACACTAGTTTTGCGGGTCCCCATCAGTAGAGAGGGGGCGCTGGTTGGACAGTTGGGGGAGGGGGAAGTACCTCATGCGCCGCTGTGCCTGTCAGACCTCACTTTACGTCCAACATGTAGAGCCCTATATCATGACATGAAATGTCAACTGGCCGTATCAAATGAGGGGCGGTCCTAGGTGTGCGAGGCATCACACGCTAGATGTCCTGCTGTTGCCTGTTCTTGACCAGATAGTGTTCTATGCTGGCTACTCCAGGGCCCAGACGTAGGTCCCAGGCACTCCACACCACTGGAGTCAAGCTAGCCGGGCTGATGAGAGGTGTTACCTCGAAACCGGTCCGGTCCTCGGATGCTTGATTCCGTTCTGGGAAGGACATGGCTTTTGTAGTTCGGACTGGACTGTTCCCATGGGGCACAGGGTCAGAGCTGATTTGCATATCGCCATTGTCTAACCCGGGGTGGTGTGGAGTGCAAAAAAACGATGGATTTGGGCCCAGATCTTTGGACTGGGTTGAGTGTGTGACATTGATCCACATTCGGTCCATCACCTGTTGTTTTTGCATATTCCGCCCTAAGTGCGCTGGGGATGCCCAGACGTGGGTCCCAGGCACTCCACACCACTGGAGTCAAGCTAGCCGGGCTGATGAGAGGTGTTACCTCGAAACCGGTCCGGTCCTCGGATGCTTGATTCCGTTCTGGGAAGGACATGGCTTTTGTAGTTCGGACTGGACTGTTCCCATGGGGCACAGGGTCAGAGCTGATTTGCATATCGCCATTGTCTAACCCGGGGTGGTGTGGAGTGCAAAAAAACGATGGATTTGGGCCCAGATCTTTGGACTGGGTTGAGTGTGTGACATTGATCCACATTCGGTCCATCACCTGTTGTTTTTGCATATTCCGCCCTAAGTGCGCTGGGGATGCCCAGACGTGGGTCCCAGGCACTCCACACCACTGGAGTCAAGCTAGCCGGGCTGATGAGAGGTGTTACCTCGAAACCGGTCCGGTCCTCGGATGCTTGATTCCGTTCTGGGAAGGACATGACTTTTGTAGTTCGGACTGGACTGTTCCCATGGGGCACAGGGTCAGAGCTGATTTGCATATCGCCATTGTCTAACCCGGGGTGGTGTGGAGTGCAAAAAAACGATGGATTTGGGCCCAGATCTTTGGACTGGGTTGAGTGTGTGACATTGATCCACATTCGGTCCATCACCTGTTGTTTTGGCTACTCCAGGAGCTCTTGTAGGGTGATATGGCGATCCTCCCACATGAGCGGCCACCCAGCCATGGTGGTTTCCCGTACACATTTGGACGCCCAAGGACGATATATTCCAATTGAAGGAACTATCGCTGAGCAAGGCTAAGGTCTGATTAGCACCTCCTCAGTTGTCAGGGTCTATGTTGAAGGTGGTGCTGCTGAGGGTGCTTCGACTCCCAGAAGAGATCACAATCGTAGGAGGATGCTTTATTGCAGCCATGTTCACACAGGTAGACTCCTCGAGGAACTCAGGGACAGCCCAGGCGGTTGACTCAATGCTTGAGACGGGGATGTCTGTTAAGAATTCACGATACGCGCTGTCGATGAAAACAAGTTCCTTTACTTAATTAAGCACCGACACGGCTCAGAGAGGACATAGCGCAACAACGCCTTCCCAGCCTGCCACCAGCTGTCATCTGTCAACATTCTAAGGATGACAGCTGGTGACGTAGGAGGCAGGGGTACAGTGTCCGCAAGCGGACATACTGCAATCACAATGCATCCGCCTGCTTATGGAAAGAAAAGAAAAGAAGAAAGAAAAGAGAGAGAGAGAGAAGGTAAGGTTGAGGAAGAGTGGTAAGGAGAGAACAGAGAGTATGGAGGACAAGATGAACAACTGAAAAGGTTACATTGCAATGTTACTCACAAACATAATCTGACAATTTAACTGGTGGCAATATCCTCCTTCCCGCCCGACTGGTAACATGGTTAGAAGCAGTGTTGCAATCAGGTGTAGGGAGTAACCTCCTACTAGTTCTACCTGCGCCTGAATAACACGGCACACCGCAGTTGGAAGATGTATTGCTTAGCTCTTGAGTGGAATTCCCTGCTGTGTTGCATGTTTGGGGTTCACAGTCCATTTCCTCATCTGACCATCCGGTACATGCTCTACCAAAACCATGTGTATGTGCTTGGGTCCTACTGTCAATGTCAACTGGAGTGTTTTTACCCTGTGAAAGGGCTGAGAAGTGCCACACCTTGCCATCACTGAGCAAGGCTGATAACAGTACACCTCACTTACTGAAAGTGGTTCTGTGTATCTGTTACTGCCCTTGCTAATGTGACTACTTCTCTTTACCCAGCCCCCTACCACAAGCTTGACTGGTCTGCACCCATGTTTCAAGTCATATTTTTCCTTGCAGCTAGTTTGCGCTGCTTTCAATTTTCCCTCAACTCGCACGGTTGACCAATTTACTCTTTGTGCTGCCTTGACCCAACCTACATTATCCTTGGTTAAAGGAGTCCTGCCCCGCATCAGTTCAAATGGGCTGTTGCAAGTGATAACACATGGTGTGATGCGATACGCCCATACAGTTTTGCTTACTTCTTGTCTCCATTTCTTATTATTGCTTTTAGCCAGTTGTACAATCCCTTTTATGACTCTGTTAAACCTCTCCACTGCCCCGTTACCCACGGGGTGGTATACTGAAGTAGTTTTGTGACAAACTTTGTTTCTCTGAATGTAGCTTTTGACGGTGTCTGAAATAAATTGTGGGCCATTATCACTGACTATAGTTTTGGGAAGTCCCTCACAAGTGAATACTTTATCAAGAAATTTCACCACACTGACAGAATCGGGCTGAGTCACCAACTTTATCTCGGGCCATTTGGAGAAATGGTCGATAAGGACAATTACGTGTACTTGTTCTCCATTTTCCACTATGGGCCCATTATGTCTACCCCTACTCTCTTCCATGGCATGGACGGGCAGGGTATGGGTTGTAATGGTGGCCGAAAGGTCACTTGCGTTTTATCAGAGTTAAGACATAAGGAGCAGTCCCTGACTATGCTTTAAACTTCTAGGCTTACTCCGGGCCACCAGTAACTGTTCTTCACCCTATTTTTGTTTTTTTGCGATTCCCAGATGCCCCTCGTGGCATATGTCAAGCATTCTTCTTCTTAGTGTGTTTCCCCCTTAACAGCAATCCGTTTTCATGTGAGAGTTCATGTTTCACCTCCCAGAAATGTTTCAATCTCTCAGGTAAGGTATTCTTTGAACCCCATCCTTTTTTTATCATCTCAATCACTTCACACAACGTCTCATCTTTGTTTTGTTCGGAAATCCACTCACTTAGAGAGATTCCCTCTAACTCTTCAGTCACACTGGCAATACTCACTTCATCACTCTCATCACGTTTTTCACGTTCTGGTAATGGCATGCGGCTTAGAAAGTCTGCGACTACATTCTTTACCCCCGGGACATATTCTACAACATAATTATATTCAAGCAATCGCATTGATAACCGTGCTAGCCTTGGTGATGCAGTGTATAATCCCTTTGTGGTAAACACTTTTGTTAATAGCTTATTGTCACTGCGTAGAACAACCTTGCCACCCCAGACAAACTATCTGAAATGTTCGAGAGCCCACACACTTGCCAATGCCTCACGCTCAAAAAATTTCTCTTCACTGGGAGTCAAGGAGTGTGAGGCAAAGGCTAAGGTGCACTTGTTACCTTTGGCATCTCTCTGGGTTAGGACAGCACCCAACCCTCTGCAGCTAGCGTCCGTTGTTATGATATTCTGAGGCATGGGGTCAAAACCTTGCAGCGGAACAGTTGAGCATAGATCACATTTTAAAGTATTAAAGGTACTTTGGCAATCTTCATCCCATATAAATTTGTTTTTCATTTTTAACAACTGTCTAAGTGAGTATGTCTTGTGAGAGAAGTTCTTTATGAATTTTGCATAGAATTCTACCAATCCTAGGAAGGATCGTAACTCCTCTTTGTTCTTTGGCACAGGTGCATTGTTGATGGCCACCAAAAGTTCTTTCTTGGGACTAATTCCTTCTCCTGTTACTTGGTTCCCCAGATAATTAACTTTGCGACAGGCAAATCTGATTTTTTTGTATTCAGCTGCCAAGCCCTTTGCTGCGAATGTTTCAAGAACTTGATTTACTTTTTCGTCATGCTCTTGCCTGGACTTTCTCATGACGAGGTTGTCGTCTTGGAACGTTAATAAGTCCGGAATGTCTGCAAAGATGTTTTGCATCAGTCTCTGAAACATTGCGGCCGCAGACGCCAATCCAAAGGGGACTCTGTTGAACCGGTAACAACCGAAGGGTGTTACAAACGTGGTGAGTTTCTTGCTCTCCCGGTGCAGGGGGACCTGGTGATAGGCGGATTTGAAGTCTATGGTTGAAAACCATTTCACCCCTTTGGTTTTAGCCAGCACTTTGTTGATCCTCGGCAAAGGATATTGTTCAACCACAATGCTTTTATTTAGATCACGCAAGTCGACGCACAGTCTTAGACTGACATTGGGCCGTTTTGCCACGACCAATGGTGCTACCCATTCTGATGCTTCAACACGCTCTATGATTCCTTCCTGGAGGAGCTTGTCCAGTTGTGCCTTCACATCTTCCTTCACTGAAAATGGCAAATTGCACACTTTGTGCACTGCTGGCACTGCATCACTCTTGACTATTATTTTGTGCGTATATCCCTTGAGTGCCCCTATCTTTCCATTGAAGACACTGGGATTTTTTTTAACAAGGTCTTGCTGTAATCCTCACTATCGAGTACAACCAGGACTGGGTCCGACCTGCCGGAGTCAAGAATTATTCCCAGATCCCCTTGGTCCATCCAGCCCAATACGGAGGGTCCCACTGCCAATACATAGAGTTTGCAAACAGACTCTCTTCCTTTGAATGCAAAATTCAACTTTCTGAATCCACACACTTCAATGGGATCCCCGGTGAAAGTCTTTATCGAGATGTCTGCTCTTTCCAATCGTTCCCCTAACTGAGGTGCAAACTTCTCCTTCCATACGTCATTGTTTACTATAGTGTAAGGAGAACCTGAGTCCGCCACAATACTGATCTCAATTCCTCCGATTGTCATCTCACAAATAGGTTTCTTGGTTCTTGACTTCTTCTTCGCATCGACACTTGAGACGCACTCATCCTCAATATTTAATATGAACATGTTCACTTAGTCTTCATCGGATGTGTCCTGACCAATGTTCCCTCTAATTTTTTTCCTCTGTGTGCGGCAGTGGAAGGTCTCTGTGCGCTGCAACCGTGGCTATGTGTGCCAGGAACCAAACCTCGCGTGTCAGCAGCACCAAATGCCACTTGTTTTTGGTGCCCTCCTGCCCTCTGTCCCACTCGTTTTTTGTGCCCTCCTGCCCTCTGTCCCACTCATTTTTTGTGCCTTTCTGCCCTCTGTCCCACTCGTTTTTGGTGCCCTCCTGCCCTCTGTCTCACTCGTTTTTGGTGCCCTCCTGCCCTCTGTCCCACTAGCTTTTGGTGCCCTTCTGCCCCACTCGTTTTTGGTGGCTTTGGTGGATAGCATTGACTGGTTTGACTCGCAAAATCTTCTAAGTGTGAAGTGTGAAGTTTTGGAAACTTAAATTATTCATATAAAATCAACCGAATTCCGAAGTACTCACCTGTCATCAGGAGAGAAGCTAGTACTGCACCTTGTAGCCCAGTACTGAACCGCAAAAGTAATCCTTACCGGGTTTACTAGTAATCTGAATTTTCTCCATAGGAATCCATTGTCTGCTTTTCTATGAAATTTCTTGTCTACTTTTGAAAACTTTAAAAATTCTTTAAAAATCATACGAAATACTGAAATGAAATTGCTTACCTGTTTTAAGTTCAGACCACAGTGCTGGACCCAGGAGCCCAGTACTGGATTACCAAAGTAACAAGATCGTACTTTACCTGCAACCTGAATTTTCTCCCATTGGATAACATTGGCAAATTTCTGTTGAAAAGTTTCTAAGTGTGAACTTTTAAAATAGCTTTATATTCCTGAAAAATCACTGCAATACCTAAAACGTTTTTACTAAACTGTTTTCAGCTTAGACCCCAGGACTGAATCTAAGAGCCAGTCCCGGAACTACCAAAGTAATCTACAAAGTAATCAACTGTGTTTATATAAGAAAATCCATTGAGCTCAAAGATCAATTGTGTTGAGAATTGTGTTGCCTACTGCAACCCCTGTACCTCTTGTGTTTACAAAGTTTATTGCCTTTCTGCAAAGTACTCATCTGAGACCTCTCATGTTGAGAACAGTATATTTTGATACCTGTTGGTTCTAGAAATAAAACAACTATATCTTTGATATGAAAACAATTGGCCTGGAGCTCAGTCTTCGAGTGTGTGAAACCTTTTGCTGACTGCGTGTGTACAACAAATGCTTTACACTGTCCTCTGGTACTGCCTTACTGCTCGACCAAGCTACCACTTTAGAGAGTAAGGTCACATCTGGCTTTAACCTCTGTTATACCTCTGGGGTTTGTGGACTCTATACACTCTGTACCTTATTCTGGTCCCATAAATATATAGAGCCACTTTCTCACAGTGCTCTCCTAATGGCATCGAAAAGAAAGCTGGGCGACTGAGCAAGCACGCGGTCTATGGGGAACTGTGACAGGAACCACTCCTGGGACACCTGCTTGGCTGAAGGTCTCGACATTTAATCTGGAAGTTCAAGACTCCTTCACCATGTCCATTACCAGAGAAAGTGTGTGTGGTTTAACTGTAGATGTATCCTTTCTGCATTTGACAAAAGACAAATACACAACAAAAGTTGTAGGAGCCTTGTAACTTTGAAGAAAGCAGGCCAAGGGACACCATACCCCTCTGCATACACAAGCACCACAACTCGCCTCTATGCAGGGATCCAGCACATCATGGCAGTATCAACAATACCAGATGCAACTCTTTTGACGATTAGCTAAGGGAAAAGACCAGACCTCCATGAGGGCCTCATCAACCTCTAAGTGACTATCTAAAGCAAGACCCAACAAATGACAAGAGGTTGTGCAAACTAAGGGGTTTTCTCCTTGAGTGGAGAAAGATCACCTCAGACAAGTGAATCTTAGGTTAGACCACAGAATGTAAAACCCAAAAAAGGCTTTACTAGGTACTATAATTTTAAACTCCGGCAATGCATGTGAAAAGTGTTGCAGAAACCAGCCACAGAGGAAGTCTTGTTGGAAGAAAGCAACCCAGGAATATACCCTGTACGTCCTGGCTCCGAAATAGGACTTGGCACAGAGGCTCATCATAGACCCAATATTCGGGAACAGGTTTATAAAAGCTAAATGAATCAAGAGGACCACTTTCCAAGATGTTATGCCCATGCTGAAAGTGGGTGCGGGGACTACATGGTGACCATACATATCCAGTATGCCTACTTCCAGAGGCCAATGAAGAGTAGCCACAAGAGATACCCCAGGTTTGTGGTGAACAATCAACATTACCAGTTCAAAGATTCCTTTTGAAGGCCATTCCCAAGGGTTTTTGTGAAATGCCTTGCAGTGGTGGCAGCTCACTTGAGTAGGCAGGGGATACATCAGTACCCCTACCTAAATGACTGGATGGTAAGTGAGCTTGATGAGAAACTGCAAATATTGTAGACAGAGGGTAATTTAAACTTGATAAAAATTAGGTTTCTCACTAAACATTGAGAAATCCTCCCCACGTATGGTAAAAAAGTTACTCCTGGCAGGAACCCTGATATCAAACAAGGAGAAGGGCTTTCCCAGTACAGAAGAGTCTTAGCATTGACACAGCAAACTCTCTTCTACCAGCAGGGACAGGCAAATGGAAACGTTGCTGGGAATTATGGCTTCATAAATTCCACTAGTCCCAGTTTGACAGAATCCACATAACGCCTATCCAAGAGTGGCTACATAACCATTGGTCACAGGTGACTGAGAGCATCTAATGGTGGGAAGGGACAACGGAGAATGCAATAATAGAATGCACAGCATGTCTCAGTAGACAGGCTATTCATAAAACAGTCCACTCCATCCCCCCTTCCAGTGACCATCACAAAAGATGCATCCCACATAGATTGTTGTTTACACATATTTATGAGAGGTGTCGCATCACTGCGACACTTCTCAGTGCGCCCTCCTTGAGACAGCATTGATGCGTCATATTTACTGTATGACGCATCATGTCGCAAGGAAGGACATATGTAAGTGACATTTCCAAGGTTTCAGTGTAGTTATGAGTGACATTCGGCAACCAAATGTGTTACACTTAGAGTGACACTTTCTCGCAAGCAGACTCAAGCAATGAAGTCCATGGAAAAAGATACATATTATGAATTGCACCCTTTTGAGCAAGGAGAAGATTAAAAAAATATATTGAAGCTGCTTCAAAACTACTAAAATGGAAGGTCACTAACCTTGAAATGTAATTGGGACTTTGATGGGAAGTAGGCCGGCTGATCAGACTTCCTAAGACACTGGCCTTGGTGGGGGCAAGGGTGGAATTGCAAATTCCATTGTTCTAGGCATTGCAGATCCATAATTAGTAGACTTCCGAACTTCAAATAGTGCTCATTTACATGTGACCTTATATATGATATACAAAGTTGTTTTTTTCAGGTTTCTACCGAATAGTCACTTCCAATTGCGATATGTCCCCTCATGCAAGGTATGCTTTTGAGAGCTACACATTCTCACAGAAACTAATTTCCATCTGTGCCACCAAGTATTTTATTGTTTTCAGTAAATTCATGGCAGTCGTGCACCAATGAAGCGAATTGCTTTCATGACATTTTCTGACCGGGTCAAAAGTATCACTGTACTCTACAACCTACGGACGCAGACCCTTGGTAGTTTATTTTGCTCATTATAATTATTTAAACTTGTAAGCTCTACATTTCTGTAGAATATAAGATGTGAACGGCATTTCTATAGTTAAAGTGGAACCCACCAGTCCGAGATAACTAAACACAGCTGGCCTTACACTGGGCTTCCTAAAGGAGATGAGCTGTATGAAGGGCGGCAGCCTGCAGCCTGCAGCCCAACTGTGGATGCCATTTCACTTTAGCTTTCAGAAAGAGGCTTCTGGTACTGGTTTGGCTCACAATCAGCTCCCAACCGCGCTCCCTTAAGAGAAGACATTTAGCAAGTCTGCACGACGTGCTTTTGGACTTGCTAAATATCTTCTCTTAAGGGAGCGCGGATGGGGGCTGATTGTGAGCCATTGTGAAAATGTTTGTTAATTGCAGCGCATGACGGTGCTGCAATTAACAAATGTTTTCACAAAGGGCCACAAGCAGCCCGCAGCCACAGCCCATTAGTGCCGAGCAATCTATGTTCTTTCCCCCAACATGGAATTGCTGTTTTCGCGTCGCTCGCGTTTTAAACGCGGCGGCGCGAAAGCACTCACAGGATGTGTGCGCGCTTTCCTCTGGACTCTGCGCGCTCGGGGTCAGCAAGGTGCGCGCGCTCGCGCGTTACAGGGAACACTGGTCCTGACTGTTTTTCCTTCACATTCTACCATTTTTACTTTGCTTGTGCTACGTCTATAGCAAACCTTTTGGAAGTGACCAACAATACCACAATTTGTACATTTCACGCTACGTGCAGGGCACCTTTTGTCATCAGCCATATGATTTGTGCTTCCACATCTGTAGCAACGCCATCTGTCATTGTAATGTGTACTTCCCTGCACAGGTTTGTAGCTCCTGCTGGTACTGTTCTGCTTACTACTTTTTTTAGCATCAACACCCTATTTACTGTTCCACCTACCTTCTTTTCATTGCTTTCCGCAATGACTGCCTTTGCGCATCTTCCTGTAAGTTCTGCCTTCTTCGCAATGTCAATTATATTTTGTGGTGTGTACTCACCCTTTGCCCACAGATTATCTTGGATGTTACTGTTTGACCCTTGCATTACAATCTGGTCCCTTATGAATTCGTCATGTAAATCGCTGACACATAGTCGTAAATTGTCTCGTCTTTTCCCGGTTTTCTGAGGAAGAATTTATACCTATCCACTCCTACACATACTGTTAGTTTGTAGTAAGTGTTTAAGTCATCTATAGCATTTTCAAAAACATCTTTTATTCCTTCTCCTCTAGTCTTTTTGTTTACGCTTTTATATACCTTTATACCTCCTGCTCCCAGGCTATGTAACAATATTTTGTACTTTTTCTCTGCTTTAAATTCATCATCATCCTCAAAGTTCGATACATAGTTCATAAAATATTCCCTCCATTCCTCCCATTTTATTTCGGGTTCCCCTTTACCTGGGAGGAATGCTTGTGGTGGTGTGAGATTCCACAGGTACCCTGAAGCCATTATCCGTTTTATGTATTTATTATTATTATTTTATTTATCTTTTAAAATCCTCTTTCCTTGTTATTGGATTATTTTTTTACTTTAAGCTCCAATAGTATTTTTTTCCTCTATGCTTTGTGCATGGATACTGTTTACTGAGTTACTGTTATGTTCTCACATCCTTCCACACCCTTATTTCGCCAGGCTTTTTTTTTTTTTTTTTAGTTCTTCCTTTTCCAAGTTTTATTTATATTTTAGCAGAATTTCCGTTTATGATTACAATTACTTCCCAGTTCCTTTCTTTTATTTTCAATGTTTACTGACTATCGAGCTGCAGCGTTTTTTTTTTATGCTCACCCACTGCTCTTCGATGTCCTAAAATGGCCGCCAGCGTGTGACATCAGCACGTTGTCTCCTGTCACTTGAGGAGAATATTGGTTGCTAAGACACGCGCACAGCTGATGGTTGAACTGTCCTGTTTTATTTTCCTCCATGACAGTTTGTTTTAACAAAAGCGCTGTTGTTATTCCAAACTTCTATTTGGCTAGTTTTCACATAGAATACGTCTGCCAATACTCCTTATACTGACACACTTTGATGCTTTTGAATATTTCTTTCAAGGCAAATTTCACTAATGTTTACTTGAGACTCACACGCTGTATCCTTCACACGACAGACACTTACCGATTTTTCCTAGTGATGTGTCTTCATTTACGTTGTTCTTCGTCAATACTTCCTTTTTACTTTAAATTCTTCTCCTTTTTCAATCTTTTTTTTTTCCTTCACACATCAGCTCTTTCTTTTCTTAAAGTATTTAAGCTGTGGGTTCGCGTGTTGGTGCGTCGTTGCCAAATTCTGTTAAGAATTCATGATACGTGCTGTCGATGAAAAAAAGTTCCTTTAATTACGGACCAACACGGCTCCGAGAGGACGGAGCGCAACAACGTCTTCACAGCCTGCCACCAGCTGTCATCCGTCAACATTCCAAGGATGACAGTTGGTGACGTAGGAGGCAGGGGTACGCTGTCCGCAAGCGGACATACTGCAATCACAAAAATGTCAAGCCTCGAACTCTTTGATGCCTGACTTATCTGGAACCCAATGGCGAGGGAATATAAAACTCTCAAAATAAAGAAATAAATATATTCATAACTGTGGCCTACAAACCGATTGATCTCTTTTTTTTCCCCTCCACATGTTTACTCCACACAACAGGTGCATATATCCTGCCCAGGGGAATCTCTGACCACTCCCCATTAATTCTGCATATTTGGGGCCCTGGGCCGGCCGGGCAGCTGTCTGATCAGGTGACTCAGCGCACAGTGCCTAGCAGACGGAGAGTCAGCCAGCTTCCTTTCACTGGAATTGTGTACTTATTTAGACCTCAACGAAGGGTCATTAGGGTCTCAGGTATTCTGTAGTGGCCAGTAAGTTAGCATGCCAGGAATATCGAGGTCCCACCTCAGGAAACGGGAGAAGCCGAAATAGCAACAAATTACAGTATTAGAGGCCTTTATTATCTACCTTTACAGAAATCATGAATGAGTGAAACCAAGAGTCGCCATTTGGAGATAGACCGAGCATCCGCGATATGTCTGTATCCACGAGGCACACCAATGAGGAATCTCCTACCCGTAACAACTCTGACCGTGCCTGAAAGAGGCCCTTAGAGAAATGAACGCAGATAAAACCCCTGGAACTGATGGTTTCCCAATCGAGTACTACCAGAAAGCACTCTCACCTCTGTTATTGTCCATGTATAATCTGAAATGTTGATTCCCTCCTCAACACATCAGCTCTAACCTTTCCTGCTATTTTTTACATATCCAGGCAAAGAGAAGGAATATAGGGTCGCCACAAGAAGGAAATGCTTCGAACTTAGAGCCATATCTATCATTGTTTCATGCAACGCAGCAAGATACCTTGTTGCTTTGTACTACACTACGTGAAAGGGAGAGGGCAGACAGCCCCATATCAATCAATATATGGTGCATTCGTGCTCTCTTCTTACACAGTTCAGCTCGTCATGCAGGACAGTGCTCGTGTGCTGATGACGAGCTGAGCTCGTCATGACCACACCTGTTTTTATTGTGGTCCAGCACCCCGTATAGAGGCGTGAACCAGACGACTCTTCTCCAAGCATGAGGCTCTGATCTAATGAGGCTCATGTGCTGAAAACCACGGATGGCACGAAGCCCTTTGAGTTTTGCAGCATCAGATACCTGATCTGAAAGGAGAATGATGGAAATAAAAGCAACATTTATATCAAAAGCACCTGGAGTGTAAGGGCAAGGACTTGTTTAGGAAAAGGCTGAGCATGAGAGAAGCCGATTCCAACCCATGGTGTCTGGTGAAAAAGGAAAACTGGCGTGGGGACACAGAAATGGGGGCATGTTGTTTATAATGTATACGTACCTACATGGTAACAGCCTAAAAGGCTCTATATAAAACAACCACATTCGCAGTTTTCTGTCAGGGCACTAGTTGGCTGATATACTCACAGGCTGGGAATGGGAAGCCACTGTAATGTAAGAACTAAGGTTTATCTAAATCATGCAAATCAACAGTTACCTACTGACCAATGTTAATTTGGAATCGGGACATACACACAACCCTGTGGGACAAAGTTCATTTCAAACAGGTAAACCGTTTGTAAACAAAGGACCAATGCTCATCTATGAAAAGGGACACCTGCAGTACCCTACTGGCCAGTGTTAATGGAGGGCAAAAAAACCACAGTGATAAAAGAAACAATGTTCATCTAACACATGGGGGGTGCCCTGTGGACTAATGTGCATCAAAAAGGCACCAGCAGTGATCTATTGACCAATAATAAATTGTAATGGGTGCAACCACTGGCCTATGGGTCCAATCCAACTCCGCTCCCCGCTCCCGCCTCCCAGCTGTCCAGCCCTCCCCGACCCCTACTTAATGGCGGCCACTGCGCGGCCGCGCAGCAGCCACGGGCTGTGGGCGCACCGCTGGTGCACCGAAGGGGCATCAAAGGCAAGCACGTCTGCGCCCGTCCGCGACCCGTCCGCGACCAGCACCAGGACTCCTGGACCTCCGCCCCGCCAACGCTATGACCCAGCAGCACTCCACGCACTCAACCCAGGCTGCAACAACAACTGCAAGCTAGCATCACCAGCCGACACCCATGGACCCTTCAGCTGTCACCGCTGCCG
This sequence comes from Lissotriton vulgaris, assembly GCF_964263255.1. Lineage (NCBI taxonomy): Eukaryota > Metazoa > Chordata > Amphibia > Caudata > Salamandridae > Lissotriton > Lissotriton vulgaris. Next base: position 129,544 of record NW_028250443.1, read on the forward strand.
GCACACCTGCAGCACCGCCAAGAATACGGATCCAGCACAACCCGCCCACAAGAACACAACCGAACCGAAGACCCTGCAATGCATCCTCCTCAACGTCTGATCCCTCCACAAACATGCCACAGAAATCTGGGACCTCCTCGACGGCACCACCCCGGACGTAGCATTCTTCACCGAAACCTGGACCAACGCCACCTCAGGACCGGACATCGCCATCGCCATCCCCCAAGGATACAAGATCTACAGGAAGGACCGTCCCACCCACCCAGAAGGAGGAATCGCCATTGTTCACAAATCCAGTCTCTGCCTGAGCACACTCCCTGACGAGTCCACAGAACTGATGGAACACCTTCACTTCAAGATACTGGCCAGCCCCACTGACGCCCTCCGAGGAACCCTCATCTACCGACCCCCTGGACCCCGCGGACCCTTCGCCAACTCCATCATGGACATTATCTCCCCGCAGGCCATCACATCCACCAACTACACCCTGCTGGGAGACCTCAACTTCCACCTCGACAATCAACTGGACCCCAACACCACATGCCTCCTGGACAACCTCCACAACATTGGACTCTGCAAGATCATGACCGAGCCCACGCACTCAGCAGGACACACCCTCAACCCCCTCTTCACTACAGGAAACTCCATCACCTTCAGCCACACCACTGAACTCCCATGGACCGACCATCGGTGCGTCCACTTCACCTTCAGAACACCCACCATCCACAGACACCAGCACCTGCTTCCAAAAGGAAACTGGACCAAAATCACCGACGACCAGCTCATCTCCTCACTCAACAACTCCACCCCAACCATCGCGGAAAACGACGACCCCAACACCGCAGCCCGAACCCTGCATAGTTGGACAGCACCAACACCATACCCCCCCTCAAGAAAAACAACAATACCTGTGCCAAGAAAGCCAGATGGTTTACCACCGAACTTCAAGAGTCCAGGCGCACATGCCGCCGCCTCGAAAAGGCCTGGAGAAACACCAAATCCACAGAAGCCCACAGCAACTTCAGAACCTCCACCAACACTTACCATCAACTCATCAGAGAAACGAGGAAAAAAGCGATTGAAGACAGAATCTCCACCCACGCAGACAACAGCAAGAAACTCTTCAGCAACATCAAAGAGTTCGCCCAACCCACCAGCGAGTCTACCGACATCCCTCCCTCACAAGACCTCTGCGACAAACTCAGCACCTTTTTCCACCACAAAATCAAGAGCATGTACGACAACTTCGACGAAGACAACCAACATACTGAACCCTCACCAACCACCCCCGACACCCGGAAACCAGCGATTGATGACTGGACAGCCTTCACCAACAAAGACACACTGAAGACAATGAAGTCAATCCACTCAGGGGCCCCCACGGACCCCTGCCCCCACCACATCTTCAACAGAGCAGCTGACACCATCGCACCCATGCTCTGCCACACCATCAACCGCTCCCTGGCACCCGCCTCGTTCCCCGACGACTGGAAACACACCGAGGTCAACCCCCTCCTGAAGAAACCCTCAGCGGACCCCACCGACCTCAAAAACTACAGATCCATCTCCCTGCTCCCTTTCCCAGTGAAAGCCATCAACAGCCAACTCGCCACATTCATTGAAGAACACAACATCCTCGACTCCTCCCAATCCGGCTTCAGAAAAAACCACAGTACGGAAACCACCCTCCTCGCCGCAACAGACGACATCCGCACCCTACTGGACAAAGGAGAAACAGTAGCCCTCATCCTCCTAGACCTATCAGCGGCGTTCGACACAGTCTCCCACCACACCCTAATACGCAGACTCTATGACGCAGGAATCCAGCAGGACAAGGCCCTCGACTGGATCTGCTCCTTCCTCTCCGGCAGGACGCAACGGGTCAGACTCCCCCCTTTCCTCTCAGACCCCACAGCTACCACCTGCGGAGTCCCCCAGGGCTCCACCCTCAGCCCGACGCTCTTCAACGTCTACATGGCTCCACTTGCCCCCATCGTCAGAACCTACGGACTCAACATCGTGTCATACGCAGACGACACCCAGCTCATCCTCTCCAACGAGCCCAACTCCGCCAGACGCAACTTTCGAGAAGTCATGGAAGCCGTCGCCAAATGGATGAAAAACAGCTGCCTTCAACTAAACACCAACAAAACAGAAGTACTCATCATGGGCCCAAACCCCGACGCCTGGAGCTACACCCGGTGGCCCACCACCCTCTGAAACCCGCCAACCCCCACAGACCACGCACGCAACCTGGGAATCATCCTGGACTCCGAGCTCAAAATGGACCGCCAGATCAATTCTGTCTCATCTTCCTGCTTCCACACCCTCCGCCTCCTTCGTAAGACCTTCAAATGGATCCCCCTCGAACACCGAAAGACAGTCACTCACGCCCTGGTCACCAGCAGACTCGACTACGGCAACGCACTCTACGCTGGAATAAACAAAAACCTCATCCGCAAGCTACAGAACATCCAGAACGCCGCCGCAAGTCTGGTCCTCAACCTGCCAAAACACTGCCACATCTCCCAGCACCTGCGCACACTCCACTGGCTCCCCGTCGAGGACCAGAATCACCTTTAAGATGCTCACCCACGCACACAAGGCCCTCCACGGCACCGGACCAGCATACCTGAACAGCCGGTTCAAATTCCACGCACCTCAAAGGACCCTACGATCAGCCCAGCTCTCCTACGCCGAGGTCCCCCGCACCAGAAAGACCAGATCGGGAGGCTGCTCCTTCTCCTTCCTCGCGGCCAAAGCATGGAACGCCCTTCCGCTCCACCTCAGACAGACAACATCGCTCCCCATCTTCATAAGAAACCTCAAAACCTGGCTCTTCGACAGACCCCTCCTTGATGGAATGGAACCTGCACCCCCCCCCCCACCCTACCCCTAGAGCCTTGAGACCCTTACGGGCGAGTAGTTGCGCTTCAACAAACTCCTGATTGATTGATTGATGGGTCAATTGACGGAAGCGCCATCAGCCCAGCCTTACAGTTGGTCAGCACGCTTACACTGGGCAGACAGTGAAGCCCCCCGGAAGTTCAGGGGGTGCAAAGCAATAGTGGAGCTGTTAATGCTCTCAGCTCGCCATGCTCTCGAAGTGCAGGGTTCCTCCCATTGGTACCAATGACTGTGCGAGGGAGCAGGAAGCTCTTCATCTGAGTGCATTGTGGTGTTTGGCACAAAAGGGGGGTCCAGCCAAGAGGACTACAAAGTCTTGGGGCTTTGGAACGTTCAGCCGTTTTGCCCTTAGAGACTTCCCAAGCCTAACTTCGGCAGCTGTGAATGGCAAAGTTATTTTACTGTTTTTTTTGTCACTTTTTTTCGGCATAGGAGGATTGAGGGGTTTGGATTGTTCCCAGCGTTGGCCACAGAGGGCTTTTGTAGCTTTTGGATATGAGAAATTGGACTCATGCTTCTGAGAATAATGTCCCCAACCAAGAAGGCCCATGGGTTTAAATGGAGTTTGAGATGTATGCTGTGGCATCTTGGGAGACTGACACCAAAGTCTGTGTAATCAAGTGCAGTACAGGCACTCAAGCACAATAATACAGTTTCATCATAGCCAATCAATTTTACGAGGTATGTAAGTGGGTTAGATCTAGAAGCTAGGGGGGCATGCCCTACAGACATGCATGGTGGCTGCTTTCAAAGGAAGCTCCGGCTCTCTAAACATCATCACCTTACAATCCGGCATGAACCCGGCATTGCCCTAGCTCATCCACCCTAGAAATTATGAATGAGGTGGGCGAGCAACTTAGAGACAAGTCCCTGGCTGCTCTGCACTGAGAATATTGGAGGTGCATGACTGTGTCACGAGCTGTGGCGGCCATTGCAGAAAGGGAGCCCGAGACAGCTTGAGGCCTCGCTGGTACTCTAATTGGTACGGCTAAGTGGAAATCCTTGCCTGCAGTTCCTGGGCAGCAGTGAGGAGACACTGGTTGGACAGTGGTGGCTCCTCTGCTATGGCGTAGGAGTGTCACCCCACTGCTTTCTCGCAGTGCGAGAAGCAAAAACATAAAATGGTATTAACTAAAAGTTATTTTTGACGGCAGGCAGTGGGTGGGGCTGCTCTGCTTATAGAGCAGAGTGGTACAAAAGGGGGTGGTGATGGACGGAGCATCTGAACCAATCAAACACTCACACCCAGTCAACAGATCTGGGTTTAATCCATCACCGTTCTTTAGCCCACTCTGCCACCCCAGTTCAGACATGGCCATATGCAAATCAGTCTGACCCTGTGCCTCATGGGAACAGTCCAGCCCGAACTGCCAAGGCATGCCTTCCCTGTACCCGGAAACAAGCTTCCTAGGACCGGTTTCTGGCATTACAGCCGTCTTCAGCGAGGCTTGCTTGAATCCAGCGGCAAAGTGAGCAAGGGACTCACGTCTGAGCATACCCTGCCAACTTATGGCGAGCAAAGCGGTACAAAAGGGGGTGGTGAAGGACGGAGCATATGAACCAATCAAACACTCACACCCAGTCAACAGATCTGGGTTTAATCCATCACCGTTCTTTAGCCCACTCTGCCACCCCAGTTCAGACATGGCCATATGCAAATCAGTCTGACCCTGTGCCTCATGGGAACAGTCCAGCCCGAACTGCCAAGCCATGCCTTCCCTGGACCGGAAACAAGCTTCCTAGGACCAGTTTCTGGCATTACAGCTGTCTTCAGCCAGGCTTGCTTGAATCCAGACGCAAAGTGAGCAAGGGACTCACGTCTGAGTATACCCTGCCAACTTATGGCGAGCAAAGCAGTACAAAAGGTTGGTGGTGATGGACGGAGCATCTGAACCAAACACTCACACCCAGTCAACAGATCTGGGTTTAATCCATCACCTTTCTTTAGCCCACTCTGCCACCCCAGTTCAGACATGGCCATATGCAAATCAGTCTGACCCTGTGCCTCATGGGAACAGTCCAGCCCGAACTGCCAAGCCATGCCTTCCCTGGACCGGAAACAAGCCTCCTAGGACCGGTTTCTGGCATTACAGCCGTCTTCAGCCAGGCTTGCTTGAATCCAGTGGCAAAGTGAGCAAGGGACTCACGTCTGAGCATACCCTGCCAACTTAAGGCGAGCAAAGCGGTACAAAAGGGGGTGGTGATGGACGGAGCATCTGAACCAATCAAAACATTCACACCTAGTTAACAGATCTGGGTTTAATCCATCACCGTTCTTTAGCCCACTCTGCCACCCCAGTTCAGAGATGCCCATATGCAAATCAGTTCGACCCCAGCCCGAACTGCCAAGCCATGCCTTCCCTGGACCGGAAACAAGCTTCCTAGGACCTGTTTCTGGCATTACAGCCGTCTTCAGCCAGGCTTGCTTGAATCCCGTGACAAAGTGAGCAAGGGAATCACGTCTGAGCATACCCTGCCAACTTATGGCGAGCAAAGCGGTACAAAAGGGGGCTGTGATGGACGGAGCATTTGCCAGAGCAGGGCAGGGTGGTTAGTCCACTCCTGAGTGCGCAATGACTGTTTGGTCGGGCCACCCAAACCTGTTATGCGCACTTCCCTGTTCCCCATAGCAGGCTGATTTGCCGCCTGCATTGCGAACATGCCCACCCCTCCAGCCCCTCGCTGAGCACTGTGTAAGGGTGCTCTGACCAATCACAACGCTCTCTTGGAGCGTTGTGATTGGCTTAGAGGTGGGGGACATGCTGCCTGCTTCCTGTTCTGACCTGGAGTTGGACACAGGCGAGCAGGAAAGAAGACACGGGACCCGGTGGCAGCAAGGTTGTTAGACGGACCGGGAGGGTCGGCCGAGACTACGGGGAGAGGTCTCCGGGGAGAGCCGTCTCCAACGACTGTACAGACAAGTAACTTCCCCCCCACAGACGGACACCACACAAGGTTGAAGGTTAACGAGACTTTATATGCAATTCTTAGGTTACGATGATGTGATACAAGGAGGTCTGGACTCAGGGGTCCCCTCGGTTCTAGTCTCTGGCTTAGGAAAGGGGTAGCGGGACAGTCTTTGTTACCAATGAGTGGAAAATAGCTCTCAATCCTCGAGCTCGGCGTTCTAGATGATCGGGCCGCGGCGGAGCCAGCAGGTCCCGAGATGGACGAAGGAAAAACGACGGTCCGCGGCGGAGCCTGCAGGTCCCGGTGAAGATGACGGTTACAACGGTCCGCGGCCACGCCAGCAGGTCCCGACGACGATGAAGGATATGAAGGTTGCGAAGGCTGTGGCAGCGCCAACAGGCAGGACGATGGTGCACAAGACAGAGCTACGGCAGCGCCAGTAGTCCGTCAAGGATGAGTTCCTCTTTACGTCTCTCGACTCCAAGATACAACTGCCTTCCTGCTCTGGAGCTGCCCCAGTTATAGGGCTGGTGTGCTTTGATGTCCGGACTCTCGCACTTGGAGGTCGGGAGGTCCGGGATGAGTGAGTCCAGACACCCAGCAGGGGGGTGGAGCCGGCGCCCGGGGAGGCGATGGGCGAGCGGCACTTGGCGGGGGAGAGCCATCGACACCTCTTTCTCCCATTGACTTGCCAAGTAGCCCGCTCACCTCCTGGGTGGATGGTGGTGCCGGGATGTCGGAGGCCTGGCCAGGCCCAGGGTTGAGGTCGATCGGGGGCCAGGCGGCCTCGTGGTGGAGTGTCCAAGATGGCGCCCCAGGATGGGCGCGAGGGCCGGCAGTGGATCGGACCCACGAGGTTGACATGCTCGAGGGCAGGGGTCCCTGAGGGGACAGAGGACGTGCAATGGTGGTGTGTGGTACTTGCGGGCCCGGACTCGGGCCTGGTTGGGCCGGGGGAGAGCGGCCCTTCATGGGGCCTGTCCAACAAAGGTGTTTTATTTATTTTTATTGTATTATTTATTATTATTTTTTTGATGCAGCCTGTGGCTGAAACCCCCTGTGCGCCCGCCCCCCTATCCGCGAGCCATGCCGGAGTCCCTACAATTGGGATGGATCTGAGGATTCCGCGGGGGCTCCCTGTGGGCATGAGGGGTGATTGTGGCCTCCACTGTGACAGCTGGGAAACAGGTTGGTGCAACTGAGGAGGCTGGGGCCTTCCATTGGGCTGAGTGTTACGGTAGCCATGGATGGGAGCAGGGGCTGTGAAGAGTGCAGGCTCCTGCCTGGCACCTGTTCAAATGGAGGGGGCCCTCCCTTATGCTGACCCCTCCCCCCTCAGGATGGACATGTGCTTTGCCTGGTGGTATCCTCAGCCCTTGGCCTAGGGCAGTGTGGAAGTTTGTCACTGGCCTATGATTCATGCTCTGGTCCCATGTAGGCAAAGCTCCTCAGGAAGCTGGGATTTTTGGAGCATGCCTGCCGGCTCACCGTTGTGAATAGCCTGGGTGATGGGAAAATCCTCACACCAGGAGAGACAGCGGAGGCCAATGGTAAACAGGCCAAGGAGACAACGTGAGCCAAAATGGGGGAGGGATCAATCCATGACCCTGGCAGGCTTTAATGACTGGGGCCCTTCTATTTGATCTGTGAGGGCGCAGCGAACAATGAGGAGTCTACGCTGCCCCACATGAGTCTCATCAGAGGAGCTGGGGGCCCACATTACCGGATCAAGTGACTGTCCCATAGACATGCCTGATGGATTGTTGAAACCCTCCACTGCCGCATACCAGTGGCCGGGCTGAATACCCGTGCCAGTGGGGAATCAAGGGTAAGAGCACCAAAAGGCCACGGAATTGGGGAGTGGACCCCCCTCCGGTCGACAGCGGTGCTTGGTGCTCTGACATCAACATCCCACAGGCCCAGCGGAGGTGAGGACTGGACTCTGACTTGGATTTCAACATGGTGGGTGGCAGAGAGGGCAAGCTGACTCAACACAACAAATTGGAAAAATATGCGGTCCCTGTGGCATCCTTGCGTGATACTAAGAATCCCTCCCTGGACCCGGCACTGGCACCGGTGCCGAGTGCTGTGGGTCTGGAGCCGACCCTCAAAGAAATCATGGCAGCCATTTACGTGATAACAGGAACTCTGGAATATAAAATTGGCTCCTTTATGGTGGAGATGTCCCAGCTGTGGGCAGATGTCAATAGAATATATGAAAGACTTAAAGACATTAAAACTAAATTGACTTAGAGGGGGGACTACACAGACACTCTCAAGCAGCAGATGAACTGCCTGCAGAAAGACAATGCCCTGATGCAAGCAAAGCTAGAAGACATGGAGGAAAGGTATATATACAACAACCTACGCTCGGGAAGGATCCCGGAGAGTGCGTAGGGCCATAGTGTAGATTTCTTTTAGGAACACTTTTGCTCAAGACTCTTCAGCCCGAAGACTCTTAAAATTCTTCTCTGTGTACGAACCCATAGGGCGCCCATGCCTCCGCCCTGGCCGGGCGCACCACTGAGAACAATAATTGCCCTCACCTTCAATTATCGGGACCGTGACATCATACTCTTGGCGGCTCAGCAAAAATAGGCTCTGAAATTTGAGAACACCACAATCAATTTCTATCCAAATTTCACACTCAAAGTCCAGCCGCAGAAGCAAAGTTTTACTGAGGTTAGAAAGGCTCTCCGAGCCAGGGAACTGGTATACATGATGATTTTCCCAGCCAAGTTAAATGTTATCGCAGAGTGGAAAACCAGGCACATAATGACCCCTGAGGAGGCCTGGCAGAGGTTGAAGGGCTGGCACCTGGCAACCCACACTAAGAAATGCACCACCCCCCGCTACTGAGGAGAGCAACAGCTGCAACGCGCACCCAAAATAATCCCCCGCATGGAGATGATCTGGGGACATACCGGGGACATACAAGGCCGGACTCTGAAAGCAGTGGTGACAGAACGCCTGTCTTCACTGGATGTTGCATTGTAACATGATTTATGGGGTGACTGGCTTACTCATGATATGCTCACTGTATCATATGTCCTGAGCTAGGGCAACTGTAAATGCACGCTATGTTGGGGGTGAGTAGTACCTGTAAATTTGCCTGCTTGGCTGAGCTCTTATACTGTTAAGAGTTTGACTACCATGTTTCGATGGGCAACTGTTGCTCTGCATGTTGGGAGGAGGTGGCAGTTTGGGGCTTACCGTGCAGGGTGGCATGGTGGGGGGGAGTTGATGTTGGGAAAATGTTGTTTGTTCATGCTGAAGAGTGGGCATATTGCATATGGCAGGCGTTCGATCCAGGATTCTAGGGCCCACACACGCACAAGTCAGGAAAGTGATACCCGATGCATGAGGCATGAATGACACAATGATCTAGTAGCCATTTAAACATGTCCTGGAATGTAAATGGACTGTGAGACAGGCTGAAGAGAGGGATAGTTATACAATGCCTAAAACAACAGAACCCTGACATAATAGCCTTCAAGAGATCCTCCTCCTGGGTAACTGATGTAAAGCCATGTCTATATGTGGATACAAGACAACATCCAATGCGGGCTTCACTTTCAACTCCCAGGGCGTGAAGATCCTACTTAAAAACAATGCCTTATTCACGTCCCACTTGACCTGGACTGACCCTTAGGGTAAATATGTGGCCCAATCAGGTAAGTGATGGCTTAGCTATAAATATATGATCGGTATATATTCCGCGGAGGCACCAGAGGATAACATTGCCTGCATTGAGCAGCCTACTATTACAGCTGACAGTGGGCATCTTGCTTATGGGAAGTGACTTCAACACAGTTATGTCTGCCAGACACTTGATCGCACAGCTGTCCAGGACAGATGTCACTCTTGCCTCATTCGGCATGACGCTTGGTCTCACCTACAGGTGGCGACTACGGCACCTGGAGGGAAACCAATATACCTTCCTATATGGGGTACATAATAGCTTCTTAAGGCTGGTCTACATATTTACACGACACTCCAACATAACCAGAGTCACTGATGTTAAACACTTGTGGGAGGGGCATGTCTCAGCACTCACCGATGTGGCTAGAACTTTGGGGAGACTCTGGAGGCTATTCAGAACCATGACCCATTCACGCATGGCACCTGAAAGATCGGAAACTTATGAAAAGGCTTGGACAGCGGATTGAAGAATATTTTGAAATGAATGTGGTTTCGGCCTGTAAAACTATGAATAGAGGCTAAGCGTAGACCCTAATTGCGGGAAAAAAATGACTACAAGGACAACTTAAGACTGATTGGAGGGGGAAATTGTATACCTGGAAAAGATAGACCCTGTTGGCAGAGCTGAGACCACCAAGCATAACTTTATACGGACACAAAGGGAGTATAGAGACTTAGCCTAAGAGAGTCCAAAGACGTCCCACATAATGTTTCAGAGAAGACTGTATGACATAGGTAACAGAGCTGGGAAATTACTGGCATGGTTGGAAAAGTTCGACCAGTCCAGAAACTGAGATTTATAGATAACTAATGACAGGGGAGACACGAAAACTAACTTTGATGACATAGCGGAGGAATTTGCTGATTATCATGAAGATCTCTACTCCGTGAAAGGGCACTGCGACATGCATGAAATTCAAGCTTTCCTTCGAGAGGTTAAATTCCCTAGGCCGTCAGAAGAACATAGGCAAATTCTAGATAGCGAATCCCAGCCCAATGAGATTGATCAAGTCCTTTGATCACTAAATTTAGGAAAGGGATTGGTGCGTAAACTAAGAACACACCTACTAAGAATGTGGCTGAAGGCCAGATTAACTGGCCAACTCCCAAAGGATCAGAGACCGACCTCTATAGTGGTAATCCACAAGGAGGGGAAACTCCCTGACAGATGTAGCTCCTCTAGATCGATATTGCTCCTCAACATGGACATTAAGATCCTCACAAAATTATTGGCTAACAGACTCAAACATGTGATCACATCCCTTGTTCTTCCAGATCAATCTGGATTCATGCCAAACAGAGGGACCAGGCTCAACCTCCGTCGCCTTTTTGATGTGATGACAGGGGTGGCAGGCAAAAGAGTATCCACAATGGTACTGATAAGGAATTCTTCCATGGCCTTTGACACACTGGATTGGGACTACATGTGTGAGGTTCTGGAGAGATTGGGGTTCGGCCCCATCTTCATAGGATGGATCCACCTTCTCTATCAGGGTTCAATGGCTCTGGTTAGAGTGAATGTGGTGGAGTGTCATGGCTTTGCCTTGCATAGGGGGACCAGGCATTGCTGCCCAATCTCTCCACTTATCTTCGCCCTGGCTCTTGAGTTTCTTGCAGCTCGTGTCAGAGGTGATCCTCTAGTACAAAGAATTAGTTTGAGGGGAGACCTGGGACAAGCGTATTTCTATATACGCAGATGATATTCTGTTCTATGTAACTGATTCCACCATGACAATATCCAGGCTGATGCAGATCCACCAAATCTTTAGGAAATACTCTGGATACACAATTAATTGGGTCCAGTCCCTTATGCATCTGATTGTGGGCCCCGGACCCCCGCTGTGTGAGAGTATACCTATTGAGGAGGGGTTTGGGCACTTGGGGATTATATTAGATTGATTGGAGCCAATCTACAGCATTTGCGATCCTTGCTGCTCTCTCTGTTGGAAAGGCCAGCGATGTTCAAAATGCTCTCGAGAATGATCTATGCCCTCCAGAATACCCCCTTTCTGGTCCCCAAGCTGTTTTTCCTCAGGATGGAGGCATCACGCAGGTTCGTTTTCAGGAACAATGTCCCACAGCACATAGATCTACAGAAGCAGACTAGTGGTATATTTGGTGGGAGTATTGGTCTTCCAGATATATGAAAATATTATTCGGCCATGTAACTAGCAGTAATTAATGACTGTGCTTTTTAGCTTGGGATGAATTGGCGGTGAGGCTATAGAGATTGTTTTAGGGGCAGGAGGTCTACTTGGACAACTTGGGGGCACTTAATAGGGCACAAATCACACTCTTGACAATGAACCTACATGAAAGCAGCCGTACATATCTGAAGAGAGGCTACTGCCTATTTGGTGGCAAAGGGAAACCAACTGATATGACATCCCTTTGGTTGAGTGAAATATTGCTTAATGTAGGGAAACATTGGTTTTTTGACAGGGGATCTCACCGGAAAATCTAAATTAGGAGATGTCTTGAAAGGGTGTGTCCTGCTCACATAGGCCGAAATGCAGTGTCAGTATAAACTGGCGCCTTCAGAGATGTCTAAATATATTTAATTCTGGCATGCACTGGTGGCACACATCACCAGGGGCAAGATGCTAGAAGATTCTTCCCCGTTGGAGAACCGAATCCTATTGGAGCCACTACATAGGGGGGAGGTGAACTCATTGATATATAGAAAACTTGTCAAAAACTCCCCTGATACTCTGCTCCAGATTAGAGCTAAATAGGAATTAGAAGTGGGGGACTTTGAAGTGGGGAAGTGGGAAGAGGCCACAGTGGCATTTAAGGAGATTGCCCTTAAGATGGGTTTACACTAGTGCAGCAACGTATATTGCTTTGATCCTATTATTCCCGCATGGCCCTCCATGCCATGGGCAAGTGCCCCACAGGGATGAGTGAAAGCGGTTGCTGGGAGGTGGGTACTGATCCAGCGGGCCAAAGGAAATTCTGTCTCATAAGCACATCTCTACACCACGATACTCACCATTATTCACAATTTTAACACTAGGCCCATAAATGACTGAGACATGAATTGACCAACTGAATCATATGACCTAATTAATCAAATCTCTTAAATGAACATTTAATTAAGTCAAAACCTAGGCAATGGATTAACTAATGGTAACTTAATATGAAATAATCAAGACCAGCTTGTCATTTCAAAATCTGATTTATTAACTTTATTTTCAAAATTAGAGCATTAAACTTGAAATCTTTTTAATAGCAAATGAAAGCATCTTTTAATAAAGGCACATACTTAATAAACTGTTGTTATAAAGCAAGTCAGAAACAATGAATTATTTGCAAATTGATTTTCCATGTAAAACTATTTCTCTGTCTAACTCTGTCTCAACCTGAAAAGGAAATTATTAATAAAGTCAGATCATCTTACGTGCGCCAAAAATCCAACAGCACGTCATCAGGTATCAGGAAACAGCCAGCAGGGCTGTCCAAAAGAACCAGTTTTTATACCTTTCTAACTAACTAAGTAACTAAATTCTAAAAGTCACCAAAAATCCTGCTCTACTATTGGCTGAGCCATGTCAGTCCACCAGCGTGTCACTCGTTCCTGACCAAGTCCGGGGCACAACATAAGCCCTTATTGTTCTTAGATTCCATCCTTCTAGCTTCCTTAAAAATGCAACATTTAACCGAGCAAGTGAACTTCCACTTCCGTAACTTGGCAGGCAATACAGGCTCACTGTGCTTGGTGTTCTCTCCAAGAACACGACTTCGACTCGACCATCAACTGTTCAGCACATTATTCCTTTGTTTTGGCAGGAAATTCTTTCTTTATCACAGCGCGTGAGTGAAGGCTTCAATCTGGTCAAGTCATCATTTCAGCTCTGCCAGACACCCATTTTCTAAGGCCCACTCGGAAAACTAATATTTAAACAAACACAAGACAGTAATTAATTAGAGAATTGAGGCCATTCTGTTACCCACCCTCTTTACTAATGTTGGCCCATTAGTCTATATTACCTAGCTTTAAGCACAAGAAATGAACAAAACTCTGTCACATAAAAGACACAACATAAACAAGAGCACATTTAAGAATAAGCACATGCTATTGACTGTCTCCCCTCCCTCTCCTCCCCCTCAACAGGATCACAAATCTTATCGCGCGGGATGCCCTTGGGTCACCAGGCGCTTTAGAAATCGTTATTAAATTAAAATTAATTAAATTATTATTTTAATCAGCCGCAGTTAATGTTGACAAAACAGAAAGACAAAGTTAATATATTATTCAAACATAGTGGCAAATGCAACAAGAGCACATAATATTAATCCCACGTGTTTATGAAGGTGCACATTATTCTAGGTTGAATTAATACAAAAACATGCAACACTCATTAATATTTTTATTAATTATGGGAGTTTAAATCTGCGAACAGTAACTCAATACATTTTAAAAGTTCGCTTCATCAACTCCCTCATCTGGTGATTTCTAAATCACCAAACAAAACCCAAAAATTTTACCAAAAATGTTAACTTTTTAGAAATGTCATATTATGAACACTCTCTGTGTTAGTAAATCTAAACTCCTGTTTCATCAGTTTGTCTGGAGCTCTCATATTGAGCTCTACAAAATTCTTCCATTTCTATCTCCTTCTACTGAGCCTTTCTAAGTTTATAGATTCTGTTCTTTTCCCTCACATGCTTCTTTCTCTTGGGAATCATGTAACTGATTTTTAACAAAAGTGTTACTATAACAATGATTATTACAGGATAAAGTACTTTGCCAATGATTGAACTGCCAATTTGAGCAAACCATTCCCTAATTGCCTCAAATCTTTTGCCCAAACGTTCCGAGAAATTGTCACTTTCCATGGGTTCTATTTCTGAGTGAAATTCAGTGATATTCTTTATAAGCAACTCTATGTTCTGGATTTTGCCTGGGATATAGATGCTGGAACATGAAACCAATTGACGGGCATCACAGATGCGGCAATTGTGTAGCGTGTTCCAGCACAATTGAAGGCAATGAATTTGAACATCAGGGGATCAAATGGAAGCATTCTGGCTTCTCTAATTGCAAAACTAAAAACGTCATATATGTCATCCAGTGCCCATGCCAAAAGATCTATATTGGGAAAACAAACCAACAAGTGAATTTACGCATAAGTCAGCACAGGTCCCGCATAAGAAAGAAAGTGCTTACGGCCCCTATGGTCGACCACTTCATTGAAAAATCCCATTCAGAATTGGAATTTAAATGGTCGGTACTTTTTACAATTGGTACAGCACAGCGCCCAGTGGACGTTGACAAGGCGTTACTCCAAAACGAAGCATACCTGGTTCTCAAATTTAATAGTACTCTCACAGGTCTAAACGGCATGTCTGAATTATCAAGAATCCGACTGATGTTTTCGCCAATAGCTTACTCCGAATGAGACATTGACCCCTCACCAGTCTTGCGCTTAGTTCCCCTCACATAAATAAGGTGGACCCCCTTGTTTGATAAACACACTATCTATATTTAGCCTCAAATAATGGCTTTTTCTTTGTTCGCCTTATCATCAAGCGTTTTTATAACAGCTGAAACACCCATTGTCAACTCGAATAGGCATATAGTGTTTTTCAAAAAAGCCTCTGGCGCGTATATTATAAAGCATGGGACTACATACCCCACAATGCTTTGGGACGCCAATTTCACTTGGCTTAAATTAATCCAAGATGGCCCCCACGTTACGTCAGGCATTCGCACAGAAGCCTCACACTGGGGAAACTGACTGTCTGTTGACAGGTAAGAACTAGCTCCGCTTGGCCGCCCACGCGTCCCAAAATCAATCGTACACGGCCCAGGTATTCATGCTGCCTTTCGTCTTTTAATATAGCGCGCCACGAATTTCGGAGTAGAATTCAAGTACTCCTCCTACAACGCCTGGGCCACAAAGACACACGCCGCCAACCCAGGTAGGCTTTTGTCCGCCCGTACCAAATTACTTATACATCTTCCTGCTATATTAAATGTTGACACTCACTTCGGCTTTACAGGTCGGAGAATTTTTCCGCAAATCATCAATACAGACGGGATTTCATTTCCTTCTGCAGACGCAAGACACAAGGTACGGGGTCTCTTTGTAATTTTGCCTGATTTTTATAAAGGTTCTTACCATTATACAATACTAGCTTGTCGTTTTGTTAAATAGGACTCCAAGACTAGCAACCTTAATCTCCACCCTCTAAGAGGCGCCGGACGGTGCATAGAGAGGTAGGCATCTAATGATAATACGCCACCCCCTTTGTATACATGAGAACCTAATTTTCGATTTCTCAAACAGCATATGCTTTATTCATTTTAGAATCAAATCATTGAGGTGTCGCCCCCCCCCCCACCCCTGTCCACCTTTCAAACCCCAGGAGCCTGATACTTACAGGTACCTTTTTTATCAATCTCATGGATTTAAGGAATTCATGTGAGTTTTGGCTTTCAACATTATTCCATTTTTATTCTTTACACAGACAACTCACAAAGCCCTGATGAGGGTTCGAAAACGTGTTGTTCGAACCTGAAACGCGTCGGCATTCCGCAAGAGCCAATCAAAACATTAAGTGTTCCGATGCAAATGATTGAACGCAGCATGTGCTCTTGTTTTCACTTAGCTTTGGTTGTCTTAAAATAGGAATTTATTTGTAAACATGAATGAATTGATGTGTGAATAACCCGTGTTTTGTGTATTTATGTGTTTCATGAATTGTTGTTCTTTATAATTGTTTATAAGTTGTGCAGTCATTGTGTTGTTTATTTTGGTGTATCTTTTTTCTGTTCCTAAAATTTCAGAAATATAAAAAAATATGAGTAATGGGTATAAATAAAAGTACCTATACAGGTGTCATTGATTTACACTTGTCATTTTTCTAAATAATCTCAATCAATGAGGAGTGGGCAGTCTCTATTGTTTTTCATTATATTACGGTCCAGCCCCCCTCAGTCCCGCTACGGACCTAACTCCTTCTGTTGTTTCAATATAGAGCGGGTGCTTACTCGCGAGAGTGTCAGGGACACAAAATAAATTTCCCTTAATTGGGTGAAGGGCTCTTTTCCCTTCAAATAGTATGGCAGAAAAAGACACCCTTTCCTTCAGCGAAAGCCACATTCAATCACTTATTGCTACGTCACCGTTTGCTTCGATTACATTAAGTACCACTGCGAAGCAACAAAAGGAATCTGAAAAACTTATAAGATTGTGTAAAAAGCATGTCAGAACTGAGCTCCACGGTCACTTTCTCCTTAGACATTTAAAAGGAGGGACTATACCTTGGGGGCTCCAGGTGAAAAATATACCTGTAATTTTCACCGAAGACGAGGAGTATAAGAAAGGGTTTAGTTTCAAAAATACGAAATGTAGCCGGGACCTCATGGTCCACACTATAGAGACCGCACAACGTCTATGCCTCAAGGAGGTTGAGGAGATTGAGGAGTTAACGAAAGCTATTGTCGAAAACCCAGCCATCACTGATGCTAAAGCATTACTAGATAAAATCGAGAAAGACATACAAGTCTTCAAGGACATTACTATCAATAACAAAACTTCTAAATACGAACGTGATACCAAGACGTTCAAAATTGAACAGGTATATCCTTTCCTTAAAGAAGACTATTATTCCCTTGTCGATTCACGTCGGGCGCTGTACGACTACCAAGGCAGTTCACGCAACCGATTTACCACTTTTTCAGAAACCTCTTCATCAGGGTCCTCTGATTCAGACAACAGAAGTAACAACCCCAGGAAACAAGTCTCTTTTTTAGACAGGGGCCAGCAACCAAAAACCAGGTACAAACCAGCATGGGAAATGCAAACAAGAAACAGGTTTTACAAATCTTAGAGAAACCTGATGTCATTGTGAACTTATCAGATAGAGTCCTAACACAACACGAGGAGTCCGTTTTAAATCTCGGACTCAAGTTTGTCCCCAGTCGGAGGACTGACTTTACCAAACTGAAGATAGAGACTCTGGAGTTCTGTAGAAAATTGAGGCTTCGGGCCTTCTTCTTTCACCAACCCACACCAGTAGATAAGGAAGCAACGGGCCTAAGGAACAAATCTAGTTTCGTCCCTCACCAAAATATTCCTAAACAGGTCCAGGCCTTTGAACAGGTAATATTGGCATCCATTAATCAAATGGAGAGAACCAAAAAATATGTACCCCAGAACATCAGTCTCTGTCAACGCAAAGCAATACAAAGCCTGAAAGAGGATCCATCCCTAATAATCAAGCAGGCAGACAAGGGGGGTGCAGTTGTGCTATGGCCCATGGACCAATACATAAATGAAGGCATGAAGCAGGTAAACAATGTCACTTGGTACCGAAAACTGCAGGAAGATCCCACAAAACATATCCAAGGTCTCATCTCACAGACACTCACTGAGGGCAAGGAGCAAGGATTCCTTGGTCCCAAAGAATTCTATTTTCTGAATAAAAAGTTCCCACGCATCCCAATACTGTATCTTTTACCAAAGATCCATAAGAGCTTGGCTGACCCCCCCGGAAGGCCCATAATGTCCGGCGTGGACTCTTGTCTAGAACCCATATCTAAATATGTAGATTTTTTCTTGAAACCTTTTATCAAAAGTGTGAAATCATTTTTGAGAGACACCACTGATTTCCTGATCAAAGTAGAAGGTACACCATTCGACCCCCTTACACAGATGATGGTAACAATGGACGTCACGTCCTTGTACACACAAATCCCTCAGGAAGAGGCCCTTGAAGTAATCGAGTTGTATCTTGAGATGCGAGAGCGTCCCCATAGGGTCCCCACATGCTTTATCCTGAAGTTGGCTGAAATTGCCCTTAAGAAGAACTATTTTGTATTTGATGACCAATTTTTCATGCAAGTGAAGGGCACTGCCATGGGGTGTCCTTATGCCCCAGAAATGGCAGTGCTCTACATGGCACAATACGAAATGAGGTTTGTTCATAACAACAACCCATTCAGTGGCAACATCATTCAATGGTGGCGCTATATTGATGACGTCTGGCTCCTGTGGCAGGGGAGCCAGACCGATTTAAACAGCTTCCACGAATGGATTAATATGAGACACAGTGACATAAAATTTTCCATGGAAGCCAGTAATACCAAAATGACTTTCCTGGACGTAGAAGTCACTTGCCTCGATGGATCCCTGAAGGCCTCACTTTACAGGAACGCCACTGACAAAAATACCATTTTGCATCACAGTAGCCACCATCCAAGAAACTTAAAAACTAATCTTCCCTATGGACAACTACTGCGAATACGCAGGAATTGCACGGAGACTGGTGACTTTGATCACCATGCAAAAACCTTCTGTGAAGAGATGACACATAGGGGGTACCTAAAGAAACTCCTCAAGCACTCTTACAAACAAGCACGTTTCACGCCGAGAGAGAGCCTGTTGCAAACTAAAGAAAAGAAAGAACTTGACCGTTTGGTGTGCGTGACCACATTCGGTCCTGACACGCACAAAACGAGACAAACAATTCTCAAAAATTGGCACCTATTAGACGGTCTGGAATGCTCCTTTCCCTGCCCCATTTTTGCTTATAGAAAGAACAAAAGCATCGGACAACAAATTGTCAGAGCAGATGTGGCATTGCCAAAACCAAAACATGACATCTTGTCTTGCTGGAACATGAAACCAATTGACGGGCATCACAGATGCGGCAATTGTGTAGCGTGTTCCAGCACAATTGAAGGCAATGAATTTGAACAGCAGGGGATCAAGTGGAAGCATTCTGGCTTCTCTAATTGCAAAACTAAAAACGTCATATATGTCATCCAGTGCCCATGCCAAAAGATCTATATTGGGAAAACAAACCAGCAAGTGAATTTACGCATAAGTCAGCACAGGTCCCGGATAAGAAAGAAAGTGCTTACGGCCCCTATGGTCGACCACTTCATTGAAAAATCCCATTCAGAATTGGAATTTAAATGGTCGGTACTTTTTACAATTGGTACAGCACAGCGCCCAGCGGACGTTGACAAGGCGTTACTCCAAAAGCAAGCATACCTGATTCTCAAATGTAATAGTACTCTCACAGGTCTAAACAGCATGTCTGAATTATCAAGAATCTGACTGATGTTTTCGCCAATAGCTTACTCCGAATGAGACATTGACCCCTCACCAGTCTTGTGCTTAGTTCCCCTCACATAAATAAGGTGGACCCCCTTGTTTGATAAACACACTATCAATATTTAGCCTCAAATAATGGCTTTTTCTTTGTTCGCCTTATCATCGAGTGTTTTTATAATAGCTGAAACACCCATTGTCAACTCGAATAGGCATATAGTGTTTTTCAAAAAAGCCTCTGGCGCGTATATTATAAAGCATGGGACTACATACCCCACAATGCCTTGGGACGCCAATTTCACTTGGCTTAAATTAATCCAAGATGAACCCCACGTTACGTCAGGCATTCGCACAGAAGCCTCACACTGGGGAAACTGACTGTCTGTTGACAGGTAAGAACTATCTCCGCTTGGCCGCCCACGCGTCCCAAAATCAATCGTACACGGCCCCGGTATTCATGCTGCCTTTCCTCTTTTAATATAGCGCGCCACGAATTTCGGAGTAGAATTCAAGTACTCCTCCTACAACGCCTGGGCCACAAAGACACACGCCGCCAACCCAGGTAGGCTTTTGTCCGCCCGTACCAAATCACTTATACATCTTCCTGCTATATTAAATGTTGACACTCACTTCGGCTTTACAGGTCGGAGAATTTTTCCGCAAATCATCAATACAGACGGGATTTCATTTCCTTCTGCAGACGCAAGACACAAGGTACGGGGTCTCTTTGTAATTTTGCCTGATTTTTATAAAGGTTCTTACCATTATACAATACTAGCTTGTCGTTTTGTTAAATAGGACTCCAAGACTAGCAACCTTAATCTCCACCCTCTAAGAGGCGCCGGACGGTGCATAGAGAGGTAGGCATCTAATGATAATACGCCACCCCCTTTGTATACATGAGAACCTATTTTTCGATTTCTCAAACAGCATATGCTTTATTCATTTTAGAATCAAATCATTGAGGTGTCGCCCCCCCCCCACCCCTGTCCACCTTTCAAACCCCAGGAGCCTGATACTTACAGGTACCTTTTTTATCAATCTCATGGATTTAAGGAATTCATGTGAGTTTTGGCTTTCAACATTATTCCATTTTTATTCTTTACACAGACAACTCACAAAGCCCTGATGAGGGTTCGAAAACGTGTTGTTCGAACCTGAAACGCGTCGGCATTCCGCAAGAGCCAATCAAAACATTAAGTGTTCCGATGCAAATGATTGAACGCAGCATGTGCTCTTGTTTTCACTTAGCTTTGGTTGTCTTAAAATAGGAATTTATTTGTAAACATGAATGAATTAATGTGTGAATAACCCGTGTTTTGTGTATTTATGTGTTTCATGAATTGTTGTTCTTTATAATTGTTTATAAGTTGTGCAGTCATTGTGTTGATTATTTTGGTGTATCTTTTTTCTGTTCCTAAAATTTCAGAAATATAAAAAAATATGAGTAATGGGTATAAATAAAAGTACCTATACAGGTGTCATTGATTTACACTTGTCATTTTTCTAAATAATCTCAATCAATGAGGAGTGGGCAGTCTCTATTGTTTTTCATTATATTACGGTCCAGCCCCCCTCAGTCCCGCTACGGACCTAACTCCTTCTGTTGTTTCAATATAGAGCGGGTGCTTACTCGCGAGAGTGTCAGGGACACAAAATAAATTTCCCTTAATTGGGTGAAGGGCTCTTTTCCCTTTAAATAGTATGGCAGAAAAAGACACCCTTTCCTTCAGCGAAAGCCACATTCAATCACTTATTGCTACGTCACCGTTTGCTTCGATTACATTAAGTACCACTGCGAAGCAACAAAAGGAATCTGAAAAACTTATAAGATTGTGTAAAAAGCATGTCAGAACTGAGCTCCACGGTCACTTTCTCCTTAGACATTTAAAAGGAGGGACTATACCTTGGGGGCTCCAGGTGAAAAATATACCTGTAATTTTCACCGAAGACGAGGAGTATAAGAAAGGGTTTAGTTTCAAAAATACGAAATGTAGCCGGGACCTCATGGTCCACACTATAGAGACCGCACAACGTCTATGCCTCAAGGAGGTTGAGGAGATTGAGGAGTTAACGAAAGCTATTGTCGAAAACCCAGCCATCACTGATGCTAAAGCATTACTAGATAAAATCGAGAAAGACATACAAGTCTTCAAGGACATTACTATCAATAACAAAACTTCTAAATACGAACGTGATACCAAGACGTTCAAAATTGAACAGGTATATCCTTTCCTTAAAGAAGACTATTATTCCCTTGTCGATTCACGTCGGGCGCTGTACGACTACCAAGGCAGTTCACGCAACCGATTTACCACTTTTTCAGAAACCTCTTCATCAGGGTCCTCTGATTCAGACAACAGAAGTAACAACCCCAGGAAACAAGTCTCTTTTTTAGACAGGGGCCAGCAACCAAAAACCAGGTACAAACCAGCATGGGAAATGCAAACAAGAAACAGGTTTTACAAATCTTAGAGAAACCTGATGTCATTGTGAACTTATCAGATAGAGTCCTAACACAACACGAGGAGTCCGTTTTAAATCTCGGACTCAAGTTTGTCCCCAGTCGGAGGACTGACTTTACCAAACTGAAGATAGAGACTCTGGAGTTCTGTAGAAAATTGAGGCTTCGGGCCTTCTTCTTTCACCAACCCACACCAGTAGATAAGGAAGCAACGGGCCTAGGGAACAAATCTAGTTTCGTCCCTCACCAAAATATTCCTAAACAGGTCCAGGCCTTTGAACAGGTAATATTGGCATCCATTAATCAAATGGAGAGAACCAAAAAATATGTACCCCAGAACATCAGTCTCTGTCAACGCAAAGCAATACAAAGCCTGAAAGAGGATCCATCCCTAATAATCAAGCAGGCAGACAAGGGGGGTGCAGTTGTGCTATGGCCCATGGACCAATACATAAATGAAGGCATGAAGCAGGTAAACAATGTCACTTGGTACCGAAAACTGCAGGAAGATCCCACAAAACATATCCAAGGTCTCATCTCACAGACACTCACTGAGGGCAAGGAGCAAGGATTCCTTGGTCCCAAAGAATTCTATTTTCTGAATAAAAAGTTCCCACGCATCTGTTATGGCAGGGTTTTTGGCTTTATTTAGCAGTGATAATAGATCATTATTCTTGCTCGCATCTAGTATAGGCCTTCTTAGCCTGTGTTGGCCCTTTTAAGCCCTTTTTCCAGACCTAGAAGAGGATAGCTGCTTAATATGCCTTTATTCTTGACTTTAACCTGTCTATTGCCTATTGGCTTTGACATATTAGACATATTGGTATGGTTCATGTAGGTATTCTGACAGAGCTAAGGAGCATTTCACCCCTTTCAGGCCTAAAGCTAGAGAGACTCCATCTTGATGGAAGCAGAGAGGCTTTTCAGGGCAAAGGCGAAGTTTATAGTTAAGGCTGTTTTCCACTTGGAGAGAACCGGTCTGGGCCAGCCCTTATCGGTAGGCTGTATTATTCTCTGTGTAGAAGACACAACAAAAGGCCGGCCGGCTGGTGTGTGTCCTTGATGCGAGGTGATGCAGAGACCTGGTAAGCGGTGGGCTGATGGATGGAACTTTCCATGAGGAAACAGCATTCTATATTTGTGAAGTGCAGAGGCGGAGTCAGTTAGTCAAGCAGAGGGGAGTCGAGGAGAGAGTCCAGCAGAGAGAAGAGCAGTGGAGTGGAGTTGGCAGAGAGAGAGAGAGGGTTCAATCTGGAGAAGAGCTGAGTTGAATAGTGAGCTGGAACTGAAGGAAGCAGTCAGAAGCAGTTGTTTATTAGGAGGAAGTGTGAATAGCTGGAGTCTGAAGTAATGCCTTTTAGAAGAGATAGAGGAGAGCTCGTGGATTAACCTATGGGAGCAGATGGAATTGGACATTGGCGCAGAGATAGAACGACTAAGATAGACAGAATGAACGGTGATCAGAGCGGCAGGAACTATTAAAAGATTGAAGACGCAAGGTGGAGAGACAGTTCGTGTGGGGAAGAGGAGTCCAGAGACAGAGCGATCAGCGCAGAGGTGTACCCAAGAGTGCAGGAGAGGAGAGAGAGCATGAGATGAGCCAAGGCACAGACGAGAGAGGAACCCAGATGACAGCTAGAACAAGACTTCACACTAATCAGGTGATATTGTTTTCATCACATTAGCTACACTTAATCTTTTCCCTTTCAGCGGAGTGTTCCTGTTATGTGTAATCTTTTCTCTTTCAAGCGGTGTGTTCTACCTATAGCCTTTGTTAGATTTGTATTAATGTTTATATTACTGTAATAAAACCCCCCCCCAGTTTATAACTAACTGGTGTGTAATCCCTATTCTTGTTCACTAAAGGTAAACATAGCTCCTAGGTAATTGCTGCATGAATGGATGAGTAATCCCAATCAGGTGAGTAGTGATCACATAAATAGGGAGTGAGTGGACCTTTGATGCCGAGAACAGGTAATACATTGTAATCTGAAACCATATCCAAAGTCATCATTGTAGTTTCATCCCGAGTAGACAGCTGAGATAATATCCCAATATATATATATATATATGTATAGGTGTTCATAGGAATGTGGTCGTCGTTGATATGCGGCGTTAATGAGAACGATAGGAGGGATACTATCGCATAAAGCCACCGGATTGTGGCATAAGATTAATGAGAGCGGTGAGAGGGAGATCACCGTGTAAGTTTCGCAGGATCGCGAACGATTTGGAAAAGGAGAGCACTGGGGCTGCAGACCCACGTGTGTAGACGCACCAGATTGTGTGTCAGATCTGCCCTAGGGTAGAACGGTCTGGGTCAGGGTGGCCGCGAGACCAACTGATGTGAATAAGTGTAGTGTAGGGTATGGATATCCCTAGTAATCAGTGAGTATTCTTAGTATCCCTATAGATTTAGTGGTGTTCTTAATAATATGAGCTTGTATATTGCGAGTTCCCTATCCTCAGGTAGGTACCAGGTGCCTGGATATAGAGGAGTCCTGAGGACGGAAGGTGAGTACGTTTTGGCTGGGTCACAGGGGCCCCTGGGGGCTGATCCCATCTAAACAGAAAATCCAGCCATTACATTTTGGCGTAGTCGGCATCTTACGAACTCTGTGTGACCTCCATGTGCTTAGATTGTTTCCCATGTGTTGTGTGGGAGGGTCCTGAACGCCATTACATTTTGGCGTAGTCGGCATCTTACGAACTCTGTGTGACCCCATGTGTTGTGAGTGAGCGCCAAACATTACATTTTGGCGTAGTCGGACAGTTTACGAACTCTGTGTGCCTGCCCATGTGTTTAGAGAGTTGCCCATGTGTTCTGAGGGAGTGCCCTGAACGCTAGTTCCATCTGGCGTAATGTTGCAGTTTATGTAGCCTGTTAGACCTATTGGCTTGAACAGTTGCAGCGTGAGGAGATTGCATTATATCATGGCATTTGGTTTATTCAGGGTGGAAGGAATGGTTTTCATCTTGGTGTTTAAACTGTCAGAGTTGAAGGATGGCATTACATGAGAAAGCCAGTTACATCTTTGTGATGGTCCAATTGTATAAATGTGTGTAAAAAATGCTTTTAAATTGCCCATTCAATTGCTTGCTGCATCTGCTTATGCTGTGCAATGTGAAATGTGTTCATTGTTCTATGATCTGTGGAGTTCTGTGAATATAGCTCCTTGTAAATAGCTTGTGAATAGCGCCATATTTTTGTGACTTGTGAGGTGCAGGTTCTCATGTTGATTTATTGTGTTCCTTGTGCATTGCGCCTTGGATACATTGTTTGTGAAAAGCTTGCCTTGTAAATATGACTTGTGAATAGCGCCATATTTTTGTGACTTGTGAGGTGCATGTTCTCATGTTAATCATTTGTGTTCCTTGTGCATTGCGCCTTGGAAATGTTGTTTGTGAAAGGCTTGTCTTGTAAATATGGCTTGTGAATAGCGCCATGTGGTCATGGCTTGGACAGGGCATGTTATCATTACGTTTGGCAGGAGAGAGCTGGATCTTTCTCGGGTGCTTGGGGATAACGTTTTTGAAAATATGTATGTGTCATTTGTAAACGTGAAGAAATGTGCTAATGATTTTCCCATGTATAAAATGGACGTTGGGAAATGTTTCCATTTGAGCTGCCAAAGGGTTAATATCTTGAGTTGAGATGGCAGCCTTTATTTTTTACATGCTGTCAACATGCATGGTTATCTGACCTGACTATAGAAGTCAGTGAATTATTTTAAGGATTTTTTGATGGTTTGATTTTGACTTTTTTTTTTGGTTCCTTGGTCAGCCTACGTGCTTTGTCAGTTTCTTGACGGAAAGGTAACATCTTGTGTTTTGAGAAGAGTTCTGTTCATTTCACATTCCTTTTGAAATGCGTCTACGAATTTGTGTGGGTTCACTTTGGAACTGAAGTGTTTATAAATCAACCAGTGAATTACGGAGAAAGCTGTTCTTTTAAAATGAGAGAAATGTTAAAAAGATAGCCCGTTAGAGTGCACGCTACGAGCTGTTTTCATTAATTATTTCTGTGAGAGGTTTCCATCTAGACAGGAATGTGCTGGTTTAAAAATAATATATCTTGCCCGACTGTGCATGGTAACATGTGCTTTTAATTAGTGACTGGCAACTATTTGCCTTTGAAATGAAAATGTTCAAATGAAAATGTATGTTTTTATAAATGTGAACTTAAATACAATATTGAAATGTATCTGCATTTTTATGCTGTTTTACAAATTATTTCTCTTTGACATATGGACCCTAAATAAGTGAAATGTCTTGCCTTTAGTTGAGTTAGTTGGACAAACGTCTTTTTAAAAAAAATTGGACCTTTTTTAATTGGCAATGCACTGTAACTGAATTGTTTTTGTTAAATTCGAGCTTCTGTTAGTTACAAAATAAGGCAGGAGAAATTTGTTTTTTGACCTTGGCAAGACCAGCTGGTCTGCGCAGACGAACTTTTTTTTTCATTCTGCAAGTTTCGATCACGTCCCAGTGTGTTATGATTGGCTACAGTTCAATTTTCTTCCGCGCACGGCTTGTTTATTTAAGGGCGGGGTGGCCTGCTCTTCCCTTGGTTGGGCCTGGGCGGGCTCTGACCTGGGAAAATGGGAAGCTTGCAGTGCCCTGCTGATGCTGTCACCATTTGGGCGGTACTCCCAAAAAATTTTTTTCACACTGTAGCATGGCTCTTGCCCAGAAGGGTGAGACTGGCTTAGTTAGGATTAGGGTATGTTAGGCCCCACTCAATGTTACTAAAAGTTAAATTTTGTTTGTTTTTAATTAATTAGGATATTTCCTTTTCAATGATGAAAGGCACCCGGGGTGCTTTTTAAATGGAAAATTTTATTTTACAAGAATAATGATACTTCTTCTCTTGTTTCTAGGATGGCTGCAGTTGGGGTGCGTGCGTGTGTCTGCCCACTCCCTTTATTTGTTTTAGCTTTTTATTTTCATGTTATTATTTTAGTTTATTGTTTTGGATGATGGAACCAGACCAGACCAGACCAGACCAGACCGGGTGATGGATGGCCGCATTGGAGGAAGTGTCCAGGATGCAGGGTGGTGGCCTACACTGAAGAATTTGTACATTAAATAATCCCTTGGACAATCAGGCCCCACTTTTAACGCAAAAAAACGTGTCACCTATTATGACTAAGTTATTTAATTCCCTGGCCTGCAATTTTGACATCACTACAAGCAGGCCCCATTTTTGAAAAAAAATATGTCACCTATTATAGTTTTTCCAAATGAAGGACTTTTTTCAATGATGGTGCGCACATGTGTTCCACCGTGTGATTTAAAATGTTTTTTGTTACTGTTCTTACATTTTCACCTTAATTGATCAAAGGGTGGTTACCTTAAAATTTTGATTATTCTGGGTAGAGTGTCTTTTAGTATGATTATGTATTAATGTTTGCCCAGACCTTGCAATTGTATTTTTCAGATTTCACTTTAAATTGACAAATGTCAGCAGGTAGGCCTCATTTAGGCCTATTGTTATTTTCATCTCACATATTACCACCTACACCAATAGTTTCATGAGTCATCATTAGCTTAAGTTGCCTATAGTACGTAAGGCTCATTTAGGCCCTTTCTTGTTTTCTCATTAGAAGTTGAAACACATTTAGTTTTTAAGTTCACAACTGTAGGTAGGCCTCATTTAGCATTAAGTTGTCCGAAGTAGGCCCATTTAGGCCCCTTGCTGTTTTCATTCAACACATAAGTCCCTACATCACTAGATTTCACCAGTTATCATTAGAAGTTGAGGCACATTTAGTTTGAGGATGCTTTGGTTAGTTTCTTTCGTTATCAAATTAAATCTCAGATATTTTCAGCATTCAAGTCAAGGGTGCTTTGATTTGTTTTTAGGTTTTTATTCCCTACAATTGAGTTTTAGGTGGAATTTTCTTGAGTTGTCATTGTTTTTAGGGAGTTTTTTAGGTTTTGATTTGTTGATAGATTGTGTTGATGTTTGTTTATCTAGATGTTATTGTTTGTCAGATGTTCGCAAGATAAGGATCTAAGGGTGGTTGGCAGAGTTTTTTGGGCTTTATTTAGCAGTGATATAGATCTTAATGTTGCTCACATCTAGGATAGGTATTTTTAGCCTATGTTGGATAGATTATGTTGATGTTTGTTTAGATGGTTGTTGTTGTTTATAAGATGCTCGCAAGATAAGGATCTAGGGTGCAATGTTATGGCAGGGTTTTTGGCTTTATTTAGCAGTGATAATAGATCATTATTCTTGCTCGCATCTAGTATAGGCCTTCTTAGCCTGTGTTGGCCCTTTTAAGCCCTTTTTCCAGACCTAGAAGAGGATAGCTGCTTAATATGCCTTTATTCTTGACTTTAACCTGTCTATTGCCTATTGGCTTTGACATATTAGACATATTGGTATGGTTCATGTAGGTATTCTGACAGAGCTAAGGAGCATTTCACCCCTTTCAGGCCTAAAGCTAGAGAGACTCCATCTTGATGGAAGCAGAGAGGCTTTTCAGGGCAAAGGCGAAGTTTATAGTTAAGGCTGTTTTCCACTTGGAGAGAACCGGTCTGGGCCAGCCCTTATCGGTAGGCTGTATTATTCTCTGTGTAGAAGACACAACAAAAGGCCGGCCGGCTGGTGTGTGTCCTTGATGCGAGGTGATGCAGAGACCTGGTAAGCGGTGGGCTGATGGATGGAACTTTCCATGAGGAAACAGCATTCTATATTTGTGAAGTGCAGAGGCGGAGTCAGTTAGTCAAGCAGAGGGGAGTCGAGGAGAGAGTCCAGCAGAGAGGAGAGCAGTGGAGTGGAGTTGGCAGAGAGAGAGAGAGGGTTCAATCTGGAGAAGAGCTGAGTTGAATAGTGAGCTGGAACTGAAGGAAGCAGTCAGAAGCAGTTGTTTATTAGGAGGAAGTGTGAATAGCTGGAGTCTGAAGTAATGCCTTTTAGAAGAGATAGAGGAGAGCTCGTGGATTAACCTATGGGAGCAGATGGAATTGGACATTGGCGCAGAGATAGAACGACTAAGATAGACAGAATGAACGGTGATCAGAGCGGCAGGAACTATTAAAAGATTGAAGACGCAAGGTGGAGAGACAGTTCGTGTGGGGAAGAGGAGTCCAGAGACAGAGCGATCAGCGCAGAGGTGTACCCAAGAGTGCAGGAGAGGAGAGAGAGCATGAGATGAGCCAAGGCACAGACGAGAGAGGAACCCAGATGACAGCTAGAACAAGACTTCACACTAATCAGGTGATATTGTTTTCATCACATTAGCTACACTTAATCTTTTCCCTTTCAGCGGAGTGTTCCTGTTATGTGTAATCTTTTCTCTTTCAAGCGGTGTGTTCTACCTATAGCCTTTGTTAGATTTGTATTAATGTTTATATTACTGTAATAAAAACCCCCCCCAGTTTATAACTAACTGGTGTGTAATCCCTATTCTTGTTCACTAAAGGTAAACATAGCTCCTAGGTAATTGCTGCATGAATGGATGAGTAATCCCAATCAGGTGAGTAGTGATCACATAAATAGGGAGTGAGTGGACCTTTGATGCCGAGAACAGGTAATACATTGTAATCTGAAACCATATCCAAAGTCATCATTGTAGTTTCATCCCGAGTAGACAGCTGAGATAATATCCCAATATATATATATATATATGTATAGGTGTTCATAGGAATGTGGTCGTCGTTGATATGCGGCGTTAATGAGAACGATAGGAGGGATACTATCGCATAAAGCCACCGGATTGTGGCATAAGATTAATGAGAGCGGTGAGAGGGAGATCACCGTGTAAGTTTCGCAGGATCGCGAACGATTTGGAAAAGGAGAGCACTGGGGCTGCAGACCCACGTGTGTAGACGCACCAGATTGTGTGTCAGATCTGCCCTAGGGTAGAACGGTCTGGGTCAGGGTGGCCGCGAGACCAACTGATGTGAATAAGTGTAGTGTAGGGTATGGATATCCCTAGTAATCAGTGAGTATTCTTAGTATCCCTATAGATTTAGTGGTGTTCTTAATAATATGAGCTTGTATATTGCGAGTTCCCTATCCTCAGGTAGGTACCAGGTGCCTGGATATAGAGGAGTCCTGAGGACGGAAGGTGAGTACGTTTTGGCTGGGTCACAGGGGCCCCTGGGGGCTGATCCCATCTAAACAGAAAATCCAGCCATTACAGCATCCCAGTACTGTATCTTTTACCAAAGATCCATAAGAGCTTGGCTGACCCCCCCGGAAGGCCCATAATGTCCGGCGTGGACTCTTGTCTAGAACCCATATCTAAATATGTAGATTTTTTCTTGAAACCTTTTATCAAAAGTGTGAAATCATTTTTGAGAGACACCACTGATTTCCTGATCAAAGTAGAAGGTACACCATTCGACCCCCTTACACAGATGATGGTAACAATGGACGTCACGTCCTTGTACACACAAATCCCTCAGGAAGAGGCCCTTGAAGTAATCGAGTTGTATCTTGAGATGCGAGAGCGTCCCCATAGGGTCCCCACATGCTTTATCCTGAAGTTGGCTGAAATTGCCCTTAAGAAGAACTATTTTGTATTTGATGACCAATTTTTCATGCAAGTGAAGGGCACTGCCATGGGGTGTCCTTATGCCCCAGAAATGGCAGTGCTCTACATGGCACAATACGAAATGAGGTTTGTTCATAACAACAACCCATTCAGTGGCATCATCATTCAATGGTGGCGCTATATTGATGACGTCTGGCTCCTGTGGCAGGGGAGCCAGACCGATTTAAACAGCTTCCACGAATGGATTAATATGAGACACAGTGACATAAAATTTTCCATGGAAGCCAGTAATACCAAAATGACTTTCCTGGACGTAGAAGTCACTTGCCTCGATGGATCCCTGAAGGCCTCACTTTACAGGAACGCCACTGACAAAAATACCATTTTGCATCACAGTAGCCACCATCCAAGAAACTTAAAAACTAATCTTCCCTATGGACAACTACTGCGAATACGCAGGAATTGCACGGAGACTGGTGACTTTGATCACCATGCAACAACCTTCTGTGAAGAGATGACACATAGGGGGTACCTAAAGAAACTCCTCAAGCACTCTTACAAACAAGCACGTTTCACGCCGAGAGAGAGCCTGTTGCAAACTAAAGAAAAGAAAGAACTTGACCGTTTGGTGTGCGTGACCACATTCGGTCCTGACACGCACAAAATGAGACAAACAATTCTCAAAAATTGGCACCTATTAGACGGTCTGGAATGCTCCTTTCCCTGCCCCATTTTTGCTTATAGAAAGAACAAAAGCATCGGACAACAAATTGTCAGAGCAGATGTGGCATTGCCAAAACCAAAACATGACATCTTGTCTTGCTGGAACATGAAACCAATTGACGGGCATCACAGATGCGGCAATTGTGTAGCGTGTTCCAGCACAATTGAAGGCAATGAATTTGAACAGCAGGGGATCAAGTGGAAGCATTCTGGCTTCTCTAATTGCAAAACTAAAAACGTCATATATGTCATCCAGTGCCCATGCCAAAAGATCTATATTGGGAAAACAAACCAGCAAGTGAATTTACGCATAAGTCAGCACAGGTCCCGGATAAGAAAGAAAGTGCTTACGGCCCCTATGGTCGACCACTTCATTGAAAAATCCCATTCAGAATTGGAATTTAAATGGTCGGTACTTTTTACAATTGGTACAGCACAGCGCCCAGCGGACGTTGACAAGGCGTTACTCCAAAAGCAAGCATACCTGATTCTCAAATGTAATAGTACTCTCACAGGTCTAAACAGCATGTCTGAATTATCAAGAATCTGACTGATGTTTTCGCCAATAGCTTACTCCGAATGAGACATTGACCCCTCACCAGTCTTGTGCTTAGTTCCCCTCACATAAATAAGGTGGACCCCCTTGTTTGATAAACACACTATCAATATTTAGCCTCAAATAATGGCTTTTTCTTTGTTCGCCTTATCATCGAGTGTTTTTATAATAGCTGAAACACCCATTGTCAACTCGAATAGGCATATAGTGTTTTTCAAAAAAGCCTCTGGCGCGTATATTATAAAGCATGGGACTACATACCCCACAATGCCTTGGGACGCCAATTTCACTTGGCTTAAATTAATCCAAGATGAACCCCACGTTACGTCAGGCATTCGCACAGAAGCCTCACACTGGGGAAACTGACTGTCTGTTGACAGGTAAGAACTATCTCCGCTTGGCCGCCCACGCGTCCCAAAATCAATCGTACACGGCCCCGGTATTCATGCTGCCTTTCCTCTTTTAATATAGCGCGCCACGAATTTCGGAGTAGAATTCAAGTACTCCTCCTACAACGCCTGGGCCACAAAGACACACGCCGCCAACCCAGGTAGGCTTTTGTCCGCCCGTACCAAATCACTTATACATCTTACTGCTATATTAAATGTTGACACTCACTTCGGCTTTACAGGTCGGAGAATTTTTCCGCAAATCATCAATACAGACGGGATTTCATTTCCTTCTGCAGACGCAAGACGCAAGGTACGTGGTCTCTTTGTAATTTTGCCTGATTTTTATAAAGGTTCTTACCATTATACAATACTAGCTTGTCCTTTTGTTAAATAGGACTCCAAGACTAGCAACCTTAATCTCCACCCTCTAAGAGGCGCCAGACGGTGCATAGAGAGGTAGGCATCTAATGATAATACGCCACCCCCTTTGTATACATGAGAACCTAATTTTTGATTTCTCAAACAGCATATGCTTTATTCATTTTAGAATCAAATCATTGAGGTGTCGCCCCCCCCCCCCCCCCCCTCCGCCCCCCCCTGTCCACCTTTCAAACCCCAGGAGCCTGATACTTACAGGTACCTTTTTTATCAATCTCATGGATTTAAGGAATTCATGTGAGTTTTGGCTTTCAACATTATTCCATTTTTATTCTTTACACAGACAACTCACAAAGCCCTGATGAGGGTTCGAAAACGTGTTGTTCGAACCTGAAACGCGTCGGCATTCCGCAAGAGCCAATCAAAACATTAAGTGTTCCGATGCAAATGATTGAACGCAGCATGTGCTCTTGTTTTCACTTAGCTTTGGTTGTCTTAAAATAGGAATTTATTTGTAAACATGAATGAATTAATGTGTGAATATCCCTTGTTTTGTGTATTTATGTGTTTCATGAATTGTTGTTCTTTATAATTGTTTATAAGTTGTGCAGTCATTGTGTTGATTATTTTGGTGTATCTTTTTTCTGTTCCTAAAATTTCAGAAATATAAAAAAATACGAGTAATGGGTATAAATAAAAGTACCTATACAGGTGTCATTGATTTACACTTGTCATTTTTCTAAATAATCTCAATCAATGAGGAGTGGGCAGTCTCTATTGTTTTTCATTATATTACGGTCCAGCCCCCCTCAGTCCCGCTACGGACCTAACTCCTTCTGTTGTTTCAATATAGAGTGGGTGCTTACTCGCGAGAGTATCAGGGACACAAAATAAATTTCCCTTAATTGGGTGAAGGGCTCTTTTCCCTTCAAATAGTATGGCAGAAAAAGACACCCTTTCCTTCAGCGAAAGCCACATTCAATCACTTATTGCTACGTCACCGTTTGCTTCGATTACATTAAGTACCACTGCGAAGCAACAAAATGAATCTGAAAAACGTATAAGATTGTGTAAAAAGTATGTCAGAACTGAGCTCCACGGTCACTTTCTCCTTAGACATTTAAAAGGAGGGACTATACCTTGGGGGCTCCAGGTGATAAATATACCTGTAATTTTCACCGAAGACGAGGAGTATAAGAAAGGGTTTAGTTTCACAAATACGAAATGTAGCCGGAACCTCATGGTCCACACTATAGAGACCACACAAAGTCTATGCCTCAAGGAGGTTGAGGAGATTGAGGAGTTAACGAAAGCTATTGTCGAAAACCCAGCCATCACTGATGCTAAAGCATTACTAGATAAAATCGAGAAAGACATACAAGTCTTCAAGGACATTACTATCAATAACAAAACTTCTAAATACGAACGTGATACCAAGACGTTCAAAATTGAACAGGTATATCCTTTCCTTAAAGAAGACTATTTTTCCCTTGTCGATTCACGTCAGGCGCTGTACGACTACCAAGGCAGATCACGCAACCGATTTACCACTTTTTCAGAAACCTCTTCATCAGGGTCCTCTGATTCAGACAACAGAAGTAACAACCCCAGGAAACAAGTCTCTTTTTTAGACAGGGGCCAGCAACCAAAAACCTGGTGCAAACCAGCATGGGAAATGCGAACAAGAAACAGGTTTTACAAATCTTAGAGAAACCTGATGTCATTGTGAACTTATCAGATAGAGTCCTAACACAACACGAGGAGTCCGTATTAAATCTCGGACTCAAGGTTGTCCCCAGTCGGAGGACTGACTTTACCAAACTGAAGATAGAGACTCTGGAGTTCTGTAGAAAATTGAGGCTTCGGGCCTTCTTCTTTCACCAACCCACACCAGTAGATAAGGAAGCAATGGGCCTAAGGAACAAATCTAGTTTCGTCCCTCACCAAAATATTCCTAAACAGGTCCAGGCCTTTGAACAGGTATTATTGGCATCCATTAATCAAATGGAGAGAACCAAAAAATATGTACCCCAGAACATCAGTCTCTGCCAACGCAAAGCAATACAAAGCCTGAAGGAGGATCCATCCCTAATTATCAAGCAGGCAGACAAGGGGGGTGCAGTTGTGCTATGGCCCATGGACCAATACATAAATGAAGGCATGAAGCAGGTAAACAATGTCACTTGGTACCGAAAACTGCAAGAAGATCCCACAAAACATATCCAAGGTCTCATCTCACAGACACTCACTGAGGGCAAGGAGCAAGGATTCCTTGGTCCCAAAGAATTCGATTTTCTGAATAAAAAGTTCCCACGCATCCCAATACTGTATCTTTTACCAAAGATCCATAAGAGCTTGGCTGACCCCCCCCCCCCGGAAGGCCCATAGTGTCCGGCGTGGACTCTTGTCTAGAACCCATATCTAAATATGTAGATTTTTTCTTGAAACCTTTTATCAAAAGTGTGAAATCATTTTTGAGAGACACCACTGATTTCCTGATCAAAGTAGAAGGTACACCATTTGACCCCCTTACACAGATGATGGTAACAATGGACGTCACGTCCTTGTACACACAAATCCCTCAGGAAGAGGCCCTTGAAGTAATGGAGTTGTATCTTGAGATGCGAGAGCGTCCCCATAGGGTCCCCACATGCTTTATCCTGAAGTTGGCTGAAATTGCCCTTAAGAAGAACTATTTTGTATTTGATGACCAATTTTTCATGCAAGTGAAGGGCACTGCCATGGGGTGTCCTTATGCCCCAGAAATGGCAGTGCTCTACATGGCACAATACGAAATGAGGTTTGTTCATAACAACAACCCATTCAGTGGGAACATCATTCAATGGTGGCGCTATATTGATGACGTCTGGCTGCTGTGGCAGGGGAGCCAGACCGATTTAAACAGCTTCCACGAATGGATTAATATGAGACACAGTGACATAAAATTTTCCATGGAAGCCAGTAATACCAAAATGACTTTCCTGGACGTAGAAGTCACTTGCCTCGATGGATCCCTGAAGGCCTCACTTTACAGGAAGGCCACTGACAAAAATACCATTTTGCATCACAGTAGCCACCATCCAAGAAACTTAAAAACTAATCTTCCCTATGGACAACTACTGCGAATACGCAGGAATTGCACGGAGACTGGTGACTTTGACCACCATGCAAAAACCTTCTGTGAAGAGATGACACATAGGGGGTACCCAAAGAAACTCGTCAAGCATTCTTACAAACGAGCACGTTTCACACCAAGAGAGAGTCTGTTGCAAACTAAAGAAAAGAAAGAACTTGACCGTTTGGTGTGCGTGACCACATTCGGTCCTGACACGCACAAAATGAGACAAACAATTCTCAAAAATTGGCACCTATTAGACGGTCTGGAATGCTCCTTTCCCCGCCCCATTTTTGCTTATAGAAAGAACAAAAGCATCAGAAAACAAATTGTCAGAGCAGATGTGGCATTGCCAAAACCAAAACATGACATCTTGTCTTGCTGGAACATGAAACCAATTGACGGGCATCACAGATGCGGCAATTGTGTAGCGTGTTCCAGCACAATTGAAGGCAATGAATTTGAACAGCAGGGGATCAAATGGAAGCATTCTGGCTTCTCTAATTACAAAACTAAAAACGTCATATATGTCATCCAGTGCCCATGCCAAAAGATCTATATTGGGAAAACAAACCAGCAAGTGAATTTACGCATAAGTCAGCACAGGTCCCGGATAAGAAAGAAAGTGCTTACGGCCCCTATGGTCGACCACTTCATTGAAAAATCCCATTCAGAATTGGAATTTAAATGGTCAGTACTTTTTACAATTGGTACAGCACAGCGCCCAGCGGACGTTGACAAGGCGTTACTCCAAAAGGAAGCATACCTGATTCTCAAATTTAATAGTACTCTCACAGGTCTAAACAGCATGTCTGAATTATCAAGAATCTGACTGATGTTTTCGCCAATAGCTTACTCCGAATGAGACATTGACCCCTCACCAGTCTTGCGCTTAGTTCCCCTCACATAAATAAGGTGGACCCCCTTGTTTGATAAACACACTATCTATATTTAGCCTCACATAATGGCTTTTTCTTTGTTCGCCTTATCATCGAGTATTTTTATAATAGCTGAACCAAACAGTGTGGGAGTGCAAGAACCACTTGCACTACTTCCAAAGGCACTCCAATAGGAGTATGGACTCATGTAATAGACTTTCTTATCAAGGTAGAGTAATCAGTAGTAATCCGATTTAGAATCCATATATTTAATGGGTCACATATTACGTCATAGTAACCATTTGGCAAAACAATGCATTAATTTTGATTTTCAATAACATGCATTTCGGGACAGAGCCCTTCGTCAGGGGATGGTGGACGATCTGAAAATAAACATATCGATATCAGGAAGGAGAGTTGGCTTCCACAAAGTACATATCACGTGTCTAAAACTTAAAGTGCAAGTATTGGTGAGCAGAGACAGGGTCACTAGATTCACGGATTAATCATGGTGGGTGCTTAGTAAGAACCGTGCGCTAAAATCAAATGAAACTGGGCATAGAACTAAGGGCCATGTGACCAAAGTTGAGGGCAAAATGACAAACACAAGTGTTATGTGACAGTCCCAGTCAAAAACCGTGCGCGACAATCAAATGAAACTGAGCATATAGCTGAGAGCCATATAACCGAAGTTTAGAGCAAGACGTTAAACATCAGCGTCATGTGAAAGTCACCCGTGTGTTTAAGACCGAAATACCGGTACATTCAGAGCGAACAAAGCATGCTTGTAAAACCGTCCGTAAATGTAAAAAGCACCAAGTTGCTTACCCGATGTTAAGAGTAGCAGCACACAACATACATCTCTAAGGTGGGTCGGTGTTCAGTGTAAGACGCGGAAATACATAAGGAGTGCCAGAGATAAAAAACGGACTAGCGTGACTGTTCGTAAACAAGCCAGGGACATTGACGTAAAAACTTATCTATTGTGACAAACAACCACAATTACGGCTTGATGATAAAAACGAAGGTATGATCAGGAACATTATGGGTCACAAAGGATAAGTTTAACAATTACGAGAGTGTTACAGTATAAACCGATAATGGCGGCCATCTTGGAACAGTCAATCGTGCTACCTAGGTTGTGGTAGTACCATAAGGAACCATTATATTAAACGTGTGTGGACTACAAAACACAATGTAAATGTGGTAGTATCAATACAAAACGTATTACTGATAAAGAACAGGTGAGTGAAGAAAATGGAAGCAAATGATAGAGAAAAATAAAAGATAGAAGACAATAAACAATGGCGTGAAGGTGAATGGGAAGGTAGACAGTCATAGTACAAATTAAAACAGAGAACTGTACGTAAAAGAGAAGAA
Organism: Lissotriton vulgaris; assembly: GCF_964263255.1. Lineage (NCBI taxonomy): Eukaryota > Metazoa > Chordata > Amphibia > Caudata > Salamandridae > Lissotriton > Lissotriton vulgaris. The sequence continues at coordinate 167,526 of NW_028250443.1, forward strand.
ACGCTAAAAGGTAACAGACAGTAGAAAGGTAAGGCTAAATTAAAAGAACACGAAATGGGAAAGTCAAGGTGGACATGTGGGGACAATGGAGGTAGTGGAGTGTATTTACAATGAGACAACAAATCATTACAGGAAACAGCTATATTCAAGTCTATCATTGAGACCTTTGGGCTGGCAAGCATCGAGTCTCTTAATCCAAATGGTTTCTCTCTGAAGGAGTCTTTTTCTGTTATCAACGCCTGGTCTCAGCGGTACAATCTCCAACACAAGGAACCTCAGTTGACTCACATTATGCTGGTGTGTTGTGAAGTGATCCGCCAATGGTGCTTTGGTGGTTTTGTTTCTGATAGTGCTTTTATGCTCCGTCAAGCGAACTTTAATTTTTCTTTCGGTTTTACCTACATAAGGTAATCCGCAAGGACACTTCAATAGATACACTACATTCTTGGAGTCACAAGTGGCATTGGTTAGTAGTTTGATAGCTTTACCTGATGATGGATGATTAAGGATATTCCCAGGAATAATGTTATGGCAGTGGCTGCAGTTTAGACACGGTTTGGTACCTGAATAGTGGATGGAAAGATCAGTGGGTTCAGTCTCTAAGATGTTCTTGATGTTTTTGGCTCTCTGATAAGCGAATAGTGGTCCGTGGTTAAAAATACCCTGAAGGTCAGGTTCATAACGGATCATATCCCAGCTTTTTAGGATAATGTTCTTGATGACGGTGCTTCTTGTGGAGTATTTAGATACAAAAACCGGTCTCTGTTCACTGGTGGGTTTAATATGTGAAGACAAAAGATCCAAACGGGTTTTGGTTGCCACACAACCTTTGGCTGTTAGTAATGTTTGTTCAGGATATTTCCGATCTCTGTATCTTTGGAGTATCTTTTGTTCAGATGTTTCGTAGGCTTCTGGTTCAGAACATATCCTTTTGGCTCTTAGTAACTGAGAATATGGTAAATGAGTTTTGAGTGAGGTAGGATGACAGCTGGTGAAGAGCAAAGCCTTGTTTCTATCTGTAGTTTTGACAAATAGATTTGTGGTGAGTTTGTTGTCCAGTAATGTGACCTGAACATCCAAGAACGGTAGGCTGTGAGGGCTGATGGTATGTGTAAACTCAATATGATCGTCAAGATCATTGATGTATTTCAAGAATTCTGTGATTTCATCAGGTTGACCAATCCAAATTAAAAAAATGTCATCTATGTATCTCCATATAGTCAGGATGTTGTTTGACCATTTATTGTGACTCAGAATGTGATCCAGTTCCATACGGTGCATGAAAAGGTTCGCGTAGCTGGGGGCTGCGCAATTACCCATTGATGGGCCCACAAGTTGAAGATAATAGTCATTGTTCCAAGAAAAATAGCTGTGATACAATGTGAACTGAATAAGTTCAAGTATCAGAACTTTCAAATCATCATCGATCGGATGGTTGAGTAAAAAAGATTCGATGGCTTCAATGCCCCTATTGTGTGGGATCGATGTGTATAGAGCACATACGTCAATTGTCACCAAGGTGTATAGAATGTCAGGCTCCAGTGTGACATGCTGGAGACGATTCAAGAAATCTGTTGTATCTCGTAGGTAAGTTGACATGGATTTGACAATATCTTGAAGATATAAATCAATGAACTTTCCAGTAGGTTCATGGATGGAGTTTTTGGTTGAGACGATAGGGCGAAACGGTGGCTGGTTCAGATTTTTATGAATTTTAGGGAGCATGTGTGTACTAGGACATTTTGGATGAGGTTGTGTCAGATATTTGTGATCTCTATCCGTGATGGTTCCCATTAACAATGCTTTGTCTAAAATGGCTTTGAGTATGTTAGAAAAAGCTTCGGTAGGATCATTTGGTAGTTTCATATACAAGTTCATATCACTGACATGGTTACTGACACTTTTGGTGTAGAAATCTTTTTCCATTACTACAAGCGCACCCCCTTTATCCGCTTTGCTGCAAATGATGTTAGGATTGTTAACAATTTGGTTCAGTGCTCTTGATTCCCTGCGGTTAAAGTTGTTGCGTTTGGGGTTAGGTTTTTTGAAGCAATCTTTGATAGAGTTCAAGGTGATCGTTTCATATGAGTCAAATATCTTGTGACTCACTGGAGCCACAAAAGTGCTTTTGCTTCTTAATTCTTTGCACGCATGTTCAACTGGAATGTTAGTGGGAGGACACACATTGGTAAAGAAATGTCGGAGTCTTAAAGTACGCATGAACTTGTATAGACTTATTTCAGTTTCCAATTCAGAGGTGTTGTATGTTGGAACAAAAGTTATTCCACGTTCAAGGGTATACAATTGTAGTTGAGATAATCTCGTCTTTGATATGTTGATCACGAGGGTTTTTTGCTCCTGGTTGCCTGGGTTATCGGTGTTGTTTTTTCTTTGGCGCTTTCTACTCCGCCTGGTTCGACGTTGACAGTCTGGCCTGTCTCTAAAAAAGGAACACCAGATGTTGAGGCCGCAGTTTGAGGAACATTTTCAGATGGTTTAGGCGGTGCAGTACTCCTGAATGACCTTCCATAGTTAGTGTTACCTCTTTGTGAAGTGGAACCGTCGGTGGAACTCCCTTCATCTGAAGAAGGGTTGCTGTAAGGTTTTTGTTGTCTGCGTTGGGCATAAACCTCAGCCCAATTATAAACCTCCCCCAGTTTATAGTCCATGGTGTTGCGTTTATATTTTCTGATTTTTCTGTCATTTATTTCTTTTGTGTATTTATCAAGTTGAACGTTAATATCAGCAAGGGCTTTATCAAGTTCTTCTTTAGGCATGTTGTTGTCAAGGTTGCGTTGGATTTGTGTTATTTCTTTCTCCAAATCGTCGATGACTTTCGAAAGTTCTTAAACTATAAGAAGAATTAGGTCCAATGAACATCTGTTCAGGATGGCGTACCATCGTTCCATGAATTTCGGATTGTTCCGACAGAGAGTTGGCTTCAAGGCGATGCGTAAACCTCTTGGAATACGTTGGTCTTTGTGATATCTAATTAAAGTTCCAGCATGTAAGCGTTGGTTAATGATTCTGTTAGAAGTGTAAAGTAGTTGTCTCAACATACTTGGATTTGAAAAGGTGCTCGTGGAAGAGGGAACAACTTCCTGAATTAAAGAGTAGATACAGCTGGTTCCTTCGGGGGTAAAGCCAAATGTGTCAGCCCGATTGGCTGTGGTGCTGGCGATTTCTTCGTAAGACATTTTGAAATGGGTGCCCGACAAAATTGGCCAGAGGTACGTTGAATATCAAAAATATAAGTAGATGGCGGCACTCCGTGGTAGAGAAATTCAAAAGGGTAAATGATACACAGCTGGTAATCGTATTTTAGGGTGCCAGGAAATAGTTCCTTCCGGCCGGTAGGAACTAACAATTTGAACCAAACAGTGTGGGAGTGCAAGAACCACTTGCACTACTTCCAAAGGCACTCCAATAGGAGTATGGACTCCTGTAATAGACTTTCTTATCAAGGTAATCAAGGTAGAGTAATCAGTAGTAATCCGATTTAGAATCCACATATATAATGGGTCACATATTACGTCATAGTAACCATTTGGCAAAACAATGCATTAATTTTGATTCCGCAAGAGCCAATTAAAACATTAAGTGTTCCGATGCAAATGATTGCACGCAGCATGTGCTCTTGTTTTCACTTAGCTTTGGTTGTCTTAAAATCGGAATTTATTTGTAAACATGAATGAATTAATGTGTGAATATCCCTTGTTTTGTGTATTTATGTGTTTCATGAATTGTTGTTCTTTATAATTATTTATAAGTTGTGCAGTCATTGTGTTGATTATTTTGGTGTATCTTTTTTCTGTTCCTAAAATTTCAGAAATATAAAAAAATCCGAGTAATGGGTATAAATAAAAGTACCTATACAGGTGTCATTGATTTACACTTGTCATTTTTCTAAATAATCTCAATCAATGAGGAGTGGGCAGTCTCTATTGTTTTTCATTATATTACGGTCCAGCCCCCCTCAGTCCCGCTACGGACCTAACTCCTTCTGTTGTTTCAATATAGAGCGGGTGCTTACTCGCGAGAGTGTCAGGGACACAAAATAAATTTCCCTTAATTGGGTGAAAGGCTCTTTTTCCTTCAAATAGTATGGCAGAAAAAGACACCCTTTCCTTCAGCGAAAGCCACATTCAATCACTTATTGCTACGTCACCGTTTGCTTCGATTACATTAAGTACCACTGCGAAGCAACAAAATGAATCTGAAAAACTTATAAGATTGTGTAAAAAGCATGTCAGAACTGAGCTCCACGGTCACTTTCTCCTTAGACATTTAAAAGGAGGGACTATACCTTGGGGGCTCCAGGTGAAAAATATACCTGTGATTTTCACCGAAGACGAGGAGTATAAGAAAGGGTTTAGTTTCATAAATACGAAATGTAGCCGGGACCTCATGGTCCACACTATAGAGACCACACAACGTCTATGCCTCAAGGAGGTTGAGGAGATTGAGGAGTTAACGAAAGCTATTGTCGAAAACCCAGCCATCACTGATGCTAAAGCATTACTAGATAAAATCGAGAAAGACATACAAGTCTTCAAGGACATTACTATCAATAACAAAACTTCTAAATACGAACGTGATACCAAGACGTTCAAAATTGAACAGGTATATCCTTTCCTTAAAGAAGACTATTATTCCCTTGTCGATTCACGTCGGGCGCTGTACGACTGCCAAGGCAGATCACACAACCGATTTACCACTTTTTCAGAAACCTCTTCATCAGGGTCCTCTGATTCAGACAACAGAAGTAACAACCCCAGGAAACAAGTCTCTTTTTTAGACAGGGGCCAGCAACCAAAAACCAGGTACAAACCAGCATGGGAAATGCGAACAAGAAACAGGTTTTACAAATCTTAGAGAAACCTGATGTCATTGTGAACTTATCAGATAGAGTCCTAACACAACACGAGGAGTCCGTATTAAATCTCGGACTCAAGTTTGTCCCCAGTCGGAGGACTGACTTTACCAAACTGAAGATAGAGACTCTGGAGTTCGGTAGAAAATTGAGGCTTCGGGCCTTCTTCTTTCACCAACCCACACCAGTAGATAAGGAAGCAAAGTACCTAAGGAACAAATCTAGTTTCGTCCCTCACCAAAATATTCCTAAACAGGTCCAGGCCTTTGAACAGGTATTATTGGCATCCATTAATCAAATGGAGAGAACCAAAAAATATGTACCCCAGAACATCAGTCTCTGCCAACGCAAAGCAATACAAAGCCTGAAAGAGGATCCATCCCTAATAATCAAGCAGGCAGACAAGGGGGGTGCAGTTGTGCTATGGCCTAGGGACCAATACATAAATGAAGGCATGAAGCAGGTAAACAATGTCACTTGGTACCGAAAACTGCAAGAAGATCCCACAAAACATATCCAAGGTCTCATCTCACAGACATTCACTGAGGGCAAGGAGCAAGGATTCCTTGGTCCCAAAGAATTCGATTTTCTGAATAAAAAGTTCCCACGCATCCCAATACTGTATCTTTTACCAAAGATCCATAAGAGCTTGGCTGACCCCCCGGAAGGCCCATAGTGTCCGGCGTGGACTCTTGTCTAGAACCCATATCTAAATATGTAGATTTTTTCTTGAAACCTTTTATCAAAAGTGTGAAATCATTTTTGAGAGACACCACTGATTTCCTGATCAAAGTAGAAGGTACACCATTTGACCCCCTTACACAGATGATGGTAACAATGGACGTCATGTCCTTGTACACACAAATCCCTCAGGAAGAGGCCCTTGAAGTAATCAAGTTGTATCTTGAGATGTGAGAGCGTCCCCACATGCTTTATCCTGAAGTTGGCTGAAATTGCCCTTAAGAAGAACTATTTTGTATTTGATGACCAATTTTTCATGCAAGTGAAGGGCACTGCCATGGGGTGTCCTTATGCCCCAGAAATGGCAGTGCTCTACATGGCACAATACGAAATGAGGTTTGTTCATAGCAACAACCCATTCAGTGGCAACATCATTCAATGGTGGCGCTATATTGATGACGTCTGGCTCCTGTGGCAGGGGAGCCAGACCGATTTAAACAGCTTCCACGAATGGATCAATATGAGACACAGTGACATAAAATTTTCCATGGAAGCCAGTAATACCAAAATGACTTTCCTGGACGTAGAAGTCACTTGCCTCGATGGATCCCCGAAGGCCTCACTTTACAGGAAGGCCACTGACAAAAATACCATTTTGCATCACAGTAGCCACCATCCAAGAAACTTAAAAACTAATCTTCCACATGGACAACTACTGCGAATACGCAGGGATTGCAGGGAGACTGGTGGCTTTGACCACCATGCAAAAACCTTCTGTGACGAGATGACACATAGGGGGTACCCAAAGAAACTCCTCAAGCATTCTTACAAACGAGCACGTTTCACACCGAGAGAGAGCCTGTTGCAAACTAAAGAAAAGAAAGAACTTGACCGTTTGGTGTGCGTGACCACATTCGGTCCTGACACGCACAAATTGAGACAAACAATTCTCAAAAATTGGCACCTATTAGACGGTCTGGAATGCTCCTTTCCCCGCCCCATTTTTGCTTATAGAAAGAACAAAAGCATCGGGCAACAAATTGTCAGAGCAGATGTGGCATTGCCAAAACCAAAACATGACATCTTGTCTTGCTGGAACATGAAACCAATTGACGGCCATCACAGATGCGGCAATTGCGTAGCGTGTTCCAGCACAATTGGAGGCAATTAATTTGAACAGCAGGGGATCAAATGGAAGCATTCTGGCTTCTCTAATTGCAAAACTAAAAACGTCATATATGTCATCCAGTGCCCATGCCAAAAGATCTATATTGGGAAAACAAACCAGCAAGTGAATTTACGCATAAGTCAGCACAGGTCCCGGATAAGAAAGAAAGTGCTTACGGCCCCTATGGTCGACCACTTCATTGAAAAATCCCATTCAGAATTGGAATTTAAATGGTCGGTACTTTTTACAATTGGTACAGCACAGCGCCCAGCGGACATTGACAAGGCGTTGCTCCAAAAGGAAGCATACCTGATTCTCAAATTTAATAGTACTCTCACAGGTCTAAACAGCATGTCTGAATTATCAAGAATCTGACTGATGTTTTCGCCAATAGCTTACTCCGAATGAGACATTGACCCCTCACCAGTCTTGCGCTTAGTTCCCCTCACATAAATAAGGTGGACCCCCTTGCTTGATAAACACACTATCTATATTTAGCCTCAAATAATGGCTTTTTCTTTGTTCGCCTTATCATCGAGTGTTTTTATAATAGCTGAAACACCCATTGTTAACTCGAATAGGCATATAGTGTTTTTCAAAAAAGCCTCTGGCGCGTATATTATAAAGCATGGGACTACATACCCCACAATGCCTTGGGACGCCAATTTCACTTGGCTTACATTAATCCAAGATGGCCCCCACGTTAGGTCAGGCATTCGCACAGAAGCCTCACACTGGGGAAACTGACTGTCTGTTGACAGGTAAGAACTAGCTCCGCTTGGCCGCCCACGCGTCCCAAAATCAATCGTACACGGCCCCGGTATTCATGCTGCCTTTCGTCTTTTAATATAGCGCGCCACGAATTTCGGAGTAGAATTCAAGTACTCCTCCTACAACGCCTGGGCCACAATGACACACGCCGCCAACCCAGGTAGGCTTTTGTCCGCCCGTACCAAATCACTTATACATCCTACTGCTATAATTAAGTGTTGACACTCACTTCGGCTTTACAGGTCGGAGAATTTTCCCGCAAATCATCAACACAGACGGGATTTCATTTCCTTCTGCAGACGCAAGACGCAAGGTACGGGGTCTCTTTGTAATTTTGCCTGATTTTTATAAAGGTTCTTACCATTATACAATACTAGCTTGTCCTTTTGTTAAATAGGACTCCAAGACCAGCAACCTTAATCTCCACCCTCTAAGAGGCGCCGGACGGTGCATAGATAGGTAGGCCTCTAATGATAATACGCCACCCCCTTTGTATACATGAGAACATAATTTTCGGTTTCTCAAACAGCATATGCTTTATTCATTTTAGAATCAAATCATTGAAGTGACCCCCCCCCCCCTGTCCACCTTTCAAACCCCAGGAGCCTGATACTTACAGGTACCTTTTTTATCAATCTCATGGATTTAAGGAATTCATGTGAGTTTTGGCTTTCAACATTATTCCATTTTTATTCTTTATACAGACAACTCACAAAGCCCTGATGAGGGTTCGAAAACTTGTTGTTCGAACCTGAAACGCGTCGGCATTCCGCAAGAGCCAATCAAAGCATTAAGTGTTCTGATGCAAATGATTGAACGCAGCATGTGCTCTTGTTTTCACTTAGCTTTGGTCGTCTTAAAATAGGAATTTATTTGTAAACATGAATGAATTAATGTGTGAATATCCTTTGTTTTGTGTATTTATGTGTTTCATGAATTGTTGTTCTTTATAATTGTTTATAAGTTGTGCAGTCATTGTGTTCATTATTTTGGTGTATCTTTTTTCTGTTCCTAAAATTTCAGAAATATAAAAAAATACGAGTAATGGGTATAAATAAAAGTACCTATACAGGTGTCATTGATTTACACTTGTCATTTTTCTAAATAATCTCAATCAATGAGGAGTGGGCAGTCCCTATTGTTTTTCATGGGATATAGGTGCAGCAATGCTGAACATGCAAAATCCCACAGACTCCTCCCTCTTTTGCTAGAGGAATGTCTAAAGCAAGTTGGTTTTGCATAACCATGCTTCTGGTGGCAATGAGTTCAGTATTAACTAATTGGAAACCACTTGCAGTATCAGTGGTCAATCTGTCAACAATTGTGGAAACCTTTCTAATTTTAATTGCATTCAGGGTTATTCCCACCATAGGAATTATTGCACCAAATATATCTCCCATGATCTCAGAGAAGCTTTCTCTCTTGTACCTCTTCAGGTGTTTGCCAATTTCAAATGAACCTTCCCCATTTCTGTCCACATGGAAAATTTTAGGAAAGACTAGACCAAGGTAACATGTGCCATACCAATGGTCCGGGAGACTAAAATATGCTTTGTTCCCACAAACAAAATAAATTCCAGGGAAAATTGGATCCTTACCACCTTTAAATCCCCAACCCCCTACAATACGATATGTGTCCTCACATTGGCTAGCACCGAAAAAATAATTGTTGTAAGCATGTTGTCTCTTCTAATACAGAATTTTCCACTAACAGGATCATCTATGTGAATAGCAGCATATCTATTTTCACCATTAAGCTTCTCATCTTCGAGCTGCCAAAACTTGGATTTAATCTGTTTCAGCATCTCATTTCTTTTGTAAATCGCCCTCCTCTCCTCAACCAACTTGAGAAAAGACCTTTCTTCATCTCTCATTTTGCAGGTTAAATTATTTTTGTAAGCATACTCATAGGTGAGTTCATTAGTTACCAGAAAGAATTCCCTCATCTGTTTAGCAGGTCTAACTTTGTTAAGACTATGCACAACTTTCAGGTTAGCAAATATTTCATCAAAGTCTGAGTAATAGTACTCCAAACGACTTGTCTGATAGAACAAACTAGCTATAACACTGCATGTTATTCCATAAGTAAGGGGAAGCATATTATACTTGACCCCTTCTGAAACTGAAGTAGGAAGCTTAACGCAAACATAACAATCTTTGACATCCATGACTCTTACGTACTCTGACAAGAGTCTTGAAAAAGAATTAGTAGAAAAATCACCAACAGATCTGTCTTGGTGGATCTCTGGCTTGTGCTCAATAACCCTGTTATTTTGCCTGCAACATCATGAGCAGCTTGTTAAGATTCAGCTTTGCTCGTCATGTTTACCTTATAATCTTCCTTGTCTATACCAAGAGGAAAAATGACTGCCAAAATTAACCAAACTAAAATGATTAGAATCACACAAATGGAAGACATTTTACAACATCTCCTGAGGATAGCACACCTTGAATTGTCAGTATTAGGCATTCTTCTTTTTTTTTTTTTTTTTACTCAAACAAAAAATTAAAAATAGTAGTAGTAATACTAGTAGGAATACTATAAACACCTCTCCTTTTTTTTACTTTACTTTTTTTTTAGTAACCCTCTAACAGCTTTTCTTCGACCTTGCATCTTACATAAAAGTGTTTTCAGCTAACACAATTTCTTCGACCTTGTGTCACCTAACACAATTTCTTCAGCCTTATGCCAAAAATAAACCTCAATTTAAAGAAAATTATTTCTAATCATTGTCACTGTTTTCTTCCAAATCTTCCTGACTACTACTACTAATCTCAACTACTGGTGGAATTATAATGTAGGCACACTCAGGAGATTTGTATTTCTGATTTGGCTTCAATGGTCTTTTGCCCTTTCTGCTAATTACTTCAATTTTCTTTCCTGCTTGTTCTTTTCTATCTGATTCACTATTCTGACTTGATATCTCATTAATCTGCTCCTTTGATTTGTTCACCAACTTGAACTTTAAATTTTCTTTCGGCCAGACATCACCTTTTCTCAAGAGTTTCTTCTTAGGCTCGATTTCATTACATTCAGCTTTCCAAGCCCTTTTTCTGAATTTTCTTATATCAGACTCTTCATCACTCTCGTCTGAATCAGTTTCAGAGATTTCAATTCTGTATCTAGGAATTTCTTTACTCGGCAGCTTCACTCCGTTAGGAACAATATCTCTGTAGCTGGTACTTGGTAATTCGTCCTCCTCCTCTTCTGGAATTACTTCTAACTTCCCAGTTTCAGAATCTTCGTTCCTGCTTTCCGAGCTTCCAATCTGCTTTTCAATACTCTCCTGATCTTGATTCTCTTCTGACACAGTTTCTTTTTCAGTTCTTTTTTCTAGAACATCTTCATCATTCTCTGAATCAACAACCACAATTTCTAGATCTTTTTCTTTTGATGCCTGATCAGCATCAGAATCTTCCAGATGTCGACTTTCTTGTCGATCTTCAGAATCTGGATCTTCAGGTTCTCCTTCAGAGTCTGAATCAGTTGTTGTGTTGTCACTATCCTCATTAGGATTATCAGGAGGTGGTACACGAATGGTATGACTTGCATGCACCCACCTCTTCAGACCCTTACATTTAACAGCATTTGTTGTGACTAGTATCACCTGTCTTGCTTTTTGCCACCTGGGTACTAAACAGTTTCTTCTCGGATTAACTTTTGTTCTGACCCAGTCTCCTGGCAATAGATCATGAGCCTGCTCCTTTTCTTTTGAAATCACATCTGTTCCCACCTGATGGAATACAGAAGTTACCACGTCAGATAACTGCTTGCAATACTCTTGCACTTTCATTTATTGTTAACAATTTTCCAACTGGTATAAAAGCCTGTCTCATTACTCTTTCCATGAGTATATCATGAGGGCTAAGACCTGTCTTTTTATCTGGTGTGCTCCTCAAAGACATCAAAACAAGTGGAAGTGCATCTGTCCACTTCATACCTGTAGCCAAGCACATTTTTCCAATTCTATTTTTAATTGTGCCATTAATTTGTTCAACCACACCTGATGCTTCTGGTCTGTATGCGCAATGTAACTTTTGCTTTATACTGAAAGCCTCACAAATTAATTTTAGCAATCTGTTTTCAAAGTGTGTGCCACGATCACTTTCAATGGTCACTGGAAATCCGTACCTAGGTATGATCTCCCTTAAAAGCAATTTTGCCACAGTAACTGAGTCATTGTGACGCTTCCACCCATCTTGAAAACAGACAGACAATAACAAGGACATATCTCAGCCTGTTATGGGGTGGCATGTCAATAAAATCCATTTGCAACCTGGTAAAAGGACCACCCTCCCGTCCTATGGTTCCCATGCTCACAACTGTTTTTCTGTTTGGATTGATTTGCTGGCAGATCAAACATCTCTGGCAAAGTGACTCCGCAATAATCCTAAATTTTGGATTATACCAAGTTTCCCTGAACATTTGAATCATTGAATCTCTTCCTAAATGACCTGGACCATGGTACAGCCGTGCCATGTCAGCAATCATGCAATTGTGCATAACAGGTCTGCCATCTTTGTAAACCCAAATTTCATCTTCCTCCCTCTGTCTGCAACCTTCCTTGAGCCATGTGTTTTTCTCCTCATCATTTGCCTCATCTTGTAAATCCTTTACTCCCTGCCATGTTTCAACTACAGATATTTGCATGAGAGTTCATAATATGATCATTGTCTTTTTCCCGATTAATTGAAGTCCTCACCCTTCTTTTGCACTCCACATTTGACAACAGCTATTTTTTCTGGTAATTGAATGCCATCGATCAGTCTCTTGATCAATTTTGTATTTCTGATTGGTGTTCCCGCAGAGGTTAAATAACCTCTTTGAGACCAGAGCTGGCCATAGTCATGGACTACGCCATATCCATACTGACTATCAGTCACTATGGTAACCTTTTTCCCTTTTGCTTTTTCACATGCACGAATTAAACCAATTAATTCTGCCACTTGAGCTGAACGAATTCCTTCAAGAGTTGAACCCTCAACTATTTCTGAAACTGTGCAAACTGAGTATGCTGCTCTCAGAATGCCTTTGTCTGTTCTTAGACAGGAGCCATCAACAAAGTAAACAATGTCTGACTCTGGTAAAGGTACATCTTTAATGTCCCCTCTAGGTTTAGTACAGTACTCCAAAACATCCAAACATTCATGATCAATATCATAAGCTTCATTATCAATTTCAGAAATCACACCATCCGGCAAAAGTGTAGAGGGATTAAGATTAACACACCTTGCAATAGATACATTATCTGATCCCAGAATAACCTTTTCATATTTGGTCAATCTGTTACTCGACAAGTGCTGTGTTTTACTTCTAGTAAGAAGTGTTTCAACTGAATGAGGTACATATACTTTTACAGGAAACCCCATAATGATTCCTTCACTTTGCTCAAGGCTTACACTTGTTGCAGCCACCGCTTTTAATCAACCTGGCAATGCTTTTGCAACAGGATCAAGAACAGCTGAAAAGTAAGCTATTGGTTTTCTCATTTTTCCATGTTTCTGAATTAGAACTGACAATGCACAACCTTCCCTTTCACTGCAGTACAGCTCAAACTCCTTGTCATAATCTGGCATCCCCAAAGCTGGAGCTTCACACAGACTTCTCTTTAGTTTTTCAAAAGCCTCTAATTCTGTTTTTGTCAAAACAATTGGGTCTTTTATGTCTGCTTTTGTCAGCCTTTGTAGTGGTTTCGCAATTACTGAAAACCCACAAATCCATTGACGACAATAACCAACCTTTCCTAGAAACATTCTGATCTGTCTTTGTGTTGTTGGTGGTTGTATTGCTCGAATCATTTTTATTCTTTCAATTGTCACTTGTCTGATTCCCTTTGCAATTCTGTGACCAAGGTATTTAACCTCTTGTTTGCAAAACTGTAGTTTCGCAGGTGACACTTTATGTCCCTCATCTGCTAATCGATTCAAAAGTGTAATAGTGTCTGTTACACAATTTTCTCGAGTTTTTCCAGCCACAAGGAGGTCATCAATGTACTGGACCAATGTAGACTTTCCTGGCAATTCTAGGGATTTCTTTAACAACTGATTAAAGATAGATGGACTATCAGTATACCCTTGAGGAATACGACACCATGCTAAAATGCGATCCTGGAATCTGAACGCAAAAATTTGTTGGCTATCTGGATGCAGTGGAACTGTAAAGAAGGCATTACATAGATCAATGACCGTATACCATTCTGCATCATGCGGAATCTGATATAGAATTACTGCTGGGTTTGGTACAACTGGACAGCAAGGAACAACGATTTTGTTAACCTTTCTCAGGTCCTGAACTATTCTGTAAGTTCCGTTTGGCTTTTTGATTCCCATAATCGGTGAATTTCATGGGCTACTCTCAATCTCTCTTAAAACACCTTGCTTAATGAATTTTTCAACCACAGGAATGACACCCTCAATAGTTTCAGCTTTCATTTTGTACTGAGGAATGTTTGGAAAATCTATCCCTTGCTTCACAGTAATTTTTACTGGGTCCACATGTTTCATTGAACCCATTTCATCACCAGTTAAATACCAAATTTTCAGATTAACTGCCTCTTTCAATTCTTCAGGTAAATTGTTTTTATCAAAATCAGGAAACATTTTGTTTTCTTCTTCAACCATTAGCATTATTAATTTATACAGACCATCTTCTTCTACGGTCTGAAGCTCAATACCATCCGGTGAGCAATAAATTTTACAGTTCATTTTACACAACAAATCCCGACCTAATAGGTTAACGGGACTGCTGTTACAGACAACAAATCTGTGTTTGTCTTTGTAATTCCCAATCTCTACATCAACTGGTTTTGTCAAATCTGTCTTTATTTGTTGATTGGCTACACCAACCCCCTGGATTGTCTCACCCCAGAGAGGAAGATTTTCAATTTCCACTGATCTACCAGTAGAACGGGTAGCACCAGTGTCCACAAGAAAAGTGACATCTACATCATTCACTTTACCATTTACAAATGGACCTGACTGATCTACCTCAAGAGTGGCTCCAAGTACACACTCTCCCCCTCTCTCAGGCACCGTCATGAGTAATCTTCCGAATCACTGCTCTCATTTTCTTTTAGCCAAAATTGTTGAGAGACATTCGACACATTCACTTTTTGTGATCTGTTTACCTATTCAGCTCCGCACAATCCCGTCTCAGGACTGAATCTCTGTGCATTCATACAATTTGGTAGAGGTGGCTGTGGAATTTGGTTCTGCTGATTCACTTGGTTCTGCTGATTCACTAACTGTCGCTGTAGCTGTTGCTGCTGACTTATCTCATTTAACTGTCGCTGTAGCTGTTGCTGCTGATTTATCTCACTCTGCATCTGTGGATTTAATGATGATTTCTTTAAATTTCTGGGCGGATTTTTACACTCTCGCTTCCAGTGTCCAATTTCACTGCAATTAAAACATGGGAGCTTTTGTTTGAGCTCTTCAATATTTATATTAAATTTGGGCTTATTCACAAAGTTCCCCTTGAACTTTCCTTGATTCTGCTGGAAATTTTTATTTTCTACGGTTGCTATCTGCTGTTCAGCCACCTTCACTTGTGCCCACATTGCCTTTTCTTTAAGCAACTTTTGCTTTGCATCTATCTCATCACTGCAGTATTTTGCTTTCCTCAGGATATCATCAACTGAAAGTGATTGCCAGCCGACAATTCCATTTCTAATCATTTCTCAAATTTCAGGTCTCAAGCCATAAACAAATCTATAACTGAAGTGGCTCATGTCCTTTTCACTTAATTTTTCATAGCCATTGTATTGTTTGAATACCAGAAGTAATCTTTCATAAAAGGAATGAACTGATTCTTTTGGTTCTTGGCTTGTTTTGTCTATTTTAACCCAATCTACTTCTTTTGCAGGAATCTTGTTTTTCAGCCACACAATTACTTTGTCATAGAAATCCATGACATAGTCTGAAGGAGCACCTGTTATTTTACGTCGAGCTGGTTCTTCTCTGGGCCAACCAACAGAAATGTTACATTCTGTCCAAAGATCTGATGGGACAACAATGTCAAAGAAAGCATCAAGATCAATCTGTCAACCTGACGATACCATTCTACTGGCTTTTCTCTCAGCCGAGGGAAATCATTTGTAAAAAGCAGAATGTCCTGTCTTGTCCATGGAACATGAACATAACCTCCAGCAGCTATTTCCCTCATAGGAAATTCATTTAAGGCTTCTCCTCTTCCTCTCTTTTCTTCCTCTCTTTTCTTTGTCCATTTAACTCTCCATTTACTTAATTCACCTAACCTTTTTAGAAACACATTTAACTCTTTTACATGGGTTATCCTGCCTGTGGTATTCAGGTTCTCAATATCTTTCTCAGAAAAATCTACTCTGTAATGTTTTTGCAATTGCTTCTGTCGACTTAAATCTATTTCTAATCCAGCAGCCACTTCTTCAAATTGATCATATTTATTTTTCGTTTTCCATTGAATACTTTTGCAAATAAACAACAGTTCATCGTCCTGATATTGCTTCAAACAATCAGTACCAATTGTGCCAATATCTAATTCTTCTAAATCTGCTTTTAATTTTGCAACATCAAGTTGTTTAGAATCAGGAACTTGTGGAATTAGTGGAATCTGTGTTAAATCTGTTTTATTCGTGGTCTTTTCTAAAGAACCAGAATCAGAACCTGCAGCTGATGGTGTGACACCATTTGACAAACTTTGATTAAAAGTTAAATTTGGCATTGTTTTATCTCGATGAATTTCTGTTAATGCAGAATAAAAATTTTCAGCCACTTTCTGAATTTCCGCATTTAAAGGATTTGTCAAAACTGAATGTCTGTTTTCACCTTGTTCAAAAACTGGTACAACAGGACCAATTGTTACTGGTACTGTTACTGCTTCCATCCCTTTTGTTAATTGGTGAATTAATTCTCCCTTCGCTTTTAAATAATCTGATATGTTCGGAATATTTTCAGGTACCTCTGCTCTTTTTTCATTTTTCGGAAATTTATTTCTCAAATCTGAAATCTCTGGATAGTTTCTGCTTTCTTTTGGGGTATTTGATTTACTTCTTGACCTTGCCCTTTCAGGTAATCTTCAAAATCTGGGTGAATTTTCATCAACCTCCCTAGGAGGTGCACTAGGAGAAATTCCTGAAGAACCTCTCGGGGTAGACTGTGAACAGCTTGGCTGATAAGGTGGTGGATTAGTAAGAATTTCTTCTAAAACTGCATCATTTAATTCTTCATCAAGATGACCTTTTTTCCGGGAATTCTTTTGACCTGATGTTTCAACAACCATTTCTCTAACTGGGTACAAACCATCATGCATGTCTGCTCTTCTGCAATGACGCACTCTATCCTGATGACTTTCCCTATTTATATCTAATTTTGGGCCTCTCGATATTCCCCAGCTTTCTGGTTCAAGCTCCATCATTTCAATTTCCCATTCAACTAAAGCTTCAAATTGAGTGGGTCTGGGCTTTGGCGTAAGAGCCATAATTTTATCTCTTAAGTTTCTTAAAACTTTAACATTAAACGATCCATCTTCCGGGCACACGCTAAAACACCATCATTCTTGGTATATTGCATCCAATTTTCAAACCAGAGAACAGTATGATAACCATATTCTCCTTCCATATATGCTGCGGGTGTTTTGTACTTATGAAGTAATTTTCCACCACGCGCTTCAATTTTCTTGTCAGGATTGAATAAATATTTAAATTTCTGAAACCATGAAGGCTTCTTTTCCTCTTTATTGTACCAATAACTCATGATTTAAAACTATTCCGTTTAAATTAGAAAAGATCGTAAGTATTTCCTTGTTGTTCCACTACTCTAACCAATCCGTGCGTGAAACTCACCATCAAGCCAATCAGGTTAAGCCACTTCACTACCTTGCTCAACCAATGAAAATACTGTTTTCAGAAAGGACCAATCAGCTAACAGCTCATTTTGGTCACGTGAACCAACCAGTGCGCTTGCTGTGACGTATGTCAACCAATCACAGCGCAAACCCTGTGACGTATACTGCTGCTGCAGCTTCGCTGTCTCTGCTCCGCAAACTCACTCCTCCCTCACAAAATATTTTTACAGCGCCATTTTAAAACAATTCTTTTCAATGAATTTCAGTTAATAACTACGGAAAAACAAACCATTTGTCTGTTTCACTAAACAAAGTGATAGTTTTACCAGACATTCAAGATTTCACTCTCGTGAAATAGACAACGCTATTTTCGCAAAATCAATTTTACACATTCATTCGGAAAACCCTATCCATGTATACATGAATTCTTTGGCAGGACTCTAACCAACTAATAGAAATCCACAATCGCCAGTAAGAATAGACGACGCCACCTTACCCTTCTCACAAGCTCGGTAAAATCCTACTACTTTTTTCGCAACGAGTTTTAAAACGGGCTCCTAGTCCCTATACTCAGAACTACAATTTCATAGGCAAACCTCACTATACATACAACCTGTCATACCTAAAATCCCTAAACTTGTGCTGTACGTCCACAACACTTAGTGATATTTCAGTACCACTAATTTTAAAACAGAACAAATGAACTGTGTAACTTCACCTGTCACACTACTCTGCCGGCACATAACCAGGATTTTTCTCACTGCTGTAAAAAACCTTTTGACAACATATAACAACTAGACAAACCTTAACATGTGTTAATCATGTATTCTATGTAATTACCATGTAACATGTCAGTTACCATAGTAACCGAACTCTGCTACCAGAGAATTGATCCAGCGGGCCAAAGGAAATTCTGTCTCATAAGCACATCTCTACACCACAATACTCACCATTATTCACAATTTTAACACTAGGCCCATAAATGACTGAGACATGAATTGACCAACTGAATCATATGACCTAATTAATCAAATCTCTTAAATGAACATTTAATTAAGTCAAAACCTAGGCAATGGATTAACTAATGGTAACTTAATATGAAATAATCAAGACCAGCTTGTCATTTCAAAATCTATTTTATTAACTTTATTTTCAAAATAGGAGCATTAAACTTGAAATCTTTTTAGAAGCAAATTAAAGCATCTTTTAATAAAGGCACATACTTAATAAACTGTTGTTATAAAGCAAGTCAGAAACAATGAATTATTTGCAAATTGATTTTCCATTTAAAACTATTTCTCTGTCTAACTCTGTCTCAACCTGAAAAGGAAATTATTAATAAAGTCAGATCATCTTGCGTGCGCCAAAAGTCAAACAGCACGTCATCAGGTATCAGGAAACAGCCAGCAGGGCTGTCCAAAGAGCCAGTTTTTATACCTTTCGAACTAACTAAGTAACTATATTCTAAAAGTCACCAAAATTCCTGCTTTACTATTGGCTGTGCCATGTCAGTCCACCATCGTATCACTCATTCCTGACCAAGTCCGGGGCACATCATAAGCCCTATTGTTCTTAGATTCCATCCTTCTAGCTTCCTTAAAAATGCAACATTTAACCGAGCAAGTGAACTTCCACTTCCTTAACTTGGCAGGCAATACTCCACTTCCTTAACTTGGCAGGCAATACAGGCTCACTGTCCTTGGTGCTCTCTCCAAGAACACGACTTCGACTCGACCATGAACTGTTCAGCACATTATTCCTTTGTTTTGGCAGGATATTCTCTCTTTATTACAGCGCGTGAGTGAAGGCTTCACTCTGGTCAAGTCATCATTTCAGCTCTGCCAGGCACCCATTTTCTAAGGCCCACTCGGAAAACTAATATTTAAACAAACACAAGACAGTAATTAATTAGAGAATTGAGACCATTCTGTTACCCACCCCCTTTACTAATGTTAGCCCATTAGTCTATATTACCTAGCTTTAAGCACAAGAAATGAACAAAACTCTGTCACATAAAAGACACGACATAAACAAGAGCACATTTAAGAATAAGCACATGCTATTATTTTAATCAGCCGCAGTTAATGTTGACAAAACAGAAAGACAAAGTTAATATATTATTCAAACGTAGTGACTAATGCAACAAGAGCACATATTATTAATCCCACGTGTTTATGAAGGTGCACATTATTCTAGGTTGAATTAATACAAAAACATGCAACACTCGTTAATATTTTTATTAATTATGGGAGTTTAAATCTACGAACAGTAACTCAATAAATTTTAAAAGTTCGCTTCATCAGTACCTTCTTCCACGTGATGTGCAACTGCCCGAAGCTGCAGGGAAACTGAATGTCACTCAGAGAGACCATGAAAGACACGATGGACTGCATGGTATCTGATACAACAAAATGTTGCGTGTTGTATGTATGAGCAGAGAATCCCCACCTAAATACACCAAACTGTGGTTGTCCCTGGGATTGGGAGCAGCTAAATGGAATATCTAGGGAATGGAAGGTTTTTAGATCAGTTATAGATGGGTGCACTGCCCGTTCGTACGCATACAGTTATAAATGCAACAAATGTCCTAGGTGCTAATCGGCGAGTGGACAAACCTGAACCACTCTCTTGAGTAGAAGAACTACTACTATCTAGTATATGGTTTGCCGATGCACTCTACATTGAGTATATAGATTGTTCGGTAACAATTTACAACAATTCAAACACAAATTGACAGAAGTGACAAAAGGTTCCAACAGATGAGTGAATCTTGGAGTCTTTAATGAAGAGTACAGCCAGCCGACACGTGTTTCATCGCCTTCGCGATTCCTCAGGGCTGAAACAAACAAATGAGTAGCATCTAGCATATTGTTTGAGCAGATGGATTTTACATACAAGACCATAGTGTATGGTCGTTACAAACCAACAATAAATGCTTCCTCCTGCAGTGAGTATACAGTGATTAATTCAGATTTGTTCCACTAGTGCCACCACAACACATCTGTGTCGAAATTGGGTGTATACTACCGATATTCTATAAAGACGTGGATATATGTGATAGTGATTGTGATGGATATGTGCAGGGACAAAATAATAATGGTGTATCGGGAACGGCAAGCAATGACAAGTGCTATGCGTCGCAGCGGAAGTGTCCTATCCGTGTGCGGCTCATTCATCCTACATGCCACTTCCTTGTGAAAACGTGAAAAATGTGTCATTGTGAAAGCATACCTAGATGGCCGTGTCAACGTCAGAAGGTCTGCATATGTGTTGAAAAGGGGAGAAAAAACCGAAAAAATCTCATCTCTAACTGTACTTTAGTGATATTCAGGCAAGATGTCACCAAGGTAAGACTGTCCGCCAAGTACGAAATGCAGACTCACCGCTCAGCTGGTGATAATTCCGACCCAGCCGGGCCCTTGACCAGTTGCACGTGGTTCGAGTGCGCCCAGCAGCGGTAAATATCTTTGTTTCTGTGACAGAGTAAAAGTAATATATGTCACCTTGAATATGTGGTGTCTTAATCCTCATCACAGTGCCCTAAAAAAATGTTCTTCCCATATGTAGTCTAATGTCACAGAGAATGTCTCACTAGAGCCATTGCATTTTAATTTTGAATACCAACAAGGAACTTCCCTTCCTGTAATTGTTAACATTATAGTCGGAATTTCCAAGAAATTTGGTGCGTGTCATGCAATACCCCGAAGGGTTCCACCAATCTACTTACATGAATATTGTAATCAAGAAGTATTAATGGGGCTCGGAGACCACCCGATATAATTCACAAAGTTGTGAAAGTTCCGTTTTCTAAATGGATACTGTTAAGAAAAATAGCACTTCAGTCAAGACATTACTATAATTAACCATGAACTAGGTGAAGTCATATCCTGGAAGATCTTAGCATGATCTTACCTATTTGAATCTGCACGAGGATACCGGTTGCGGTTCCTGTCAAGCGTGCACCAAGCTGAAATGGGAACAAAGTCATAGGGGTATTTAGATCTAAGAATGGTTGCGGAGAATGAATCATCGTGTGAATTCTTTAGTTAATATAAGTGGACGATCGCGTGATTCACTTACCCGTGTGTGGCTCTCCGAACGCGTCCGGCGGGTGCACCTCCTCCGAGCCCTGTTCCTGTTTGGACACGTGACTGTGTCCAAGCCGACGTATATGCGCGTCTTGACGTGACGTATTCTTGAAACTAGAACGCGTATGAGTACGGCAAACCCGTCCATAATGGATGGTCCGTATTGTTTAGTCCATTCCAACTACCTGGTTGTTGTAAACAACGGTATTATAATATTCTCATACCGTGTGAGATAAGAAAATTATATTAAACGCGAATATGTTGTAAAAATATGCGATAAGTTGGTCGCTAATTTAAAATCATAAGAAGCGCTACAGTCGAATAGAGTACAACTTACATAAACACCATTATGTCGGTGGGTATGTATCATTGGGAAGTTGGGTATTTTCAATAGTAGATTTGTGCTAAAAAGTGCAGCGTGACATTAGGTTTTCAACATCATTCTCAATAGTGAAGTGTGCACCGTGAATGAGTATGGTTACTTTAAGAGTGAATAGCCCAATCATACTGTGACTTCATATCACATAATATTGTGTACAGTATCATTTGCTAGTATTTCAGATCTCATAACAGTATTATTCAGTACAGGAGAATCCTCCAAGCGTTTAGGAAAGATCTAAATGTCGAAAAATCTACGTACTCACAAACACATTTCTGCAACATTTTTATCTCTCATGACAATCCAATGTAAATGCAATACCGTAGTGCATTGATTCAATCTCCCAGAAAGTACTGCATTTCTTGGTCATAATTTAATCCTAACTCCACAGATTTCAAGCGCATAATCCGAATCGCTTCAGTACGTCTAAGTCTCAATTCTCGATTTCCGCCTCTTACTGCCAAAGGTACAGTTTCTATCCCAAAAAATTGCACGTTTTTGTTTCTTTTATCTTTTTGGCAGGAAGCCACGTGTAATGCTACTGGATATTTAGGGTCACAATTAACAATGGCTCTCACATGTTCCATCATTCTCTCTTTCAATTGTCTAATTGTGCTCCCCACATAATATTTTCCGCATTCACATTCAATAATATAAATTACGAATTTGGTTGTACAGTTGATATTACTCTTGATGGTGTGAGACATTCCATCAGGGCCCATGAAACTTTTTGTGCCATGTTTTGTCCATTTGCGCATACTGCAGAATCCGCATTTGTGGAAACCCAGACCACGTTGTGTCAACCAGTCAGCACTCATTGTATCCCGGGGTACTGTGGGACTCAACTTGCTCCGTAATGTATTCCCTCTTCTAAAAGAGATTTGTGGTCGCTCTGTGATGTACTCAGTCAATGATTTTTCAGATTTCAGTAGACTCCAATGCTTTGTTAAGCTTCTCCGTAAATCAAAATGGAGTGAATTGAAGTCAGTGACCATTCTTATGCAATCCTTATTGTTCGAGCTAAGCTTTTGTCTGGTAGTTAGAGTGTCTACTCTACTGACCCTCTTGATTCTTTTTTCAGCTTTCTCAATAATGTTCTTTGCATAACCCCTAGTATGGAATCTTTCCTTCATGCTAGTAAGACATCTCCCGAACTCAACGTCCTCACTACAGTTCCTTCTTGCCCGAATGAATTCGCCAAAAGGTATGGCGTTAATCTGGTGTGAGGGGTGTGAGCTTGAGGCATGCAAGACTGCATTGCATGCTGTTGACTTTCTGAACAGTCTACTGTGCAGACAGTTGGAAGATATGTAGAACTCAATGTCTAAGAATTCTATATTCGTTTTGCTCCACTTCATAGTGAAGCTAATCTCCCAAGTATTATCATTTAGGTATTTAAAGAAATGTTGTAATTGTTCCTCTGAGCCTGACCAAATAAGGATGCAATCATCAATATATCGACCCCAAAATATTATGGAGTCGATATATTGAGCACCCCTTTTGCCCCAAATTAAATCGGCCTCCAGTGCGCCCATGAATAGGTTAGCAAACAAGGGTGATATCTTAGAACCCATGGCTACCCCTTGCTTTTGCCGGTACCAGTTTTTGTCACACATGAAATAGTTATTTTTAAGGACCAATTCTATCATTGTAGATAGCATCTCAGTATGTTTCCATAGTGTAGCTGGTCTGTTGAACAGGAATTTGTTGATAGCCTGAATACCCAGATCTGTGTTAATACTGGTATACAGTGATACCACATCCATCGTTACAAGAAAAAAATCTTCTTGCCATTCCATGTCTGCTAAGGTACTCAGAATATGCTTGAAATCCTGTATGTAGGAAGGTAAGTTTCTGACTAGCGGGCCCAGAAAGAGATCCACGTATTCTGCTATTCTTTCAGTGGGGCCCCCTATGCAAGAAACAATTGGTCTCCCCGGTGGAAAAGGGAGGTTTTTATGTATCTTTGGCAGGGTGTATAACCATGGATATGTCGGTCTGAACACTTTCAAATAGAGGTACTCCTCCTCGTTTAATAACCCCGACTGTTTCCAATTTAACAAATGTGAATTAATTTCTATTGTTAAGGGACCCATGGGGTTGTAGCTGAGGCGTTCATAACACAATTCATCTTGTAACTGCTGACCAATTTCTAGTTGATAATCTATACGATCCATTATCACTACATTCCCTCCTTTATCTGCCTCTCGTATGGTAATAGTATTGTCATTCATAAGTGTGGTGAGTGCTACTCTTTCCCCAATGGTAAGGTTATCCTTGTATTTGAACATTCTGTCCTTACGTAGATGGTTCAGATTGTCAAGATCTTCTAACACACGTCTATGAAAGTTGTCTATGGCATTGCCACCAGGTAGTGTGGGAATCCATTTAGACTTGGATTTCAGCCCACTGACAATGCTGTAATCCGATTCTATATCCAACTCCTCTAGAAGTCTGTCCATGTCTAGAGGAGAATCTTCCATATCGGTCAATGATAAGAGAAGGTGAGTTGCATGTACATCATTTATTGATAGAGATTCAGTGGTGCTTGGTACAGGTGTATTTCTAACCCCTCTATCCTTGTTCCCCAAACCAAAGAAATGCTTTTTAAGTTTCAGGTTCCTCACAAATTTGAACAAATCAATTTTTAATTTACAAATATCCCCAGTTGCATATGGGTTGAAACTTAGACCTCTGCTTAAAAGGGAAACCATGTCTGGAGTAAGGTGTAATTTAGAAAGGTTGATCACCTGCACTTCCCTAGTGTCTGCACCATCTAGTTCCTGTTGGCCCCTGACCTCAATTTCCTTCTGTAGTCCTCTGTGCTTTCGTCCCCTGCCCCTCCTGGTTTTGGATCTGATTGGTTTCTTGCTGTAGTGTACCTGTTGCCCTTCCTGATCCGTAAAACCTCTTGAAAAAAAGGTGGCATCCCTTGTCTATCTGGGTTGTTTGATTCTCCCCCTACAGTGCCTGTGGAGTTCAGTGAGGTGTTACTGGATGATAAAGAGGCAGGTTCTGAACCTGGTGTTTTCTTGGTGACATTCTTAGAACTGGTCGGGATCAGGGAATCATATTTCTTATCAAAAGTGAAAATCCGACCACGAGTGTAATCCAACTCATCCCTTCTCAGTTGCCTGGCTTTCCTATTTTTGATGTCAGATTGATGTTTTAATAGGATTTCAGCCAGGATAGTATAATTTTTTACAGTAGATTCAGGTTTATTTAAATCTTTAATTTCTTGTTCCAAGGTTGCTATTTCTGCTTGCAATTTAGTGACCTTGCGTTCAGCACTGACAACTAATATCTCCATAAGGGTGATAGAGTTATTAGTGAGAGATTCTTCCCATTTGATCATGAGATCGGCATCTAGGTCATCGTAGGTGGGAAAAATTTGGCCTCTAAGACCTCTGGGAATGCGTTTTAATCTCAAATATTGTTTGAGAGTCGCTCCATCCCACCATTTTGAATTCTCTAGTTTCTTTAAGCGTTCCAATTTAATGAATTTATCTCTGAGGCCCTCAATGCGAGGGGGATTGGTGCTGGTGGAAGCAGTTTGAGAGGACATGCCTTTCGCTAGGTTCTCAAACAACTCTTCTGCCATTTTGGTTCGGTCCATGTTTGGATAGTGTACTACTATCTAGCACTGGTATACCAGATCTCTTTGACACATACTAAGAATGCGTGGCGGCTACCCTCAACTGAAGAGTAACTAGGGAATGGAAGGTTTTTAGATCAGTTATAGATGGGTGCACTGCCCGTTCGTACGCATACAGTTATAAATGCAACAAGTGTCCTAGGTGCTAATCGGCGAGTGGACAAACCTGAACCACTCTCTTGAGTAGAAGAACTACTACTATCTAGTATATGGTTTGCTGATGCACTCTACATTGAGTATATAGATTGTTCGGTAACAATTTACAACAATTCAAACACAAATTGACAGAAGTGACAAAAGGTTCCAACAGATGAGTGAATCTTGGAGTCTTTAATGAAGAGTACAGCCAGCCGACACGTGTTTCATCGCCTTCGCGATTCCTCAGGGCTGAAACGAACAAATGAGTAGCATCTAGCATATTGTTTGAGCAGATGGATTTTACATACAAGACCATAGTGTATGGTCGTTACAAACCAACAATAAATGCTTCCTCCTGCAGTGAGTATACAGTGATTAATTCAGATTTGTTCCCCTAGTGCCACCACAACACATCCGTGTCGAAATTGGGTGTATACTACCGATATTCTATAAAGACGTGGATATATGTGATAGTGATTGTGATGGATATGTGCAGGGACAAAATAATAATGGTGTATCCGGAACGGCAAGCAATGATAAGTGCTATGCGTCGCAGCGGAAGTGTCCTATCCGTGT
Organism: Lissotriton vulgaris; assembly: GCF_964263255.1. Classification (NCBI taxonomy): domain Eukaryota; kingdom Metazoa; phylum Chordata; class Amphibia; order Caudata; family Salamandridae; genus Lissotriton; species Lissotriton vulgaris. The sequence goes on from NW_028250443.1 coordinate 193,677, forward strand.
GCGGCTCATTCATCCTACATGCCACTTCCTTGTGAAAATTTGAAAAATGTGTCATTGTGAAAGCATACCTAGATGGCCGTGTCAACGTTGGAAGGTCTGCATATGTGTTGAAAAGGGGAGAAAAAACCGAAAAAATCTCATCACTAACTGTACTTTAGTGATATTCAGGCAAGATGTCACCAAGGTAAGACTGTCCGCCAAGTACGAAATGCAGACTCACCGCTCAGCTGGTGATAATTCCGACCCAGCCGGGCCCTTGACCAGTTGCACTAAGTTCGAGTGCGTCCAGCAGCGGTAAATATCTTTGTTTCTGTGACAGAGTAAAAGTAATATATGTCACCTCGAATATGTGGTGTCTTAATCCTCATCACAGTGCCCTAAAAAAATGTTCTTCCCATATGTAGTCTAATGTCACAGAGAATGTCTCACTAGAGCCATTGCATTTTAATTTTTAATACCAACGAGGAACTTCCCTTCCTGTAATTGTTAACATTATAGTCGGAATTTCCAAGAAATTTGGTGCGTGTCATGCAATACCCCGAAGGGTTCCACCAATCTACTTACATGAATATTGTAATCAAGAAGTATTAATGGGGCTCGGAGACCACCCGATATAATTCACAAAGTTGTGAAAGTTCCGTTTTCGAAATGGATACTGTTAAGAAAAATAGCACTTCAGTCAAGACATTACTATAATTAACCATGAACTAGGTGAAGTCACATCTTGGAAGATCTTAGCATGATCTTACCTATTTGAATCTGCACGAGGATACCGGTTGCGGTTCCTGTCAAGCGTGCACCAAGCTGAAATGGGAACAAAGTCATAGGGGTATTTAGATCTAAGAATGGTTGCGGAGAATGAATCATCGTGTGAATTCTTTAGTTAATATAAGTGGACGATCGCGTGATTCACTTACCCGTGTGTGGCTCTCCGAACGCGTCCGGCGGGTGCACCTCCTCCGAGCCCTGTTCCTGTTTGGACACGTGACTGTGTCCAAGCCGACGTATATGCGCGTCTTGACGTGACGTATTCTTGAAACTAGAACGCGTATGAGTACGGCAAACCCGTCCATAATGGATGGTCCGTATTGTTTAGTCCATTCCAACTACCTGGTTGTTGTAAACAACGGTATTATAATATTCTCATACCGTGTGAGATAAGAAAATTATATTAAACGCGAATATGTTATAAAAATATGCGATAAGTTGGTCGCTAATTTAAAATCATAAGAAGCGCTACAGTCGAATAGAGTACAACTTACATAAACACCATTATGTCGGTGGGTATGTATCATTGGGAAGTTGGGTATTTTCAATAGTAGATTCGTGCTAAAAAGTGCAGCGTGACATTAGGTTTTCAACATCATTCTCAATAGTGAAGTGTGCACCGTGAATGAGTATGGTTACTTTAAGAGTGAATAGCCCAATCATACTGTGACTTCATATCACATAATATTGTGTACAGTATCATTTGCTAGTATTTCAGATCTCATAACAGTATTATTCAGTACAGGAGAATCCTCCAAGCGTTTAGGAAAGATCTAAATGTCGAAAAATCTACGTACTCACAAACACAATTCTGCAACATTTTTATCTCTCATGACAATCCAATGTAAATGCAATACCGTAGTGCATTGATTCAATCTCTCAGAAAGTACTGCATTTCCTGGTCATAATTTAATCCTAACTCCACAGATTTCAAGCGCATAATCCAAATCGCTTCAGTACGTCTAATTCTCAATTCTCGATTTCCGCCTCTTACTGCCAAAGGTACAGTTTCTATCCCAAAAAATTGCACGTTTTTGTTTCTTTTATCTTTTTGGCAGGAAGCCACGTGTAATGCTACTGGATATTTAGGCTCACAATTAACAATGGCTCTCACATGTTCCATCATTCTCTCTTTCAATTGTCTAATTGTGCTCCCCACATAATATTTTCCGCATTCACATTCAATAATATAAATTACGAATTTGGTTGTACAGTTGATATTACTCTTGATGGTGTGAGACATTCCATCAGGGCCCATGAAACTTTTGTGCCATGTTTTGCCCATTTGCACATACTGCAGAATCCGCATTTGTGGAAACCCAGACCACGTTGTGTCAACCAGTCAGCACTCATTGTATCCCGGGGTACTGTGGGACTCAACTTGCTCCGTAATGTATTCCCTCTTCTAAAAGAGATTTGTGGTCGCTCTGTGATGTACTCAGTCAATGATTTTTCAGATTTCAGTAGACTCCAATGCTTTGTTAAGCTTCTCCGTAAATCAAAATGGAGTGAATTGAAGTCAGTGACCATTCCTATGCAATCCTTATTGTTCGAGCTAAGCTTTTGTCTGGTAGTTAGAGTGTCTACTCTACTGACCCTCTTGATTCTTTTTTCAGCTTTCTCAATAATGTTCTTTGCATAACCCCTAGTATGGAATCTTTCCTTCATGCTAGTAAGACATCTCCCGAACTCAACGTCCTCACTACAGTTCCTTCTTGCCCGAATAAATTCGCCAAAAGGTATGGCGTTAATCTGGTGTGAGGGGTGTGAGCTTGAGGCATGCAAGACTGCATTGCATGCTGTTGACTTTCTAAACAGTCTACTGTGCAGACAGTTGGAAGATATGTAGAACTCAATGTCTAAGAATTCTATATTCGTTTTGCTCCACTTCATAGTGAAGCTAATCTCCCAAGTATTATCATTTAGGTATTTAAAGAAATTTTGTAATTGTTCCTCTGAGCCTGACCAAATAAGGATGCAATCATCAATATATCGACCCCAAAATATTATGGAGTCGATATATTGAGCACCCCTTTTGCCCCAAATTAAATCGGCCTCCAGTGCGCCCATGAATAGGTTAGCAAACGAGGGTGATATCTTAGAACCCATGGCTACCCCTTGCTTTTGCCGGTACCAGTTTTTGTCACACATGAAATAGTTATTTTTAAGGACCAATTCTATCATTGTAGATAGCATCTCAGTATGTTTCCATAGTGTAGCTGGTCTGTTGAACAGGAATTTGTTGATAGCCTGAATACCCAGATCCGTGTTAATACTGGTATACAGTGATACCACATCCATCGTTACAAGAAGAAAATCTTCTTGCCATTCCATGTCTGCTAAGGTACTCAGAATATGCTTGAAATCCTGTATGTAGGAAGGTAAGTTTCTGACTAGCGGGCCCAGAAAGAGATCCACGTATTCTGCTATTCTTTCAGTGGGGCCCTCTATGCCAGAAACAATTGGTCTCCCCGGTGGAAAAGGGAGGTTTTTATGTATCTTTGGCAGGGTGTATAACCATGGATATATCGGTCTGAACACTTTCAAATAGAGGTACTCCTCCTCGTTTAATAACCCCGACTGTTTCCAATTTAACAAATGTGAATTAATTTCTATTGTTAAGGGACCCATGGGGTTGTAGCTGAGGCGTTCATAACACAATTCATCTTGTAACTGCTGACCAATTTCTAGTTGATAATCTATACGATCCATTATCACTACATTCCCTCCTTTATCTGCCTCTCGTATGGTAATAGTATTGTCATTCATAAGTGTGGTGAGTGCTACTCTTTCCCCAATGGTAAGGTTATCCTTGTATTTGAACATTCTGTCCTTACGTAGACGGTTCAGATTGTCAAGATCTTCTAACACACGTCTATGAAAGTTGTCTATGGCATTGCCACCAGGTAGTGTGGGAATCCATTTAGACTTGGATTTCAGCCCACTGACAATGCTGTAATCCGATTCTATATCCAACTCCTCTAGAAGTCTGTCCATGTCTAGAGGAGAATCTTCCATATCGGTCAATGATAAGAGAAGTTGAGTTGCATGTACATCATTTATTGATAGAGATTCAGTGGTGCTTGGTACAGGTGTATTTCTAACCCCTCTATCCTTGTTCCCCAAACCAAAGAAATGCTTTTTAAGTTTCAGGTTCCTCACAAATTTGAACAAATCAATTTTTAATTTACAAATATCCCCAGTTGCATATGGGTTGAAACTTAGACCTCTGCTTAAAAGGGAAACCATGTCTGGAGTAAGGTGTAATTTAGAAAGGTTGATCACCTGCACTTCCCTAGTGTCTGCACCATCTAGTTCCTGTTGGCCCCTGACCTCAATTTCCTTCTGTAGTCCTCTGTGCTTTCGTCCCCTGCCCCTCCTGGTTTTGGATCTGATTGGTTTCTTGCTGTAGTGTACCTGCTGCCCTTCCTGATCCGTAAAACCTCTTGAAAAAAAGGTGCCATCCCTTGTCTATCTGGGTTGTCTGATTCTCCCCCTACAGTGCCTGTGGAGTTCAGTGAGGTGTTACTGGATGATAAAGAGGCAGGTTCTGAACCTGGTGTTTTCTTGGTGACATTCTTAGAACTGGTCGGGATCAGGGAATCATATTTCTTATCAAAAGTGAAAATCCGACCACGAGTGTAATCCAAGTCATCCCTTCTCAGTTGCCTGGCTTTCCTATTTTTGATGTCAGATTGATGTTTTGGAAATTCCGACTATAATGTTAACAATTGCAGGAAGGGAAGTTCCTCGTTGGTATTAAAAATTAAAATGCAATGGCTCTAGTGAGACATTCTCTGTGACATTAGACTACATATGGGAAGAACATTTTTTAGGGCACTGTGATGAGGATTAAGACACCACATATTCGAGGTGACATATATTACTTTTACTCTGTCACAGAAACAAAGATATTTACCGCTGCTGGACGCACTCAAACTTAGTGCAACTGGTCAAGGGCCCGGCTGGGTCGGAATTATCACCAGCTGAGCGGTGAGTCTGCATTTCGTACTTGGCGGACAGTCTTACCTTGGTGACATCTTGCCTGAATATCACTAAAGTACAGTTAGTGATGAGATTTTTTCGGTTTTTTCTCCCCTTTTCAACACATATGCAGACCTTCTGACGTTGACACGGCCATCTAGGTATGCTTTCACAATGACACATTTTTCACGTTTTCACAAGGAAGTGGCATGTAGGATGAATGAGCCGCACACGGATAGGACACTTCCGCTGCGACGCATAGCACTTGTCATTGCTTGCCGTTCCGGATACACCATTATTATTTTGTCCCTGCACATATCCATCACAATCACTATCACATATATCCACGTCTTTATAGAATATCGGTAGTATACACCCAATTTCGACACGGATGTGTTGTGGTGGCACTAGTGGAACAAATCTGAATTAATCACTGTATACTCACTGCAGGAGGAAGCATTTATTGTTGGTTTGTAACGACCATACACTATGGTCTTGTATGTAAAATCCATCTGCTCAAACAATATGCTAGATGCTACTCATTTGTTTGTTTCAGCCCTGAGGAATCGCGAAGGCGATGAAACACGTGTCGGCTGGCTGTACTCTTCATTAAAGACTCCAAGATTCACTCATCTGTTGGAACCTTTTGTCACTTCTGTCAATTTGTGTTTGAATTGTTGTAAATTGTTACCGAACAATCTATATACTCAATGTAGAGTGCATCAGCAAACCATATACTAGATAGTAGTAGTTCTTCTACTCAAGAGAGTGGTTCAGGTTTGTCCACTCGCCGATTAGCACCTAGGACACTTGTTGCATTTATAACTGTATGCGTACGAACGGGCAGTGCACCCATCTATAACTGATCTAAAAACCTTCCATTCCCTAGTTACTCTTCAGTTGAGAGTAGCCGCCACGCATTCTTAGTATGTGTCAATGAGATCTGGTATACCAGTGCTAGATAGTAGTACACTATCCAAACATGGACCGAACCAAAATGGCAGAAGAGTTGTTTGAGAACCTAGCGAAAGGCATGTCCTCTCAAACTGCTTCCACCAGCACCAATCCCCCTCGCATTGAGGGCCTCAGAGATAAATTCATTAAATTGGAACGCTTAAAGAAACTGGAGAATTCAAAATGGTGGGATGGAGCGACTCTCAAACAATATTTGAGATTAAAACGCATTCCCAGAGGTCTTAGAGGCCAAATTTTTCCGACCTACGATGACCTAGATGCCGATCTCATGATCAAATGGGAAGAATCTCTCACTAATAACTCTATCACCCTTATGGAGATATTAGTTGTCAGTGCTGAACGCAAGGTCACTAAATTGCAAGCAGAAATAGCAACCTTGGAACAAGAAATTAAAGATTTAAATAAACCTGAATCTACTGTAAAAAATTATACTATCCTGGATGAAATCCTATTAAAACATCAATCTGACATCAAAAATAGGAAAGTCAGGCAACTGAGAAGGGATGAGTTGGATTACACTCGTGGTCGGATTTTCACTTTTGATAAGAAATATGATTCCCTGATCCCGACCAGTTCTAAGAATGTCACCAAGAAAACACCAGGTTCAGAACCTGCCTCTTTATCATCCAGTAACACCTCACTGAACTCCACAGGCACTGTAGGGGGAGAATCAGACAACCCAGATAGACAAGGGATGCCACCTTTTTTTCAAGAGGTTTTACGGATCAGGAAGGGCAACAGGTACACTACAGCAAGAAACCAATCAGAATTAAAACCAGGAGGGGCAGGGGACGAAAGCACAGAGGACTACAGAAGGAAATTGAGGTCAGGGGCCAACAGGAACTAGATGGTGCAGACACTAGGGAAGTGCAGGTGATCAACCTTTCTAAATTACACCTTACTCCAGACATGGTTTCCCTTTTAAGCAGAGGTCTAAGTTTCAACCCGTATGCAACTGGGGATATTTGTAAATTAAAAATTGATTTGTTCAAATTTGTGAGGAACCTGAAACTTAAAAAGCATTTCTTTGGTTTGGGGAACAAGGATAGAGGGGTTAGAAATACACCTGTACCAAGCACCACTGAATCTCTATCAATAAATTATGTACATGCAACTCACCTTCTCTTATCATTGACCGATATGGAAGATTCTCCTCTAGACATGGACAGACTTCTAGAGGAGTTGGATATAGAATCGGATTACAGCATTGTCAGTGGGCTGAAATCCAAGTCTAAATGGATTCCCACACTACCTGGTGGCAATGCCATAGACAACTTTCATAGACGTGTGTTAGAAGATCTTGACAATCTGAACCGTCTACGTAAGGACAGAATGTTCAAATACAAGGATAACCTTACCATTGGGGAAAGAGTAGCACTCACCACACTTATGAATGACAATACTATTACCATACGAGAGGCAGATAAAGGAGGGAATGTAGTGATAATGGATTGTATAGATTATCAACTAGAAATTGGTCAGCAGTTACAAGATGAATTGTGTTATGAACGCCTCAGCTACAACCCCATGGGTCCCTTAACAATAGAAATTAATTCACATTTGTTAAATTGGAAACAGTCGGGGTTATTAAACGAGGAGGAGTACCTCTATTTGAAAGTGTTCAGACCGACATATCCATGGTTATACACCCTGCCAAAGATACATAAAAACCTCCCTTTTCCACCGGGGAGACCAATTGTTTCTGGCATAGGGGGCCCCACTGAAACAATAGCAGAATACGTGGATCTCTTTCTGGGCCTGCTAGTCAGAAACTTACCTTCCTACATCCAGGATTTCAAGCATATTCTGAGTACCTTAGCAGACATGGAATGGCAAGAAGATTTTCTTCTTGTAACGATGGATGTGGTATCACTGTATACCAGTATTAACACGGATCTGGGTATTCAGGCTATCAACAAATTCCTGTTCAACAGACCAGCTACACTATGGAAACATACTGAGATGCTATCTACAATGATAGAATTGGTCCTTAAAAATAACTATTTTATGTGTGACAAAAACTGGTACCGGCAAAAGCAAGGGGTAGCCATGGGTTCTAAGATATCACCCTCGTTTGCTAACCTATTCATGGGCGCACTGGAGGTCGATTTAATTTGGGGCAAAAGGGGTGCTCAATATATCGACTCCATAATATTTTGGGGTCGATATATTGATGATTGCATCCTTATTTGGTCAGGCTCAGAGGAACAATTACAACATTTCTTTAAATACCTAAATGATAATACTTGGGAGATTAGCTTCACTATGAAGTGGAGCAAAATGAATATAGAATTCTTAGACATTGAGTTCTACATATCTTCCAACTGTCTGCACAGTAGACTGTTCAGAAAGTCAACAGCATGCAATGCAGTCTTGCATGCCTCAAGCTCACACCCCTCACACCAGATTAACGCCATACCTTTTGGCGAATTCATTCGGGCAAGAAGGAACTGTAGTGAGGACGTTGAGTTCGGGAGATGTCTTACTAGCATGAAGGAAAGATTCCATACTAGGGGTTATGCAAAGAACATTATTGAGAAAGCTGAAAAAAGAATCAAGAGTGTCAGTAGAGTAGACACTCTAACTACCAGACAAAAGCTTAGCTCGAACAATAAGGATTGCATAAGAATGATCACTGACTTCAATTCACTCCATTTTGATTTACGGAGAAGCTTAACAAAGCATTGGAGTCTACTGAAATCTGAAAAATCATTGACTGAGTACATCACAGAGCGACCACAAATCTCTTTTAGAAGAGGGAATACATTACGGAGCAAGTTGAGTCCCACAGTACCCCGGGATACAATGAGTGCTGACTGGTTGACACAACGTGGTCTGGGTTTCCACAAATGCGGATTCTGCAGTATGTGCAAATGGGCAAAACATGGCACAAAAAGTTTCATGGGCCCTGATGGAATGTCTCACACCATCAAGAGTAATATCAACTGTACAACCAAATTCGTAATTTATATTATTGAATGTGAATGCGGAAAATATTATGTGGGGAGCACAATTAGACAATTGAAAGAGAGAATGATGGAACATGTGAGAGCCATTGTTAATTGTGACCCTAAATATCCAGTAGCATTACACGTGGCTTCCTGCCAAAAAGATAAAAGAAACAAAAACGTGCAATTTTTTGGGATAGAAACTGTACCTTTGGCAGTAAGAGGCGGAAATCGAGAATTGAGACTTAGACGTACTGAAGCGATTTGGATTATGCGCTTGAAATCTGTGGAGTTAGGATTAAATTATGACCAAGAAATGCAGTACTTTCTGGGAGATTGAATCAATGCACTACGGTATTGCATTTACATTGGATTGTCATGAGAGATAAAAATGTTACAGAATTGTGTTTGTGAGTACGTAGATTTTTCGACATTTAGATCTTTCCTAAACGCTTGGAGGATTCTCCTGTACTGAATAATACTGTTATGAGATCTGAAATACTAGCAAATGATACTGTACACAATATTATGTGATATGAAGTCACAGTATGATTGGGCTATTCACTCTTAAAGTAACCATACTCATTCACGGTGCACACTTCACTATTGAGAATGATGTTGAAAACCTAATGTCACGCTGCACTTTTTAGCACGAATCTACTATTGAAAATACCCAACTTCCCAATGATACATACCCACCGACATAATGGTGTTTATGTAAGTTGTACTCTATTCGACTGTAGCGCTTCTTATGATTTTAAATTAGCGACCAACTTATCGCATATTTTTACAACATATTCGCGTTTAATATAATTTTCTTATCTCACACGGTATGAGAATATTATAATACCGTTGTTTACAACAACCAAGTAGTTGGAATAGACTAAACAATACGGACCATCCATTATGGACGGGTTTGCCGAACTCATACGCGTTCTAGTTTCAAGAATACGTCACGTCAAGACGCGCATATACGTCGGCTTGGACACAGTCACGTGTCCAAACAGGAACAGGGCTCGGAGGAGGTGCACCCGCCGGACGCGTTCGGAGAGCCACACACGGGTAAGTGAATCACGCGATCGTCCACTTATATTAACTAAAGAATTCACACGATGATTCATTCTCCGCAACCATTCTTAGATCTAAATACCCCTATGACTTTGTTCCCATTTCAGCTTGGTGCACGCTTGACAGGAACCGCAACCGGTATCCTCGTGCAGATTCAAATAGGTAAGATCATGCTAAGATCTTCCAGGATGTGACTTCACCTAGTTCATGGTTAATTATAGTAATGTCTTGACTGAAGTGCTATTTTTCTTAACAGTATCCATTTCGAAAACGGAACTTTCACAACTTTGTGAATTATATCGGGTGGTCTCCGAGCCCCATTAATACTTCTTGATTACAATATTCATGTAAGTAGATGGTGGAACCCTTCGGGGTATTGCATGACACGCACCAAATTTCTTGGAAATTCCGACTATAATGTTAACAATTACAGGAAGGGAAGTTCCTCGTTGGTATTCAAAATTAAAATGCAATGGCTCTAGTGAGACATTCTCTGTGACATTAGACTACATATGGGAAGAACATTTTTTTAGGGCACTGTGATGAGGATTAAGACACCACATATTCGAGGTGACATATATTACTTTTACTCTGTCACAGAAACAAAGATATTTACCGCTGCTGGATGCACTCGAACTTAGTGCAACTGGTCAAGGGCCCGGCTGGGTCGGAATTATCACCAGCTGAGCGGTGAGTCTGCATTTCGTACTTGGCGGACAGTCTTACCTTGGTGACATCTTGCCTGAATATCACTAAAGTACAGTTAGTGATGAGATTTTTTCGGTTTTTTCTCCCCTTTTCAACACATATGCAGACCTTCTGACGTTGACACGGCCATCTAGGTATGCTTTCACAATGACACATTTTTCACGTTTTCACAAGGAAGTGGCATGTAGGATGAATGAGCCGCACACGGATAGGACACTTCTGCTGCGACGCATAGCACTTGTCATTGCTTGCCGTTCCGGATACACCATTATTATTTTGTCCCTGCACATATCCATCACAATCACTATCACATATATCCACGTCTTTATAGAATATCGGTAGTATACACCCAATTTCGACACGGATGTGTTGTGGTGGCACTAGTGGAACAAATCTGAATTAATCACTGTATATTCACTGCAGGAGGAAGCATTTATTGTTGGTTTGTAACGACCATACACTATGGTCTTGTATGTAAAATCCATCTGCTCAAACAATATGCTAGATGCTACTCATTTGTTTGTTTCAGCCCTGAGGAATCGCGAAGGCGATGAAACACGTGTCGGCTGGCTGTACTCTTCATTAAAGACTCCAAGATTCACTCATCTGTTGGAACCTTTTGTCACTTCTGTCAATTTGTGTTTGAATTGTTGTAAATTGTTACCGAACAATCTATATACTCAATGTAGAGTGCATCGGCAAACCATAAGCTAAATGGAATATAGCAAGTAAATGGGGAGCGGGCAGCCCCTGGAGTTGGAGAAGAGGAATAACGAAATGGACTGGTGCATGTTGGATGAAAAAACGATTTATTGCAATAGAGGTTGCCCCAAGAAATAGGAAAAATGTAGTCCCCACGGTAGACTCTGTGAGGGGTCCCTACACCGGGGTCCATTATCAGGATGGAAGGTGTAGAGGGTGGTGCATAAAAAGGACATTATTCAGTGTGTCTGACTGATTGTCCTTGTTAGGATGAACTTCTGATAGCTACTGTAATGTGATTTGAAACTCGCTGATTGTTATATTTTGTTTAAGTTTCTTTTTTGATAAAAAATATTTTATAATAAAAAGATCTGCCAAGCTAAAAAACTACATTTTGAAGGTTGCTTCTTTAAGTTGATTTTGGTTGTAAACTAAACAGTGCCAGAAAATAGGTCAGGTACCAAAATGAGAGGGGCCCACATTAGCTAATCAGATAGCTAAAAAGGTGGTCCACATTTGCAAAATCAGGGTAGTTTTGAACTTATAATGTCATATTTATGACCCCACTTTCATCGCTTTTATACCAGGCAACGTTGTACATGCACTACGCAAATGAAAAATTGTATTTATGAAGCCACGCAAGACCATTCTGCGAGCCTCTGAGTGGCTTTATAAATCTCGAGTAAAGCACCCCGCACAAATTGCAGTGCTGCCTTACTCTGTGCTAGGGAGGCATACCATAGACATTACGTGGATGTTGCCACACAACTCCTAAAGTTTTTGACCCAATCCCAGATTTACCAGAACAGGTTAACTCGGAAATGCACCAAAAAGATGAGCCTTCCCTAGAGAGGCGTAATGAGGAGAAATATCTTTATTTCTCCTTGTTACTTACTCTTTCTATGTGGGCTCATAGATAAAAATATATGCCACTCAAGATTTCTTTTGTGCAGGAAGCTGTTTCTTCCTGCACAAATACAATCATGCATGCAACAAAGGTACCCTTGCACCATGGTGTAAGGGTGCCTGCGTTGGCACTAGGCAGTCAAATGGCACCAAAAGCGGTACACAAGGGGGTGGTGATGGACGGAGCATCTGAATCAATTAAACACTCACACCCAGTCAAAAGATCTGGGTTTAATCCATCACCGTTCTTTAGCCCACTCTGCCACCCCAGTTCAGACATGGCTATATGCAAATCAGTCTGACCCTGTGCCTCATGGGAACAGTCATATGGCACCAGCACAGGGTATTCTTATAAATATGGTGCATTCCTTCCCTTTCCTTGTCATGCAATGCACTGCACTCCACTGCACGACAATGTCTTAAATAAGTCCCACACTGTACGTATAAGAGTTAGGCAAAGTATGGGAGATGCTATGCATTTGTGCTTATCGCAGACAATAATTGTGGTAATACCAGGGAAATCAACAATTAAAACCAGCCCAACAGACCATAAAACAGGCTCTCAAACAGCCAAAAAAACTGACTCACACCCTGAATTCTCAGACCAGGCCTTACCAGACTGCCCTTTTAGACCAGTAGAACCCTGGTTGTAAAAAAATTAATCTTTTATTCCCATCGCAAGATAACGTAACTTTGAATATAATGTGGTTATGCCGGTTAAAGTAATATTTCTAAATAAAGCGAAGTTCAAACAAAATGGTATTCGCACTTGTCGTTCCGCGATTATACAAGTCCTGTGCTCCGCGGACCCTCAGTTCATCTGTAGAGCAGTTTATTTATTTATTTATTTATTATGCAACTTATAACGCGCAGACTAAACCCGAAGGTATCAAGGCGCCTTGTTTAAATTTATCACCAACTTTGAGGAAAAGAGAGGAACTTTGGCAAAGATCCAATCCATACCCTGAACTTACAATACTTGTGTAACTATTCCCTCTGTAACTGTCTCTCGAACTACAAATGACATTTTTATTCTTGATTTTAACTTCTAATTTTGTATGTATCTCCAGTTTAGTTTTATTATTCATTTTCTTTAAAACTGCAGCATTTTATCTTTTGTAATGGTTTTTATTAACTATACAAATAAAGAAATTCATTCATTCTAATATTTCTAAATATATTTATTTATTTATAAAGTACAGTCCCAACTTTGGAAAATATGATTGAGTTGCGTGCATTCTCTGCTGAGGAGGGCAGGGAGTCAATTTCTCAGCGGCCCACAGGCCAATTAATTTAAAAGAGGGCATCCATATTAACGTCTGGACCAATGTTGATCTGAAACAGAGGCATTCATGGCACTCTTTGGGCCAATGTTGATCTAAAACAGACACGAACTGTAAACTCTTAAACATGTGTTAAACTAAAAGGAGGGCATCCCCCCGCGTCCGACAAATTTATATAATAAAACAGAAACATCCAAAACTAACGTCCATCAAAAATGGTACAGCAACCACGCAACAGCGACTTATTGGCTGAAAAGTGTTAATTTAGAACAGGGACACCCTTAGTGATATACTACCCAAGTTCCCCTTAAAGATAGATGTTGTGGTAATCTATGAACTATTTTTCACTTAGCACTGGACCTTTGTCAGCACTCATCTGAAATCAAGAGCCTCCCCGGTAATGGCGGCACGACGCAGAGCCACCTCCGGTTCAGTGTCTGGAATGAAAACAAGCACTTGCCCCTGCAGGGTCTCCGAGGAACAATCTCCCAGTGTTCTGCACACCTGGCTCCCATTATTGGCGGGTATCTCGCAGCGCTGCTGGACAATCAAGTGTGCACGTGCAATGGTGCAAGGGTGAGACCTTGCAATATGGCTCCCATTAGCGTGCTCCTGCCAGGGTTGCGGGGTTAAATGGGGTAGGTGTTGGGAATTTGTGCTAGGCGAGGGGTGCAATGAGACCAGGCCCTAACCTTGCTTCCTGAACAGCAAGCAGTCCCGCCTCTCAATCCTGCTCAATAAACGCTTAGGGACATTTGTAGTCAGTGGGCTGAAATTATGGCCCATAATTAAAACAAGTTGCCTTGATAATTAAGCGTCCTGGAATGACGTGTTTCTGCACTATGCCGAATTTCATCCGCGTGTAGAAGGAAAGGGAACTATGCCTCGAGTGATATATCCATGTTCACGCAGAAGCCTTGGTTCATTCCTGTCAGCAAAAGCCAAGGCGCCTCCCATCGTTTCTGCAGACAGGGATCAGACTTCGGGTTGTGAAAACCGCGCAATCTTTTGACCTAGGCTAGGGGTATGTAATAGACCGCTGTCCCGCCGCTGCCCCTGCTGGCTTTTGAGACGGCATGAGATGTTGGGCACACAGAAGTCGGATCTGTCGGGAGACTTCACAATGACATCTTAAACACAATGGAGGAAAACATAAAGATAAGGGCTGTATCAAGAAACGCTTAAATGACAGTGTTTCACTTTCTCAGATCTTACCTATAAATGCGCACCCAAAAGCTTCTGATACATTAATAAAAACGTTAGTGCCCTCAAACCAGGCTTAACCCTCCCAAATATGCGTCGGTTCCGTGACAGGAAACGTGCTAATTCTACATCAGATTTCGAATAACTACTTTTTCCTTTTTAATTATCAACCCACGTGTCACCGTCCAAGGGACAGTCCCCGTGTGGCCTGCATCCCATCCAGCACGCTCCCCCCCCCCCCCCCCCCCCCACACACACACAAACATCCCTTTATGCCTCGTATTTCTCCAGCGCTCTCTGCATTATAGGTAGCTTCGCGCTAAAAAAAAAAAAAAACTCCTACACGCAGGGCTGTGAACCAGTCAATCAGGTCCAATATTCTTCAGACTTTCCAGACTAAGACTCACAAAAGGAGAATCACAATCTTCGTAAACAACAGGGAGGCAACGTGGGGTGTTTATTGAAAAGTACAGGAATGATGTTTCTTTGTCCTGGCATCAATGTACACGTTATTAAAACTCATTTTAGTAACCTTTCTATTACAACATACCCAGAGCACACCAGGGAGCATGTTTGCAAGGGGATTGCGCCACTGGAACGTTACTTCTTACTACTTTCCGGTGGCGCAATGCCTTGAGCCATATGTACAAAGTGGTGTTAAGGCACTATGAATGGCTTAATGCTGCTTTTGTAAATATGGTACAATTTCATGCAGTTTTCTCAGTGAAATGGGCATGGAATGGGTGTTGCTGTGGGCACTGCCCCAGATTTACAAGGAGGTGTAAATCTGAGGCAGTGCCAAAAACTGATGCCATGCAAAAGCAGGCATTAGATTGGCGGAACAAGGAGAAATACTTTTGTTTCACCTCGTTTTTGCTTTTTCTATGTGTGCTGAATTCTGCAGCACAACTAGAAGGAGCAAAACACATTTAATGATTATGTGCAGGTAGGGACACCTTTCTGCACATAAACAATCATTCCTTGCAACAGAGGCACCCTTGCGCTATGACGCAAAGGTTGTCTGTGTTGGTGCTGGCAGCTACTTTTAGCACCAGCGCAAGGGAAAACACAGGGGTATGCCTTATTGTTGTAAATATGGCGCATCCCTGTGTTTTTTTTTTAAATGATGCATCAAAATGTGCTGCAGCACTGTGCCAGTTCCTTGTAGATATACCCCTACAGCTTCCCTTGCCCCCAGATAAAAGCGTCTCCTTCCAGGATTTGTTGTAGCAGGTTAGGAACCCAAACAGCTACTGGGCAAATTGTAATTGTAATAAACTAATTGGGAGAAAGTGCTGAACATGATCAAACTCCTGAAAAAATAGAGTGACATCCTACATCCCATCGAAGGCTCACAAACCCATACTTGCAGGGGATAAACATGCTCCACCCCCACTCTTTGAATCCAGTCCGGTAGCTCACTAGCAGGAAGCAGCAGCAGGTAGTTTGGATCTGTTCAGTGACCTTCCTTGCCCTGTAGGACTGTATGTCCGACCTGTCATAGCAACACACCAGGGTGCCCCGAGCCTGGGGTGAGGGATCAGTTATTAGTGCAGCTTTGTCTATAGGCACTCAATGGAAGGAGCTTCAAGCAACACAGTATGTATCTCAAAGACCTTTTGTGACACGCGAAGGAGAGCCCAGGAAAGCTGTCAAGAAGAATTGTGAAGTGACTCAAAAAAGTAGGGCGGGAGCAAAGGGACTTGGTGAGTTGTGAGACCTAAAATCAGGTAGAAGTTGAAGCCGCAAGAGTCTCTCTCTTTTGCAATCTATTTTTCTCATAAATGTTCTTCCTTCACAGTTATAACTGCACTCTTTGCTACTCTTTTGTGCCGTGGTGCCTATGTTTGGACCAATATATGAAGATCTGCCCGTCAAAATCAGCAGCCATCTTTGCAGGATCATGAGAGAGTCACAAGATTAAATGAGTGAGGGGTGTGGGTGAGTGAGGGGTGTGGGTCGGGGGGGGGGGGTGACTCTGCACTCAGGCTTCAACGCCCAGAGTGGGAGGAACCCCAGTGCTGGATAGTGTGAGAAACCTGAATTGGAGCAGACTTCAGCCTCAAGGGCCTTTAATTTGTTATCCTTCACCAAACCCACACCCTTAAGTCTGCCAAGTGGCAGAAGGTAAAGCACTTTACAATGCAAAAATACCTGTTACCACCTCATTGAAGCTAGAACACCACACAAAACAAATCCTACGCTAAAGAGTTAAAGTACCTATTGTGGAATTTCCTGATGTTCAAAATATTATTTATAAAAATGTGTATATATATATATATATATATATATATATATATATATATATATATATATATATATATATCCACTGAAAAAACCATAGGTTTCAGGTCATATATAGTTAGGAATTAGCATTTAAAAAACTTTGAAATTGCACCTATATAGTTAGTTGGACTAACTATATTTCGCGCGACCGCAATCCACTGCTGATGATGTCACATATTACATCATTCATGCCATGGTCAGTGACATCACTGATGACATCACTAATGACATAATTCATGTGATAATATGATGCACCTCCTTACACTCTAATATAACCTTTGATACACCCAGTGTTAAATCCAGACTACCATTCTTGAAACTATTGACCAGACCCCCCAGGATATAGCGGCATGGATTAGCAAATTTAGCGGCACAAAAATGGAAATTTAGCGGCACAAATATGGAAATTTAGCGGCATTTTATTTGGCCATTTTTCCTACAACAAACCCAGATATCTTCGTTTTTTTAGTTATTTAACAACATGAAGCTGTGTATGTATACTAATGTAAGCATTCCTCCATAGAAACACTCTTGATTGTGTGTTTAAGTAATTCCCTTTTCCTACAGCTTGACAGTTACACGAAATGAATGTCCACAATGTAGTGGTAAAGCTCTGGTTTAGGGGTTACTTTTTGTTAAAACCTCCTGAACTCCTACCTGCATATATTGGGAATTTTTGGAAGACGAAAAATGACAGAATTAACTGCACAAGATGCGTTTTTTTCAAGAAATTATTTTTTTACATGTTCAGTCAGCCCTGACTCTTAAGAATTCAAGAAAAGGAATTCTGGGACTTGTAGTTTTTTAAAATAAAAGGATGAGCTCAGAATCCCGACATGCTAAACGCTGATGGAGCTTAATCGTGTCATGATGAGGCGACTTAGCATCTGTTTTTGTTCCTAGGAGGACTGCACAAATTGTTGCAGCGCGGTTTGGGGGACTCAGTGCTTCTGTGACAGAAAATCCGGAAAAAGCTGCATTCTTGTGGCCTTTCAGCAGTCTGTGAAGTCAGTCTGGGGCAATTTTCTTTTGAAAACGCTTACATGTAAAGGAAGCCTTGCACGGGGCGATGGACAGGACTGAGACGGGTGGCCCACCTGAGCGTTTCCAGGTTGATGCACAATGTCTGATACTCATTCGATGGGGGCGGGGTGCTTTGAAATGCGCCAGGCCGAGGCCTGGAGCCCGGCGCCCTTTGATGGGCCGGAGCGGTGCTCTAACGTCAGTATTAGCATATCAGTGAGAGGATCACCCGGGGGCCGATATAGATCAGGCTGGGCCGAGCAGGGCGAGGGGAGAAGTGGGGCCGGTGATAATTGAGTGTCAGCCGCTGTCTGCGCTGTCCCGGTGGCACCAGCAGCCTTTGACTTGCTAATTCTGCCCAGCGTCTGCCTGCAGCTTCTCCTGCCCCCCTCACTCCGATCGGCTGTATGGTGGTGGGGGTTATTGATCACAGGAGCATACGGTATGTGTCTTCTGTGCACGTGGAAAGAGGTTTTTTTTGATGTTACAACGTGACGTTTCTTTCTCTGTCTCTCTGTAACCACAGTCAGACCCCCAGGATATAGCGGCTTTTGTCAAAATGCCTCGATTTCTACAAAAGTGCCGATTTCGCGGGCACTTTTGCAAAAATCGCGGCAATTTTACAAAAGTACCGATTTTGCTGCAAATCGCGAAATCGCGAAATTGCGATATCCTGGAGGGTCTGATTGACACACCAATACCAGTTACTACATACGCACTCACTGATTGCTAGGTTTACACACACATCCACTTATTCACCCATAGAATCACTCATACATACAGTCACTCATCAATACAACACTAACATATGCACTCACACCCCTATACAGACACTCACAAACTGCCACTCATCCATGGAGTTACTCACACACCTAGTCAGTCATGGAAAGAATCAATCACACTTCCATTTCCTCAACTATACAGTTATACACACAGCACCTTACTTATTCAAACATATACTAACACATACTTACTCTCTTATACAATCACTGATACAAGTACCCAATGATCCATACTGCCACTTGCACATTCACTGGCTCTCATATATAGTCATTTATATATGCCAACTCTCACATGCACTGTGTTTTACATATGTACTTACTTGGACATGTAGCACTGAGATATCCATTCACTCACCAACACACCCATGCACACAGTCAACCGCCCATACAGCTGTTTCCACATGCACTCTTGAACCCATACACCTAGTGAATCAACTGCTCACACATCTATGCAGTCACACACCTCCCCGCCACCCACACACACACTCAGTCTCCCATACAAATACTTGGACAACCAATCAATAACCCATAGAGCCACTGATATAGCTACTGATCAACACATGCAGCAGCTTACACAACAACAGACATACTGATGCACACATTCAGACAGTTTAGTCACTAACCCATGCATTTAGTAAGACACATTTAATCACTCACTCATACAGTCAGTCACGCACCTACTAAATGCTTCATCCAGACACTTATACATCAATTCATTCTTCAATATGTAAAACATATTTAAACTTTACAGAAACACTCAGACACTGGATGATGTCATCAGTGATGTCATTTGAGATGTCATCAGTGATGTCATCAGTGATGTCATTTGAGATGTCATCAGTGATTTCATCAGTGATGTCACTGACCATGTTATGAATGATGTAATATGTGACATCATCAGCAGTGGATTGCGGGCGCGCGAAATATAGTTAGTCCAACTAACTATATTGGTGCAATTTCAAAGGTTTTTTAAATGCTAATTCCTAACTATATATGACCTGAAACCTATAGTTTTTTCAGTGAATTTGCAAGGTTTTTAAAATGCTAATTCCTAACTATATAAGGCCTGAAACCTATGGTTTTTCAGTGAATTTGCAAGGTTTTTTAAATGCTAATTCCTAACTATATAAGGCCTGAAACCTATGGTTTTTTCAGTGAATTTGCATGTTTTTTTAAATGCTAATTCCTAACTAAATAAGGCCTGAAACCTATGTTTTTTTCAGTGAATTTGCAAGGTTTTTTGAAATGCTAATTCTATTAGCGGATAACGTTTAAATATGTTAATATTCTTGTGGGACCACCTGAGCAGCCCTAGGGATCCGATTTTTGGACCGGAGCAAGATGCTCTCTGATTGTGCCGTATTTCTTGCCTTCTGCCCCCCTGATTGTGCCGTATTACTTGCTTCTGTCCCCCTGATTGTGCCATGTTTCTTGGCTTCTGCCCCCCTTATTGTGCCGTATTTCTTGCATTCTGCACCCTGATTGTGACATATTTCTTGCCTTCTGCACCCTGATTGTGCCGTATTTTTTGCCTTCTGCTCCCTGATTGTGCTGTATTTGTTGCCTTCTGTCCACTAATTGTGCCATTTTTTCTTGCCTTCTGCCCCCTGATTGTGCCGTTTGTCGGGCCTTCTGTCCCCTGATTGTGCCATTTTCGTGCCCCTGCCCCCCTGATTGTATTATCTTTGCCAGTGTTTGTTCGCTGCTAGTATTGCCTTTGCCTGTGTTTCTTTGCTGCCGTTATTGTCTTTGCCAGTGTTTCTTTGCTGCCGTTATTGTCTTTGCCAGTGTTTGTTTGCTGCCATTATTGTCTTTGTCAGTGCTTGTTCGCTGCTGATATTATCTTTGCCAGAGCTGTGTGGGCTGTGTGGGCTGTGAGAGCTGTGTGGGCTGTGAGAGCTGTGTTGGCTGTGTGAGCTGTGTGGGATGTGAGAGTGTGGGCTGTGTGGGCTGTGAGAGTTGTGTGGGCTGTGAGAGCTGTGTGGGCTGTGAGGGCTGTGAGGCCTGTGAGAGCTGTGTGGGCTGTGAGAGCTGTGTGGGCTGTGAGAGCTGTATGGGATGTGAGAGCTGTGTGGGATGTGAGCTGTGTGGGCTGTGAGAGCTGTGAGAGCTGTGTGGGCTGTGAGAGCTGTGAGAGCTGTGTGGGCTGTGTAAGCTGTGAGAGCAGTGTGGGCTGTGAGTGCTGTATGGGCTGTGAGAGCTGTGTGGCATGTGAGCTGTGTGGGCTGTGAGGGCTGTGTGAGCTGTGAGGGCTGTGTGGGCTGTGAGAGCTGTCTGGGCTGTGAGTGCTGTGTGGGCTGTGAGGGCTGTGTGGGCTGTGAGAGCTGTGTGGGCTGTGAGAGCTGTGTGGGCTGTGAGAGCTGTGTGCGCTGTGAGGGCTGTGAGAGCTGTGAGAGCTGTGAGAGCTGTGTGGGCTGTAAGAGCTGTGTGGGCTGTGTGAGCTGTGTGGGCTGTGAGAGCTATGTGGGCTGTGAGGGCTGTGAGAGCTGTGTGGGCTGTGAGAGCTGTGTGGGCTGTGAGAGTTGTGTGGGCTGTGAGAGCTGTGTGGGCTGTGAGCTCTGCTTATTTTGTGTCTCGGTCTACCTAGCACAAGATGAATGCCAACACTTCCTGGTTAGAAGTGTTGACAGTCAATGAGCATGCTGCTTTCCTGTGAAATGCATGCTGATTGGCTGCCACTGTCTGTCAATACTCCAAACCAAGAAGTGTTGGCAGCTATCTTGTGCCTCGGTAGAACCAAGGCACAAGAAAGCAGTGAAACAAAGGTATAAAACACGCAAAGGGGGCAGGGTAGAAGCACCCTGACCCCCTAGGCCTGCTCAGGGGGTCCCACAAGGCCCCTCCAGGCCCCCCCAAATTTTATTTTTTCTAAAAATTGCGGGGGTTCGCGCACCATACGCGCACCGTGCGCGGACGGTACGCATACGGTGCGCGTACCCCGTGATTTTTTGAAAAATAAATTTGGGGGGGCCTTGTGGGACTCCCTGAGCAGGCCTAGGGGGTCAGGGTGCTTCTACCCTGCCCCCTTATTGAGTTCTACACGTTTCTTTTTCTGCTTTCCTGTGCCTTAGTCTACCGAGGCACAAGATGGCTGCCAACAATTTCCGTTTTGGAATGTACACAGACAGTAGCAGCCAATCAGCATGCAGCTCGTACTCGGGAAGTTACAGAGTACAGTAAGCTTGCAGTGCACTCACGGTGTCCTGCCCATAGATATATAATTTGGGAAAATTGAATTTTCTCAACAACTACTTGAGGGATTTTCACCAAATATACAAAAGGCACTTCTGCATACCAGGCTCTACCATTTTGCCAAGTTTGGTATAATTCCATTCAGCCGTTCGGGCTGTAGCCGTGTCTAAAGGTCCTATGGGAAATTGCATTGGACTCAATTTTACATTCAATTTTCTCAAAAACTACTGGAGGGATTTACATCAAACATACAAAAGGCACTGCTGCATACTAGTCCCTGATAGAGCGCGCAGGTCACCCGACTCTTATTTTACCAGATATGCACACTTGGGCCCATGATAACTTTATTTACTATTTCATCAATCAGGTAACCTACACAGAATATAGTATAACTATGAATCAAAGTAAGAATCATCTATAAAACGAAGAAAATAAAGGAAGGGGAAAATAAGGAACACGCTATTTAGTCTATCAGACTTTCACAACGTCACTAAAGGCGGGTAAAGAAAGGGAACATACTGATCAACGTAAGCTTTCCAAATATGCTAACAGTTGAGAAGAAACGGAGCTCATGAAGTTGATGCTTATTTTCTAAAGGGAAGGTAAGAATGGAACATACTATATATGCAACGATTCAGTATTTTGACTAGCGGTAGGGAAAAAGTGGAACATGCTAGTAAACACTTTGCATGAAAAAGTCTAATTATATAGAAAGACGGGGAAATGACATAGGCAATTATGCTTTATTTAAGACGGAAAAAAAGGTTTAGATAGACAAACACCCACATAGAATTTATATTTACCTAGGACAGAATGGAGACTAACCCTGGCCACGGGTCAGTTGGAAAGGCGGGAAAAGGACCCTCAAGGACTTAGGATGCCAGTAGGCGAGCAGGTACAGCTCATGGACAGTCAGGACAGGATAACCCCAGGATTTGGATCAGGACCGGGCTCACCAAAGGGTACGACCAACACCTGCAGCTTCAGATGCAACGCCTGCACTACTCCCTCCCTGCAAGGAATCTGCCAATAACCCCGATTGGGTTCTCGAATCTCCCAGCAAAGTGCTTCGCCAGCTCTTAAGGTTTCCAAACTCCGACTGAGTTTGTGGAAATTACGGACAGAGTGCTCCGCAGCTCTCTGTATCAATCACCTATAGAGTTCGTTGGGTCAGTGACAGGTCAGCTATTCGGACAAGTCAGACAATTTCTCTAGCTAGACCTAGGCTAGTTATATGGTTTTCGGGTCAGTGTACCACCCACAAATGTTGCAAGTGAAAGGTTCCCTAAATTCTGATTGGACACGGGAGGTGGTTAGGTCTTTGTACCTGCTGAATTTTAGACTTTCTCAGGATTAATATTCAATATTTGAACCCACCCCTTATATTCCAGGTCCCATGGCATGTGAGTTTAAGAAATTAATAGAGTACCCAGTAAAATATTACAATTGTAACAAATGCAGGTACGAATCAGCCATTCCTCGCTGGGGCATGGTTCAGGTTCCCAGGAGCATCTTAGCTTCGGCAGCCAGCTGGCTGAGTTCCACTGCGGCATGACTCTCTTGTCCCCCATCACGTGATTGGTACCACACAGGCTTCCAAGATGGAGTAGCACCTCTCTCCCAGGCCCCCGGAGAATGTTACATGAAAAGTAAGCGAAAACAATTTAGAAACATAGAAAAAATGATTACACTGTATACCATGATTGGCTATACTACACCCCTTACTTTTATAATAACTATAGCATTAGGAGTTAAGCGGAACGAACAGCTGGGCTAAAGCAGCAGTGCAAGCGAAGAGCATGTGAGAAACAAAGCAGCCATCTTTAGCAGTACTGCGCATGAGCGACAAGTTCCCTCCAGAACTGCGAGTGCGTCACATCACATGGGTATGACCGACGCATGCGCAGACTAGAATCCCGCAAAGCAGCGACCATTTAATATGCAAGCGTAGTTAGGATTAGCAAACACATAGGCAAGCATCACTGGGACACCCCCGTGTAGTGTAAAAGTGAAATATTAATAAGACAAACATGTTGGTTATGACGTTAACGTAATTCGAGGTTCATGAATACAAGCAAGTCGGGTAATGTGCGAATACTTGCTCCATCAATCCCCTTTTTGATGATATTTACTATCATCACTATTAATGGAACCAGATGCCAGCTTTTCACATTTCACCCAATTCAATTTCTACAAACTTTTTGTTCAGCCTTTTTTCTGCATCCTTATTAGGATGATAATTTTTCATTTTTTTATAAATCTGATTATTCAGTTCTTCCAATTCAAGCTCATCAACATTCTGTTTCTTTTTGCATTTTTGACATTTACAACAAATTATTATGATCAGCACAATTAAACTTATTCCTGCTATTGGCATCAGTATTTTACTCACAAAACTTTTACCTATGTTAGAAAACCAATTACCTACAGAGGAGAGACCATCAGTTAGTCTCTTCCAGGCACTATCAACCTCCAGCGGTTTGAGCTCTTTTTCCAAATTAGTTATGTTCTTCACATATTTCTTAATTTCAACACTTTTGTCAGGAATGTAAGTGCAACAATGTTGCGCTTTCAACATTCTACAGACTCCGCCCTCTTCTGCCAATAAGGTGTCAAGAGCAAGTCGATTTTGTAAAACCATAGATCTGATCGCAACCATTTCGGTGTTGACCAGCAGGAAACCAGCAGCAGTGTCAGTTGATAACCGATCCACCACTGTAGACAATTTGCAAATTCTGTGTCTATTCAGAACCACTCCCACTCCAGGTATCAATGCACTAAATATATCACCTAAAATTTCTCCTACACTTTCTCTTTTACTACGCACTAATCCATTAGTATTTTCATTGCTTCCAGCGGCTTCATTCACATGGTATATTTTCGGGAAGACAATTCCAAAATTGCAACTTCCATACCAGTGATCCGGCAATTTGAAATAAGCCTTGTTTCCAGATATATAATAAATTCCGGGAAACACAGGTTCTGACCCATTTTTGAAACCCCAGCCTCCAATTATCTTGTAATTGTGTTCGCATTCACTGGAACCAATGAATATGTTATTATAATAACTAGTCTTTTCTCTATGAAGACAAAGTTTCCCTTTTCTTTCGAAATCCTGCAACAAAGCAGGGTTAGCTTCACTATTTGAGGTGCTTTTCATGTTTTCAGCCCATTTAGGAGTTTTCTGTCTTTTATCATTTGCCTTTCTTTGGAAACTTTCCCTTCTTTTCTCTGCCATGTTTAGAATTTTTTTTTCTTGTTCATGTAATGAACAGGTCAAGTTATTTCTGTGTGCTTCACCTAAATCTATAGTACCTATTGTCAGAAAGTACTCTCCCATATACCGTGTCACATCACTCTTAGTATGTACAATATTCAGATTTCCACGTATAGGAAGTCCAGAAAAGATTACGTCAGAGTTAGAATAATAATACTGTAATGTTCCTCTATAAAATAAACTAGCTAAAATACTACAGGAAATTCCATAGGTTAGTGGTAAATGGTGATAGGTCACACCTTCAGCTACAGAAGTAGGTAGCTTCATACAAACGTAACAGTCCTCTATTTCCATGGCTTCTACATAATGTACTAAAAGATTTTAAAATACATTTAAATGAGTTCTGTTTTTGATTCTGTGATAATGTATTCCTCCCTCATCTGATGCATCTAAGTCCATTTTAGTTTGTTTAAGGCTAAGTGTTTTCTCATGTCTGTCTATACTTCTTGGTGTCTCTTCTGTTTGCAGAACTTCCGTGTCTTTTGTCACTAGTTTAGTAGGGTACAGATTAGTGTCTTTACTCATCATAAAAGGAATAGTAATTGTTAGTCCTATACATAATATCAGTACTATTGCTACACTACACAAACATACTTTGCAGCATGTTTTACAACAGTTGCTTCTAGGTCTTCCATTCACATTGGAATCAGACATTTTGGCTCAAAAGAAGCTTCTTTCAACCCCTCTTTGTTACTTTTCACAAGCCGCTTACACAAGGTAACTTTCAGGTTGGGTCTTCTTCTTCAGAAACTTGGTCAGCAATCAATTCTTCATCACTCTCGTCACTTATCTCAAGGTTTTCGAATTCCTCTAACACTAGGTAAGTCCACTCAGGATTCTGATACTTTTCGTTTTGTCTTTTTATTCGGACACTTCTTCTTTTTGGCTTGGCTCCAGCTTTCTCCTTTTCACTGGAGGCCTGTTTTCTGTCTTCTAGCTTTTCATCTACAGTTTTCAGTCTTAGTCAGTCTTTTTATGAACCTTGGTTCGCTTTTCTTCTTCTTAAATCTTTTAACTGGCACTGTTATTTTGCTTTCTTCTAATGGTCTTTTATTTTCATTCAGTTGTGGTACATTTATTTCAACGCTGTCTTCTTCCCTTCCTGTCTGACTAGTTCCAGGTCTTATTTCAGTTTCTTCTGCCTGGTTACTAAGCTGGCCTTGTTCAGGCGTATGCTGATTTTGACTTTTGTTCGTTTCAAATTCTGTTTCCTGAGCGCATTCGTCTATTTCTATCTGGTCCTGTTCAAGCACTTCGAACCCTTGATTTTCTTCCGCTTGAACTTTAGCCCTAATTTCTAAGTGTCCCTTTTCAGTCTCTGGAGTTCTTGGAGGTGTGTCGATAACCTGTTCTGTCCCTATCTGACCGTCCTCCTCATCAGATTTGACATGGATTTCGATGACCTGATTATTTCTTTCTATTTCTGTCTCGTCCTCACTATCCCACTCTCTATCTATGTAGGTATATCTTCTGGTTCTTATTGGATCGACTGTCAGGTCGGTTACTGGGACCCACTCATCTTGACTGGTGCTTGGTTGTTTGTCATCAGCTATCTCAGGACCAACATCTGGAGACCCTTCAGCTGCACAAACTTCAGCCTCAGTTGCTTCTTCTTCTGTCACCCTTTTCGAATGACTGGCATGGATCCTCTTGGGTACACCTGCGCACTTCACCGCTGTTGTGGTGACAAGAATCACTTGTCTTGGTTTTCCCCACTTCGTTGCAAGGCAACTCGACCGGGAGTGTTTCTTTAGTACAACCCAATCACCCGGGTTCAGATTATGGAATGGAGTTGTTGGCCTGGCGACGGCGTCTTCCCCAATCTGGTGAGAGATAGAACGCACTTGGTCACCCAGTTGCTTGCAGTACTCTAGTACCAAATCATCAGAAATACTTAGCAGTTTGTGTCCTGGTACCCATGCTTGCCGCATTTCTCTTCCCATCAGTATCTCATGGGGACTCAGGCCTGTTTTTCGATTTGGGATACTTCTTAGTCCAATCAGGACAAGGGGTAAAGCGTCTATCCAATTCATTTCAGTAGAGTCACACATTTTCCCCAATCTTGACTTTATAGTGCCATTCAATTGTTCTACTACTCCAGAAGCCTCTGGATGATATGCACAGTGCAGTTTTTGTGTAATTTTGAATGCTTCACAGAGCTGGCCTATTACGTCATTTTGAAAATGCCTACCTCTGTCTGATTCAATTGTGACTGGAAAACCGAACCTTGGTGTCAGTTCCCTTAGTAACAATGTTGCTACAGTGATTGCATTGTTTTTCTTAGCTGGGTAAGCTTCCACCCATTTTGAAAACAGGCAGACTATGACAAGAATGTACTTCATTCCTTTACAGATGGGTAACTGGATAAAATCAATTTGTAGTCTGACAAAAGGGCCCTCTGTTTTTCCAATTGTACTTGGCAACACTACTGTTTTCTTCCCAGGATTAAACTGCTGACAAGCTAAGCACCTATGGCAGAGTGCCTCTGCAATGTTCCTGAACTTCGAATTGTACCATGTCTGTTTGAAAACACGGACCATTGCGTCTCTCACTATGCGTGTATCTCCATGTATCAGCCGGGCCATAGGAGCAAGCAAGCTGTCTGGCAACACAGGCATACCATCAGTACAGACAATGACACCATCTTCATTCCTTTGCCGACAACCACATTTTTCCCATCTTTCTTTTTCCTCTGGTTCTGCTGCCTTTTGCAAATCTCTCAGCTCCTCCCATGTTGATACATCCTCAAACACCATAAGTTGGCAGATATTTCCATTTCCCCCTAATTTGATATTGACTGACATTCTATGTCTTGCACAATGTTGGGCTAATTGGTCAGCATATCTATTTCCGGCTGTCACATCATCGTTGCCAGATTTGCGAGCAGCACACTTGACCACTGCCAATTCTTTTGGTAACTGAATTGCTTCCAGTAGGTTTTGCACCACTTTCCCATTTCGGATAGGAGTACCCGAAGAAGTCATAAATTCTCTTTGCAGCCATAAATGGCCAAAGTCATGCACAACCCCATAACCATACTGGCTATCAGTGTATATGGTTATTCTCTTGTTTTTCCCAAATTTACAAGCCCTTGCCAATGCAACCAATTTGGCTACTTGTGCAGACTTTACTCCAAATAGGTAGGATGCTTCTACTGTTTTTTCTAGAGTACACACGGCATAGGCAGCACTTAAACCTCCATCCTCATGTCTCAAACATGAGCCATCTACAAATAGATCAAAGTCTTCTATAGGCAGGGGCGTTTCCTTGATGTCTGGGCGTGGTTTCGTGCTAAATTCAGTCAGGTCAATGCAATTATGCTCGACCTCTCCTTTGACTTCTGCAACCAGTGTATCTGGTAATAGAGTTGCTGGATTCAGTATATTACATCGAGTAATGGTCACATTTGCTGCACCCACCAGAATTCTTTCATACTTAGTCAGCCGACTAGGTGTGAGATACTGAGTTTTGGTTTGGGTTACTAGGATTACAACTGCATGTGGAACATACACAGTTACAGGATGTCCCATAATCATGGATTCACTCTGTTCAAGACTCATGCAAGTTGCAGCCACTGCTTTCAGACATCCAGGCAATCCAGCAGCCACTGGATCCAAGGTAGCAGAAAAGTATGCCACTGGACGTCTAGTCAGACCATGAATTTGAGTTAGGACTGAAAGTGCACAATTGTCTCGTATGTCACAAAACAGGGCAAAGTCTTTTGAATAGTCAGGCATTCCCAATGCGGGAGCTGTGCATAGATAGTCTCGCAATTTCACAAAAGATGTCATGCTTTCATCATCCCACTCCACTGGGTCTTTTGCTCCTTTCTTGGTCATTTTTATTAATGGCTTTGCTAGGACTGCAAATCCCACAATCCACTGTCTGCAGTATCCTACAACTCCGAGGAACATTCTAATTTCTTTCTGAGTATTTGGTAGTTCCATGTTTCGAATTATTCTAATTCTTTCTGTGGTAACCTTCCTGATACCTTTTTCTATCTGGTGCCCCAGATATTTCACTGAATTGGTACAGAACTGTAATTTGTCTGGTGATACTTTATGTCCTCCTTCACCTAAATGATTCAATAAGGCAATGGTATCAGTAACACAATCTTTCCGACTTTTAGACACCACCAAAATGTCATCTATATATTGGACCAAAACTGATTCTCCAGGTAAGACCAATGATTCAAGGCATTTTTTCAAAATCTGATTGAAAATCGAAGGACTCTCTGTGTACCCCTGAGGAACACGATTCCAGACGTAGATATGACTGTCTAATTCAAATGAGAAAATAAATTTGCTGTCTGGATGCAATGGGATTGAAAAGAATGTGTGACATAAGTCGATGACGGTAAACCATCCAGCATTCCATGGGATTTAGTACAAAATCACTGCAGGGTTTGGCACACTAGGACAGCAAGGAACAACAATTTTATTTACCTTGCACAGGTCCTGCACTACCCTGTACTTACCACTTGGGTTCTTGATTCCAATTATGGGCGAATTACAAGGACTACTTATTACCTCCTGTATGATGTTTGCTTCCAATAGTCTTTTTATTTCAATGGCAACCCCTGCTTTTACTTCTGCACTCATTTTATACTGCTTGGTATTTGGGTAAACTGCATTTTCCTTTATGGCTATTTGGATTGGGTCTACATTTGCCATTAATCCTACATCTTTTCCAGTGAAATCCCATACCTCTGGTTTCACTGTCTGTTGGAGCTCTTCAGGTAAGTCTTGCATTGTCAGTCTTTTAACCTCTGAGTCAGGCCTTATTAACATTAATTTGTAAATTCCGTCTTCATCTGGGGTTTGTATTTCAACGCCTTTTGGTGTGCAAAAGATGGTACAATTCATTTTGCACAACAAATCACGTCCTAACAGGTTCTCTGGACTGGAGTCACAGACGACAAATCTGTGCATCTCTTTGAAATTCCCTATCGTGATTTCCATGGGCTCAGTTACTGGGGTGCTAATTATCTGATTAGAAACACCCACTACTTGGATTGCTTCTCCTGAGAGGGGTAGGTTTGGAACGTCTGCTGTTCTCACAGTAGAACGGGTAGCACCAGTGTCCAACAGAAAGGTGACGTCATTCCCTTCAACCTTTCCTTCAATGTATGGCCCTGTCTGGTCTACCGGCAAGGAGGCGCCAAGCACGCACTCCTCGTCCTCCCCCCTCAGGCCCCGTCAGTAAGGTTCATCACAGAGAAATGTATCATTCAACATGAATTGCGAAGTTGCTGCATTTCTATCCTCCCTTCCTTCCCATACTTCGACTTCCTCACTCTGTTGTGCTCTATTCTTATAGTTTGGCCTAGGTGCGCGAGGCAGCTGTGACTGCTTTACCTGTTGCTGAGTCTTTCGTGGCCCCTCTTTCTGCACCTGTGGATTCAAATCATTATTGGGAATGTTACCATTCAGCAACATTGGACACTCGTCTCTCCAGTGCCCTATCTGACTGCACCCGTGACAGGGGAATTTTTTCCGGGCTTCCTCTCGGCTCATTTTAACTCTGGGCTTCCCTCCACCCCCAGGGCTTTGATTCAGGGTATTATTATTCATTTTACTTAACTGCTTTTCTTGTTGCTCTGCCAGTTTCACTTTTGCCCACATGACCTTTTCTTTTAATGCTTTTCGTTTGTTTTCCATTTCATCTTCACAATACTTAGCGTATTTCAGGACCTCATCCATAGGTTTTGACTGCCAACAGATTTTATTGTCTTTAATCCACTGTGAAATTTCAGGTCTTAGACCTACCACAAATCGATAAATCAAATGGGTCATGTCCTCCCTCTCTATGTTATCGATTACACTGTACGTTTTGAACACTTGTAACAGTCGTTCATAATATGAATGTACAGTTTCATCACGATTTTGGATAGTTCTATCTATACGGGTCCAGTCAGTTTCTTTAGCAGGCACTTTTCCTTTCAGGTACAGGATTACTTGGTCATACTTTCTCATGACCTCCGCTGAGGGGGCTCCTGTTCTTGGGTCCCTAGCGTACTCCTCACTTGGCCAATCAACAGCAATTTTACATTCTGTCCACAAATCTACAGGAACTACAATGTCGAAGAACCCATCTAGGTCCTTCAGGAGACATTTTTGAACTTTTATAAATCTCTCAACCTGTCTGTACCATTCCACAGGTTTTTCTTGTAATTTTGGGAAATCATTTGTGAATGACACAATATCCTGTTGGGACCATGGAACATGTACATATTTCCCACCTGGCACTTCTCTCATAGGATACAAAGTCTCTGCCTTGTCAACTTCTTTTAGGACATATTCAGAAGTCACTTGTCTGGACTTACTGTCTTCCTTTTTCTTTGCCCATCTGGCTTTCCATTTTTCTAAGCCTCCCCATTTCTGTAACAGATTCAGCAATTCTCTTATCTGCACCTTTTTCCCTGACACGTTCATGTTTTCTAAATCCTTGTCAGAAAATTCTGCTCTGTAGGGCTTCTGCAATACTTTGGATCTGCTAACATCTATTCCCATATTAGCTGCTGTGTCCATTAGTTTCTCATGGAACACTCTGGTGTTTCTGGTAATGCTCTTACAGATGAACAATAATTCTTCCTCACTAAGGGTGTTCAACCTGTCTAATCCCACGTTCCCAGCCATCAGTTATTCCAGTTCTATTCTTAATTTGTAAATATCTAATGGTTTTGGCTGAGGATTTACCTTTTCCAATTCTCGGGTCCATTGGTCTATTTCTTCCGGAGTCACTACCGTGGCACTTCGAGTACCTGCAGATGACTCTATCAGGACTTCTCTTGCACTAGTCTGAGTTCTTGTTCTCTGTGCACTGCCTTCTGGTTCTCTTATGGGCAAATCCATTAGGGAAATTACAGACTCGCATTCACTTGCCTGGTCATCAACTATTAAAGGCTCTTTTCTGGGCGGTACTACAGCTGGAGTAATAACTGGAGTTTTTGGACTAGCCTGTCTATTCCCATAGAGGGGAACAACTGGGCCAATAGTTACTGGAATTGTCAGAGCTTCAGGACTTGTATTTAGCTGGGATATTTTCTGAATGAACAATAAGATGAGTCACAGCGCCAAGACACCTACGGGTATACGCCGCGCTTTACAAATCGTAAAAATAAATAACTAAATAAATGAGTTCAATTCTCTGTTTAACTAAAGCTTCCCTTTCTTGCTCCTGTAAAATCTTTTCCATGGAGGTTTCAGGTATCACATGTGGAATTAAAGGAGGGTAAAGACTCGTGGCAGTTGGAACTGTCCTACTTGGTCCCTCACCACAAATCGGTCTATAACAGGGAATAGTCGGATCAGACATGCTTGATCCCTCATTACCACTAGGTCTGTAACCTAGTCCTGTCGCTTCAGTTGCACTGGCCCTTCTATCCCTAGGATGTCTGAGAAATGGATTTTTCGAACTCTGGGACCTAGACTCCTCATCATATGGTGGTGTATTTTTCATTAACAAATCCTCCAGATATTCATCTTCTGAATCACCCGCAGCCATTAGGTGTCTGGTTTTCTCTGTGCTTTTTCCTCCTACGCGTTCGTCTACAGCAAATACTGGAAATAGTCCCTCGACCATCATATTCTGTCTCCATTGTTTCATCTTTTTCTCTTTGGTCTCTCTCTGCATTTTCGGGTACCATTTACTTATTCCCTTATCCATTCTGGGTCTGTCTCGCTCCAAGGCCTCAATCTCCCATTCTTCTAAAGCCCCATATTGCGTCAACCTTGGTCTGGGGTGTAAGTCATTCATTCGAGTCCTTAAATTAAACAAAATTCTACCATTAAAGGTACCATCTAGGGGAAATGCTAAAATTCCGTCATCCTTGGTATACTCTACCCAATTTTCCAACCATACACAGGTATGATACCATTTGTCAAACATCATAAATGATGCAGGAGTATTAGGTGGTGGAATGATTACACCTTCTCTAGTTTTTATGGGCTTATCTTTCTTGAAATAATTCTTGACCTTGTCTGCGAAAGTCAATTTTCTCTTGCTTCCGTACATATTGTAAGGTCTGCCTCTTAGCATCTGATCCTTACCAAAACCTAAGTATTTCGGATCAGGTAAAAATTCTGGATACCACATATACTTCGTAAACCTAGTTTTGCGTGGGAACTACGTATTTTGTTTACAATCCTTTTCCAATGCTAGCGCGTCTTTCAACTTTTCAACAATCAATCAACACTGTGATTGCAAGTATTTTCGGCCAATGGGTGCGCGGCTTTTCCGCGAGACACGGTCTCACGCTCATGCACTCACCCCTCCTTCACAATACCAGCTCCGTTACACACCTGCTGTTTCGACCAATACCAGCGCGGCTCAGAGTAACGTCAGCGCAGCTCCACGACCGACTCCCTCCTTCACAAGGTAACGGAAACTTGATTTCTTTCTTAAAGTGCAAGTGCTCAGTTTAGTTTAAAACGTATAACATTCGCCACTGTACTCGAGTGTCTGTAAAGAAAGATTTGTTTTACTGCAAGTAAACCTCTTCTGTCTACTTTTCATACACTACGGATAGACCCTCCTGCCTACCCTTCACACAAGCATTAGAGAATCTGCTACTTCTTTGACTCATCCACTCTTTTCGGGATATATACTAAGTCTAAAGTTTCACTAGCGAACTCCTTTGCTATCACTCAAGCTCCGATGAACCTACTATTCCTTCCTTGTGTGACCCTTACTAGGTTATATCACAACTGAAGTTTCTTTAGCGAACTCATTGCTATCATTTATTCAACTATGT
Source organism: Lissotriton vulgaris (assembly GCF_964263255.1). Taxonomy (NCBI): domain Eukaryota; kingdom Metazoa; phylum Chordata; class Amphibia; order Caudata; family Salamandridae; genus Lissotriton; species Lissotriton vulgaris. Next base: position 227,537 of record NW_028250443.1, read on the forward strand.
ATACAGAAAAACCATAATTAGCGCTTCCAGTTTTACCTAACCATGCACTAATTTTCCTCACAGTAAGTGACCTCTCCGCGGAGTGGATTATCCTCACCACCCGCTATTCTGCCCCCGGGGATTTCCAGACAACATGTAACAATCACTAACACTTTGTTAATATACACTTAATATAGCAGCATTTCATAAAATTTAATTTCAAAACATTTTATAACATTTCAAAGCAATATTTCCGATCGGTTTTAGCAACAATAAAATTTTAGCAGCAATTTATTTCATACAGTTATCAACAATTAACCTATCTTAACTCGTCCTAACCATCCTCTGCTTAAATTAAGTTTGGTATAATTCTATTCAGCCGTTCGGGCTGTAGCCGTGTCTAAAGGTCCTATGGGAAATTGCATTGGACTCAATTTCACATTCAATTTTCTCAAAAACTACTGGAGGGATTTACACCAAACATACAAAAGGCACTGCTGCATACCAGTCCCTACCATTTTGCCAAATCTAGTGTAATTCCGTTCAGCCGTTCGAGCTGTAGCCTTGTCAGAATGTCCCTATGGAAATTAACATGGGGAAAACACGTTTTGGGACCCCCCTTTTTTCTCGGCCCCCGCTTGACGAATCCCCCCAAAACTTTCAGGGAAGGAGAGGAGCGGAGAGCAGCGAGGCAAATTTAAGGAAAATTACAGGCAGATCCCTCAATCGGCGCCAAAGTTATTCCCAATAGAATGTTCGGAATTTCCTATGGTAACTAGGTCCTAACTATATATACCTACTGGCGACTGCCAGTAGGATATATATATATATATATTCACTGAAAAAACCATAGGTTTCACACCAGTTATAGTTAGGAATTAGCATTTAAAAAACCTATTAAATTCACTGAAAAAACCATAGGTTTCACACCAGTTATAGTTAGCTGGAAATTTTACTGATATAAAACCATTGAAATTCCCACGTTATAGTTAGTCGGACTCACTATAACTTGCGCGTGCAATGCACTGCTGATGACATCACATATTACATCACTCATGACATGGTCAGTGACATCACTCATGACACCATCCTTGTGACATAGTGAGAGACCTCCTTTCACTATAATGTAACCCTTGAGACACATATTCAAAAATAGAAACTGAAATTTTTAATAAAATGGAGATACCTATATCAGTTACAACAAGCAATTCAGTAATTCCACTATCTATATACACATCCACTCATTCACCAACAGTTCTATATAGTCACTCATACATATACTCACTCATCATATGAAGTGATACACCTATACATCCTGTTACACACCGACATTCATCCAAAAGTTACTCACACACATATTCACACGTGCAAATAAACTATTGAACATCCATTTATTTGAATATAGAGTTATACACACACTTCCACCTTACTTCTATTTAAAATTACACATATTTATTCTCTTAAACAATCACTTATATAAACACATACTTATTTAAACAGGAACTCTTACAATCTCTTACTCTCACAGATTAAAACATATGTAGTTACTGATAAAGACACTAGTGAGACAGTCATTCACTCACTAACAAACACATATAGACACTCATCCACCCATACAGTCCTGTACATATGCTGTCTTCAAAACACATACAAACAAAGAGTCAGTCACTCATGCATCTATGTGCTAAGTAATACCCCCACCAAACCATATAGAAACTCATACTGATACTAATAAAAATATCTAATAACCCATATACATACACATGAGTGGATGTGTATTAGATGGTGGTATTACTGAATTGGTTGTTGTAACTGGTATGGGTATATCCACTTTTTTGAAAATATTAGTTTCTATTTTTGAATATGTGTTTCAAGGGTTACATTACACTAAAAGGAGGTCTGTCACTCTGTCGCAAGGATGATGTCATCAGTGATGTCATGAGTGATGTCACTGACCATGTCATGAGTGATGTAATATGTGATGTCATCAGCAGTGCATTGCACGCGCAAGTTATAGTGAGTCCGACTAACTATAACGTGGGAATTTCAATGGTTTTATATCAGTAAAATTTCCAGCTAACTATAACTGGTGTGAAACCTATGGTTTTTTCAGTGAATTTAATAGGTTTTTTAAATGCTAATTCCTAACTATAACTGGTGTGAAACCTATGGTTTTTTCAGTGAATTTCAAAGGTTTTTTAAATGCTAATTCCTAACTATAACTGGTGTGAAACCTATGGTTTTTTCAGTGTATTTCATAGGTTTTTTAAATGCTAATTCCTTTGTATATCGAGTTTCTAACCTTTTTTTTTTTTACAATTTGCTGTTTTTTTAAGTATTCATTTTTTTTATAATTTTTTTTTTTTGCGCTCTGGGTGCGCGCTCCGGGAAGCTTTCAGCTAAGCTCTCCTGTAAGCTTCTCCGAGAGCTCATCTGAAAGCGCACCCAGAGCGCAACTGTCGTTCGTGAAAAAAAAATATGAATGAAAAGTTAATAATAATGCAAAACATTTCGTACCATACAAATAAAATTTGTTTTTTTTAATATGGAAAATGATTATGCATTTCTATTAAAGATTGATGACGTCACTTCGGCGCGCAACGTACGTGCCCTCGGAAGCGCATACGTGCGCGGCGCCTAAACGCACGCAAAAGCGCCTACGATCGCGCCACGTGTGCGCCCCGGAAGCGCCTACGATCGCGCTGCGTAAACGCACCCGGAAGTGCACCCGAGCGCGCATCGTAAGCGCGTCAGGTCATGTGACCCTAAAATAACACTTTTCATTGGTTGCTAACAGTTTTTTTTTACAATGAATGAAATCCCCACCCATTTCCTTCACTTCTTCTTTCACTTTTGTGACTGAAAGACCTGCCTTTTTTGCTGCTCCATATTCCTGGATTCATCATGGCTGCCAGATCATCCAGCAGTGAAGATGACTTCATTGATGAAGAGCCACCTACCCCAAAGGTGAAGGGACATTTCATCTGGAAATTCTTTAAATTTCCAGCAGACCAGAAGAAGGTGAATGCACCAAAAGTAGAGTGCAGGATCTGTAAAAAGGTCCTGTCACGGGGTAACCCCCAAAAAAAATACTCTTTTGGCAACTTCACCATGATTCGCCATGTGGAGACCAGGCACCCCCAGAATTTTGCCCGAGAAAGTGTCAGGGCTCTGGCACAGGAGGTTCCCAGAGGTGGGGCCTCTACATCAACAGGAGGAGCAACTTCTTCTGGAAGAGAACAATCTCAGGGGCAGGTAGCAAACATCCAACCTGCATTCAACCATGGGGTCGTCAGATGCAGATACTGCAATCAACTCCTCACCTATGGGGAGCAAAGTGTCCTGCTCATGGTTCGGGCATTAGAGAACCATCACTGCCCTTCCCACCCCTAATTTTTTTCTTTTCTTTTTGCTCCTGTTGAGCAGTTTCTATTCCCTGTTTTTGTTCCTCTTCAGTTAAAAGAAGAAAACCAAAAGTTCTTTTCAGAACTACCTCCAATTCTCATCAAAGAGCTATAATCTTAAAAAATGAAGAGTAAGTGAAATATAGTGCATTGATAATTGAAAGGAGAATGAGTAAGAAAGAACAGAAAGGTATGAGAGGTGAAAGGAAGTGAAGTAGGAGGACTGAAAGAAGGTGAGTGTTAGAAAAGAAATTTATGACACAGTGAATAAACTGGAGGCCTCATTTCTGAAAAGTGACGCATCGCTACGTGAAAATAGCGATGCGTCACTTATCTGGACGCACTCCTTATGACATTCCACATATGTCATATTTAATATATGACTAATCAATTCGCAAGGAGTTACAGATATGTCAGTATTTCTGACATATCTCTAAACACAAAAGTAACGCATTGCAGGAGTGCGTCACAAAAGTGACGCAACTCCAGTAATGTGTCCTTTCACATGGAAAAAGCACCATGTGAAAGGTTTGCTGTGAAGCAGGCGCAAGATTTTGGCGCAACTGCATCCTAAAAGTGACGCACTGCGTCATTATTACCAAGCTTTTTGCAAGGAACACCCCCTCTGCATGCATTATACCTGACACTATTTTTTAAAAAGTGACGCATCTAGGTACATGGGTCACTTTTTAAAACTCTGCGCCATATTGTATCTGCATCAGGTATAATGTATGCAGAGGGGGCAATCCCTCGCAAAAAGCTTGGTAATAACAACGTACTGAAATCTATGAGATTTCCCTGCGTCACTTTTAGGATGCTATTGCGTCAAAATTTTGCGCCGGCCTCGCATCACTTTTATGTTTACACATATGTCAGAAATACTGACGTATCTGTAACTCCTTGCAACATGATTCGTCATACATTAAATATGACACATCTGGAATGTCATAAGGACTGTGTACAGAAAAGTGACGCATCACACCAGCAGTGTAATAAAATGTGCCTCGTTGCACTATATTTAAAGGATGCAACAGCATCCTAAAAGTGACGCAGTGAAATCTCAAACATTTCACTGCGTCGCTATTACAAAGCTTTTTGTGGGGGAACACCCCCTCTGCATGCATTATACCTCACGCAGATATAATGTGGCGCTTGATTTTAAAAAGTGACCCATCTACCTAGATACCTCACTTTTTAAATATAACGCAACGCAACACATTTTTTTACACTACTGGTGCAATGCGTCACTTTTCTGTGCGCACTCCTTATGACATTCCAAGTAACGCATTGCTGGAGTGCGTCACAAAAGTGACGCAACTCCAGTAATGTGTCCTTTCAAATGGGGAAAGCAGCATATGAAAGGTCTTGCCTCAGTCTAACACCTGCTGTAAAGCAGGCACAAGATTTTGACGCAACAGCATCCTAAAACTGACGCAGTGAAATCTCAAAGATTTCACTGCGTCGCTATTACAAAGCTTTTTGCGGGAGAACACCCCCTCTGCATACATTATACCTGACGCTATTTTTAAAAAGTGACGCATCTAGGTACATGGGTCACTTTTTAAAACTCTGCGCCATATTGTATCTGCAACATGATTCGTCATACATTAAATATGACACATCTGGAACGTCATAAGGAGTGCGCACAGAAAAGTGACGCATAACACCAGCAGTGTAATAAAATGTACCTCGTTGCACTATATTTAAAAAGTGACGCATCTAGATAGATGCGTCACTTTTTAAATATTGCATAACAATGCGCATTTTTTTACACCGCTGGTGCGTCACAAAAATTGACGCACAGGAAGCGCAAAACTAACAGCGCAAGGCCTTCATAAATATAGTCCTGGATTTAGGGGGTCAGAGGGGGTCTACTCTTCCCCCTTATGATCCAATCAGCTTCCTGCGCGCAAGTCGCGTGTCGCGCCTGGAGCGCACTCCCGTGCGCGCACGGGAGAGCGCCTATCCCCGCGCAAAACGAAAAAAAAATTTTAATGCCCTGCAGGACCCTATTTTAGTCCCTACATCAAACCTAGGGGGTCAGAGGGGGTCTACTCTTCCCCCTTATGGTCATTTGCCCCTTTTTTTTTCAAACCCCTTGTGTCTCGATTTTACCGAGACACAAGATGGCGGCCGCTCCGCACTGTTTAGAATGTTTACAGACAACTGAGATCCAATCAGCTTCCTGCGCGCAAGTCGCGTGTCGCGCCTGGAGCGCACTCCCGTGCGCGCACGGGAGCGCGGCTATAGATATATATATTTTTTTGAACCTAAATTACTCAAAATCCACTGGAGCACATATCTTGAGACATAGCAAAGGCACATCGGGCTACCAGTCCCTACAATTTTGCCAAGTTTGGTGGAAATCCATTCAGCCGTTCGGGCTAAAAGTGAAATCGACCGCCCTATGGAAATTAACATGGGGAAAACGCGTTTTGGGACCCCCCTTTTATCTCGGCCCCCGCTTGACGAATCCCCCCCAAACTTTCAGGGAAGGACCGGACCGCCATGAGACCATTTTCCTGAAAATTTCAGGCAGATTCGTCAACCGGCGCCAAAGTTATTCAAAATAGAATGTTGAGATTTAACATTGAAAATTATCCTAACTATAACTACCTACTGGCGACCGCCAGTAGGTAATATATATATATATATATATATATATATATATATACATACAACAACAGCGGAATATAAGCGGAAATGCAAAAATTACAAATGCAACGAAAGGAGGAAACACCGGAGGGAGAGGCTTCGCAAAGAGAGGCAAAAGCAAGAAATGGTAGAAATTAAGCAAGCTATTTCTGATGGAGTGATATCAGACAAAGACAAAACATCAGAAACGAATACCATCTCTGCTAATGATGAAATTGACACTACAGTTGTAAATCTCTCAGATGTTGTCCTCTCCAAAGCTGAAACACAGTTGTTATCGCTTGGTCTCTCTTTTTGCCCTAAAAATTCTTATAATTATGTACAGACCTGAATTGATATTTTTAAATTTATTTGGAAGTTAAAGTTGAAGAAACACTTCAAATTAACTAATGCACAGGACCGAGCTAAAAACATCACTAATGAGCCTCAACCCTCATCTAAGTTTCAAGTTTCTGACATTGGAGCTTTACAAATTGCACATGAGTTGGCATTAGAGGAAGATCTTGGTGCCAGTTCGACTCAAGTCAGATGTGATAGAATGGGGGTCAACATCAATGCATCCTGTGAAACGCACTTTAAGGCACCATCCACCTTTATACCCCTAATGCCTAAGGATGCAATTGACACATTCAATGATATGGTTACTGAGGATCTGAAAGGATTGCAGATAAAAACATCGAAAAAGATTAAAAAAGCTAAATATATGGAGAAACAATATTTCATTCTGATGAAAAAATTGAGAAGCAATTCTAACTTGATAATTAATAAAGCCGACAAAGGAGGCAATATTGTCATCTGGCCCAAAACTCAGTATATGGAAGAAGCTCATCGACACCTGGCAGATACATCATGTTACAGGAAAGGAAATTTCAATGAGATCCGTAACCTTAAAGAGTCTGAACACAAGGAATTAAATCAGTGGAAAAGAGAGGGATTATTATCCGAACACGAACTGGCATTTCTAAAGAAGGACTTTCCGTTGATTCCAACTTTTTATCTCATTCCAAAAATACATAAACTTATATCTCCTGTACGGGGGCGACCCATCATTTCAGCCCAAGGTAGTCTTTTGGAGGCCATGTCTAAATATGTGGATTATTTCCTCCAGAGCTTTGTTGTTGAACTTCCTTCCTACATCAAGGACACAGGATATTTCCTTATGAAATTGAAGGAGGTTAAGTGGGAATCTGATTACATTCTAATGGCTCTTGACATAAGTACCCTATACACTAGCATAGAACATCCAGATGGCCTTAATGCAGTTAGGCATTTCTTGAACCAACGTAATTTGAGTTTTAAAAATCATAATGACATGCTGATAAGAATGATACAGTTATGCTTGATGAATAATTATTTTTTGTTCAACAATGAAATTTATCGGGGCGTAGCCAGCAGCATGGTCGGCTAAGATGTGCTCTGCAGTAGCTCCGGACGAGCTGCTGGGAATCCGGCGTAAAACTGATGCCCTGAAACCCCGCTTCGACTCCACGACAAATCCAAAGGTGCTGTGCTCTCCTTGGGGGCAACAACTGTTAAATTAGGTAACACGATCAGCCAGAAAGCGGCGGAGCGGAGACTGACACGGCCCGGCCGAGACCTTCAAGGTGGCGGCGCCGTGTTAAACTGAAAGTGATCTGCTGGGTGACGAGTGAGCCGCTAGGATCTCCCGACAGGCGAGGAGTAAACTGCCGAGTGCCAGAGACGGTCCGGGGGACCCCCGGAGAGGTGTGTGTGCGGCCCAGTCCCCAAAACACGAAGCGCCTGAAGCTGGGGCAGCTTCGTGACGAGCGCCAACTGAGGCTCCAGGATCCCCGGGGGAGCGGTGAGGCACAAGGAGGGAAGCGACGTGCCCCGAGCCGGAGTACCAGATGGCAGGAGTGCCCGCAGAATCGGCAGGAATACGCCAGCGGCGCCTGGTGCTGCACCCCCGGGACTGACTGCAGCTGCTTGAGAGGAGGGGTGAGTGGCCCCGTGCACAGAGGGCGCCTGGACTCCGTATAATTGCCGGGTGCGTGGGAGGCCTGTTCCCAGGATCGTGCTCTGTGGCGTGCACCCCCCCGGGGGTGACCGGGCTCCCCCCATCCGACAGACAAGACACCTTGAGAGGGCCAGGGACTATAGATAGCAGCTGTTGCTCTGGGCCCACGAATACCTGCATGTTACAACCGGAGAGGCAGAAATGGAGGGCTAGACGCCTGGCCAGAAGCACGGAATACACTCTAAGCCTGTTACTTCAGAGCCGGTAAGGAGTGACGGATGGGAGAGGGTCGGAGGCATACTCAAGCAAACGCCATCCCCTTTTCGTGCAGTTGCCTGACACAGTGACCCGAAGGGAGAGATAGTACCACAGTGGCTGGTCCTTGTAAAGACCGGGGACCCTGGGAAGGCTGCGAGGCACGGCACCCTAATTGAGACGCCATCTGGAACTGAAGGGTCCGAGAAGCGGAGGGAGGCTACAGACACGAGGTATTGGAACCCGAGGCCACGGACACTCAGTGCGGGCGGTAGGGGGTGTGAGCTCCACGTGGAAGTCCCCATTCACCGTCAACAGACATGGGGAAGAGAGACGCGATGCCTAAACCGCCCAAACAGGGCCCAATGGACAACTTTGCAACGCCGTGGCAACCCACTGAGACCACGCCTATGGAGCCCGGCTTGCGTTCGGATACGGACCTGCTGATGGCGGCCATCCAGGCGTCCAGGGCAGATATCCAGGAATCTCGGGCGGCACTGGAGGTAAAAATCGGTGAGGTTGGGTCAGAAGTAACGCTACTGCGGCAAGATTTCTGGAAATTGAACGAAAGGGTGACCACGGCAGAGACGCGAATAGGGGAGGCGGAAGACTCGATCACCACCCTGAGGAAAGACATGGCGGAACTCCAGGCCTCGCATCGCCAACTACTATGGAAGGTGGACGATGCAGAAAACAGGGCGCGACGCAATAACCTGCGCTTTGTTGGTTTTAGAGAGGGAATTGAAGGGGCGGACATGGCAGCTTTTCTCCGCTCCTGGATCAGGACTACCTTCCCGGAAGCGCAGTTCTCGACGTGCTTCATCATCGAAAGGGCACATAGGGCCCTACTGGCAAGACCGTCAGAGGGTGCGAGACCCAGGCCTGTCATCGCTCGTTTCCTCAACTTTGCAGACCGGGATCTGATATTACGAGAATCTAGAAAACTGGGGGAGATCCGCGTTGAGAACACAAACATTATGATTTTCCCGGATTACAGCCAGGAAGTGCAGAAACAACTACGCTCTTTTGATGCGGTCAAAGTAAAACTGAGAGAACTGAACATTACCTATATGCTGCTCTTCCCGGCAAAATTAAAAGTAATTTATAAGGACAAAGCGCATTTTTTTAATCACCCGGAAGATGCCTGGCAGTGGCTGGAGGAGCGACCCATATTTCGTAGGCAGGAGAACACCAGAAGAGAAGGACCGGACAGGCCGACTACGAGCGGTCCACAGTGGGAACGGCCGAGGCCCCAACGACAGAGAGCCCAAAGAAATAGGAGGCGGACACCACTAACGCCCTACCCGGGAGGTGGCCCGACGGATGGACGGCGTGGGAAATCGGCCTCTCCCGGAAGGAGCGGGGCGACGGGAGCCAGGTGCAGATGCCTGGACAACACTGCCCGATCGGAAGGAGATGAAAGAGAAGATTCAGAGGTCCACTCATCGGGGGAAGAAGAGGGAGGAGCACGCTCCGTCCACCCACTGGAGAAAGCGATCCGGGAACTGGAGCAGGATGCCTCGAGACACACGATTGATCCCAGACCGGACACTCAAGACTCACGGTCCTAAACAGGGGACACTAGGGCGGCAGAGTTTGCAGCTCGACGCTATGGAGACACGCAAGTTAATGCACCCTCCTTACACCTGTTGTTTATATTGGTTATTGACTTTCATGTGTACACATTCCTTAAACTTTGACTTACGAAACTGCTACGCTGGAAATTTATTACATGTTTTGCATTGAACTGGTTAACACAGGTTGAAAGGGAGGGGGACCTCAGGGAGGGTGACAGACCCTCTCCTACTGACAGTTTCGCCTCAGTGAAGGATGGGACTGAAAGGGGAGGGAGGTGGGGGGGAGTTTGGTTTGGTTGGCACTGATTGGTTGGGTTTGTTGGGGTTGGGGTGGGGAGGGATCGAAGGGTGGGGGAGGGCAGTTGGGGAGGAGAAGGGGGCGGACATTATGAGTACTATAGTCACTTGTCAGGCAGGCACACACGCTAATCACCATACACCGCCGTCAACTTTCCTTTACTACTCGGAATTCCTTGGCACACCAGATGGGCAACACTTCTATACCCCACGGCCGCTACTGGCGCGAGACGCCAGGGGCTCATTACTGAGATTGCATCTGGATAGGTATGGGGACTCCGGATAGAAACAGGCCACATGGAGATACTTTTAAGGTGATGACCTGGAATGTCAATGGACTCGGCTGTAGGATTAAGAGAGGTCTGGTCAATAACTACATAAAACGCTCTGGGCGGATGTGGTGCTCCTACAGGAGACACACCTGAAGGGCACGAAGTGTGCTTTCCTAGCGAGGGGACAGTACACAGTCCTGGCTCACGCTGGGTTTACCTCTGGCTCAAGGGGGGTTGCGATACTGATAAAGAAATGTCCACCAATGAAAATTGACTGACAAATTGGCTTTCTGTAGTCATTTTCCAAAATGGTCATTTTTATTTAAACCCATTGAATCCCATTTTGAAATGACAATGTTGATTGCCAATTTTTAATATAGGCTGGTGTCCTAGATACAATAGTGGATGAGACCAGAAATAGTTGACCACCTAAAAAGAAAGTGTTGCTTTGGAAATTGAGTCTCAAAGCACAGACAATAAAAATAGTACTGGTAGAGTTATCAAAATGTCACGCAACACAGTGCAGTAAGACACCTTTATGCACTGCATTGTGTGACAGAGAGCAGGAATACACCATATTTAACATTATATGGTGCATTCTGTCCTCTCCTTGCTCTAACGCAGTATGTGCTGTCGAGCACCAATGCAGGCACCCCTGCATCATCGTGCAAGGTTGCCTGCGTTGCATGCAGGATTGTTTTTGTGCAGGAAGGGACACCTTTCTGCAAAAAAACAATCCTCTGAGGATTTGTCCTCTTTCTATGTGTGCTGCAGAATGAGGAGAAATAAATATATTTATCCTTGTTACACCTCTGGTGGGAAGGCTTAGCATTTTGACACATTCTCAGGTCTACCAATTATGGTAAATCAGAGGATGCTCCATAATCCATGGGTGGATGTGTGGGAACACCCATGCTCCACCTATTGAATGCCTCCCTGGGGCAGAGTAACGCAAAGCAGCAACTTGCACTGCCTTGCATTACTTCAGATTTACTAAGCCACGCAGGGCCATGCAAGATGGCCTTGTGTGGCTTACTAAACCTCATTCTAGGTTTGGCTTGCCCTGAATCCCCTTGCGTTGTGCAAGAGTGACAAAAAACCTTTGATAAAGCTGGTCCACAATTTTCATGCCAGAATATATATCAAGAGTCAGACAACATATCCTAAATAGAAGCAACATTACCTTACCCATTATGGTGAGCTGCTGACAGTCCCCGAGCTCCAACACTTCCTCGCATTGCAGTCTAAATAGATACGTCTGTAGGCTGATTGTAAAGGTAATCTAGAGGAGTAACATTTTCCGTATTCTCATTATACATTACTTTATAATAATAATAATAATAATAATAATAAAACCATTTATAGAGCGCATGGTTACACTATAACAGTGTGTCCCCGAGGTATGGATACAGTCAACCCAATGAGCATGTCTTTCTGCAATCAGCACCGCGAGAGGAGGAGAAAACTCTACTGCAGGGATTAAGTTCGTGGAAAGAGGTAAGTTTTCAGTTTGAGGCGGAATCTGGCTTCCGACGGTTCCATACAAAGTTCTATAGGGAGATCCTTCCATCGCTTACAGGCCAAGTACCTGAATGAGCGGCCTCCCATTCTTGCTTTATAAATACGAGGAACCTGAAACAACATGCTCCCTAGCGATCTCAAATTGCGCCTGGGGCAGTGAATAGTTAGAAGCTTTTGAAGATAGATCGGCCCTTTCCCTTGGGCAACACGATGTGTAATACACAATGTTTTAAACAAGATACGTTCCTGTATGGGCAGCCAGTGGAGAGTTATCAGGGCCTGCCTCCCTGAAGCTCTTCTGGACAAGTTCAAAGCCATTCGGGCCGCCGTATTCTGTACGCGTTGCAGCTGCTGTAACCCTTTCTTACTTAGGCCAATGAACAAAGAACTTCCATAATCCAGGTGGGGGGGTCACTAGTGCATGTATCAGAGATTTCCTAGTATTAATGGGCAGAAAGTCAAGTACTTTGCGTATAGTTTTAAGGATTCCATAGCATTTGCCCGACAGCCTTCCAATGTGCTGTCCAAAGAATAGACTGGAGTCCAAAAGGACGTCTAAATTCTTCACCGTCTCTGAGGGTGAAGGTGTAGGCCCCAACTCAGATGGCCACCACGCCGATGACCAGATCGATGGTGCTCTCCCGATCACCAATAGCTCAGTTTTATCACTGTTAAGGCGCAGGCAGTTGCTATTCATATAAGCACCATATTGAATAAATCTTTCATGAAAGAGGCACAGTGTCTTATTTGAGCCGGAGGTTGCAGGAGGGATCCATTCATTTTTGGAGACCTGCATTCATTTTTCAGAATTAGACTTGAACCAGAGCAAGAGAAAGAAATACATAAAATAGGGAAATACTGAGGAAGACAATGACGGAAAGACAGTGATTAAAGAGAAAGTAGGAATGAAACAAAACGGTTAAGAGCGAGATGAAGTGGCAATGATTGTGTGGTGGTGGATGAAAGAGGCATTGTAATAAAATTATAGGGACACGGTAATTAAAGATGAAAGAGCTTTAATGGACACCCACCAGGAGGCTTGTGGCTACCATCAGATTACAGCAGGAACTTCTAACAGTCTGGATCCACACATTCCAGCTGATGTCATATGCATTCTTAACAGAGAATGCTACAACTTAAAGAACCAGTTACAACACATTGTTTGGAATAATGACTATAAAGCTATGTTATTAGGCAGCCCAGTCATTTTGTATCACAGGTCGTGGTTTTCATGCACAGGTTACAGGGGTGGACATTTTGATTTATTCCTTAATCCATTCATATTCCACACCCACACTTCAAGCTGAGGAGAGTCTTCTCCATCCTGACTAAGTAATCACTAGGCACCCCAGCCTTGGCTTTCGCTGATTATTTCTTAATGAAGACCTCCAAACCCCCCTCCTTCAGTGACACTACTCTAAAGAATACATCTAAAAATTCTAGCAGAATAAACACCACCCCATCTAAAAACGTAAAAACCTGATTTCCCCGTTTATTATGTTGAAAAACTACTCAAACCTATTTCTAACCCTTTCACCATAATAATCAATGTGATTATTATATAGAGAAAATCCAGCTCTAGTTATTTTCAATTCATATGAATCAATTCATAAGACCAGGCCAAATGTAATGAGTTCAGTTACAACATTTGAACCAAAATTAATTTGGTATAGTGCTCCAGCAATTTTACATTTAATTGCTCTACATTACTTTAAGAAGAGTAGAACATGTCAACTGCACTGTTGCCCCTGATCTTTGAAGGCCTCCATCTTTTTTCCTGGTTCAATTTTTTCTCTTCTGGTACCTTGGAGAAATCAGATCAGGCTGTATATTTTCCGTCTTTAACCTCAAGTGTTCAAAGCTGCAATAAACATAGTAAAGTAGACCACCTGGCACAGAAACCACGTTTTAGGTTGTGCCAGGGGCACAGCTAGTCCCAAACTTCGGGGGGGGGGGGGGGGGGGAGGGGAGGAGGGGCGTGGGTGTAGTCAGGGCCGGACTGGCCGTAGTGGGCACCGGGCAATCCCCTGGTGCGCCACATGGGTGGGGGCCGGATTGGGGTCCCTGGGGGCCGTTTTTGCAAAATCGGCCCTGTAACAAAATCGGCCGAAAACGGCCCTGGCAAAGAGCACAGTGGCACACACAGCCCCCGGGGTATTGGGAAGGATGAGGGGGTAGCCAAGCACTTTGCCAGGGCTGGTTTTAGTTTCCAGTCCGGCCCTGGGTGTAGCTAAGACTCCCAGCCAGGGCCAACTCGAGCACTGGTGGGGACCGTTACAATAGTGTTATTTGGCACTCTCCTCCCAATAATCTCCTTCTCCGCCATGAATTCTCTCACTACCACTCTCCAACAGTGCACCTCATCTCTCCACAGCCTCTCTCTGATGTACACGTCATGTTTTTTAAAATGCTACTTATAGTTTACTCACATTTAGTTCTGTGATCTGTATGGTACACGTTCTTTACCGCAGGCACATTAACCCTCTGTGCTACTTTACAATGAGCCAAAACTGTCACTAGACAAAATTCCGAACACTCACCAGAAGGAACATTTATCATCATGGTTATCTTGACAATTTTATTGTTGCCTAAAAAACTGCCTGATACCAAAAACTATTTTTAAGCACAGCACCCCCCATCAAAGTCAATGCCAGATGCTGCAGCACTGGGCACAGAGCCCTAAAGCCAGTCTTGCTCCCAGCAATGATGCAGGACAAGCATTTCCAGAAATGAGTGAGAGCTAACCTCATAGCCATTATATGAGGAAAAAGATCTATGTAAGTGGTGGGGTATGATACTTCCCCCAAATTTCAGCAAGCAAAACAAGTTAACAAATTTCCTGTAGATGATTTAAGGGAGAGTAGGCTGCTCCCCTGAGACTTTTTCGAAACGTTTGGGATAAAATATGCTAAAACACCACAGACCCTTATAGGGCATTCATGAAATATTCCAATAATTTCATGGTGCACCAAGAAAGGCTGGCCTTTCCTAGGAATAGAGCACTTTTTTCAAATGTCTTAAGTCAGATATTACTTCCACTATACCATTATTACACTATTTAGCATGAATACCTCAGCTGAAGACGCTATACAAATATAGATTAACATAACATAACATAACAATATTACAGCTAAAGTCATGGGTACCTCACATTCCACTCTCCCCTCTTGCACCAGTTACGTTGTTGCAGATGCAATTAAGTAGGTATCTAGTACTACAGAAAGTTTAGGTATTCTGTGGGTTCCTTTTAAGAAATATGTATATATTCATGAGAGTTGTACAATTTGTATATGTGCAGAGTAAGGTGTGCTCATGTAAGTTCTGGATGGTGGTGAATAGTGTGAGAGAGTGCAGCGTCAGTGTCAGTGGTGCGAGTGTGGGGTGAAAAATGTGCTGATGTGAGTATTGGGTGAGCTGCAAAAATGCATTGTGAGAGGTGAGCCCATGTGAGTGTCGGGTGAGAGGAGTGCGTGCAGAGTAAGAGTAGTGAGTGCAGGGTGGTGTGATCTATGTAAACGCAGGGTGAGTGGTTTGCCTGATTGGGGCGCCGGGTGAGCGGCGATAGTGAAGGATGATCAGTGAGAGTGACTGGTGAGTGCATGGTGAGAGGAGTTAGTGCAGAGTGGTGTCTCTCTATGTGTTCCGGCAGACTACTGTACCTGCGAGTAGGCAGGATGAACAAAGTGCCTGTCTGAAGGCAGGTTGAAAGGTTTGTCTCTGTGAATGCAGGGTGAAATGAGGACATGTAGGGTGAGCGGTGTGACTCCAGGGTGAGTGCTGTGCTTGTTTCCACGGTGTGAGTGCAGGGTGGGTGCTGTGCCCATGTAAGTGACGGGTGACCTGTGTGAGTGATATGAGTGTCTTTGTGAGTGCACACTGAGTGATGTAACACTGTGAGACTAGGGTGAGAGGTGTGACTGCAGGGTGAGTGACATAGAAATTTGGGTGCAGGTGAAAGTGCAGAGTGGGAGGAATGAATGCAAGGTGAGCAGTGCTTAATTTGTTAAACTAAATAAGTGCCAGGGCTCTCATCAGGAGGCCATTGCAGGTTGCACCACACATTGCTCCTGCCAGTACTGCCAATGATAGTAACAACACAACTACTAACTATCACACCCCTACAAGTGTGACAATTTAAGGCCCCTAAAGCTAAAAGAATAGCTTGGGTGGCAGATAATAGTAATTTTGTATGTACATTGAATTAATGATTAACTGTTGTGATCGTTGCTGAATTAGCCAGACAGCTCCACCATGTGGCACACTGTCACAAGCACTGGTGTTGCCAATTAAATGCTGGATCTAGGCACCAGAAACCAAGTACTCAAATTAAGCACTGATGGTGAGTGATGTGCTTGTTTGAGTGAGATTGCACAGTGAGCAGTGAGAGTGACAGGTGAGTGAAGTGCCACATGATTGCAGGGTTAGTAGTGTGCTTGTGTAAGTGCAGGGTGAAAAGCATGAGTGCATGGTATGCGGTGTGATTGCAGTGTGATCACTGTGAGTGCGGGGTGAATTGTGTGCTTATGTGACTGCAGGGTAAGTGGAGAGAGAATGGCCTGAGTTCATGGCGAGGGGCATGGTGCAGTGTGGTTGCTGTGAGTACAGGGTGAGCGTGTGCTCATGTGAGTGCAGGGCAAGAGGAGGAAGAATGTGTGAGTGCAGGTTAACAGTGTGAATGCAGTGTGATCGCTGTGAATGTAGGTAGAATGGTAAAAGTGACAAGTAAGTGGAGTGTCATGTGTATGCAGGGTGAGCGGTGTGCTTGTGTGAGTGCAATGTAAGAGAAGCGTGAATGGCATGAGTGCATAGTAAAGCAGTGTGAGTGCAGTGTAATCGCTGTGAGTGCATGTGAGCATTAAAGTGAAGGGTGAACAGATGGACGGTGGAGGAAATAAATAATGTGCTGATCCTGCAACAAACTTTCAGTCTCCTGATTAGGGATGCCAGATGATCGGATTTCTACCAGCACCGCTGGTATGTTGATGTCTCACCCAGTACAAAAATAAGCAAAATCTCCAAAAGCCAGTATATTTAGCACGTATCTGTGCAAAGTAGCTCAAACAGCAAATAGAAATAGAAAACACTTTTAAATGTGTTCCAGGGCTGCATTAATGATCCATAACTAGTAATTAAAGGAAACAAAGACAGAAAAGTAATGGTACAACTGATTACATACCATTTTATTTACAACCCTATTTAGGACCCGATTCCGATCGGGTAAAATTACTGTCCGTACGATTCGCATCCAGAGCCATCTCTGTACGACTCGTACACACGCCGTACAACCCGACGAGTACGATCCAGACCGGGGTATCAGGACGCAAGTCGTACGGTCCACGTCAGGTAAGGGCGATTCGTTACGGAAAAGCGCACAATCACATACACATCGTACGGCGCGTACCCCCCATGATCGCAGGGGTACGGCGCATACCCCTGCGATCATGGGGGGTCTGCGCTGTACACCCAGCGTACATGGGGTACGTGCCATACACCCAGCGTGCATGGGGTACGGTGCATACCCCATGTACGCTGGGTATACAGCGCATACCCCCCATGATCGCAGGGGTACGCGCCATACCCCTGCGATCATGGGAGGTACGTGCCGTACACAGGGGGGCATACTGTACCTGTTTCGGGGCGAACACTGCTTTTACGACTGTTTTCAGCTCCCGTAGAAAAAGGGTTGTACGGTGCGTACCCGACACAAATCGTACTTGCCGGGTTGTATAAACCAGCCGGGAACCGTACAGAAGTCACATACAGCGGGTTCCGAGTGGGACTCGTATGGGGATTTGATTCGTACGGTCTCTGTGCGATTCGTACGGAGTTCTGCTCCTGGTACGAATCGTACTTCGTCGTACGTACGGGGGACGTTGCACGGTACGATTCGTATGGGAAAAACGCTCCGAACGGCTATTCGGAGCGCTTTTTACTGGATCGGAATCGGCCCCATAGTGTCAAGGCGAGACCTTTGCAGACTCTTTAACCCGTTGTGTGCATCAGACGGCCCCCGGCAGTCCAACGTCACAATCAGCGTGTGAAGAGGACGACTGGAGGCCATCCAAAACACGCTCACTCATTAATTCCCCAGCACTGCGGCAGAATTTGCGCAGTGGTCAAGAGGTTAAACAACAAGTGGCGTAGTTTTCTTTTGGAAAGGTGGCATCCCTACTCATGAGATGCCTTTTCACTAAATGCATTCTCCCACTGTGGCAGTAAAAATAAAATACAAATGTAAGTAATAGGCAGAATGGGGACCCAGGGGGTACTGGAACCAGTGACATTAACAAACAAATCCTTGTTAACCAGTTCCAGAGGGATGTAAATGGTCTTTTAAAGACCTGTGTAAAACTCAGGTGAGACTGAGATAAGA
Source organism: Lissotriton vulgaris (assembly GCF_964263255.1). Lineage (NCBI taxonomy): Eukaryota > Metazoa > Chordata > Amphibia > Caudata > Salamandridae > Lissotriton > Lissotriton vulgaris. The sequence goes on from NW_028250443.1 coordinate 245,848, forward strand.
CTCTGGACAATGCTCAGCCGATGCCAAAGCAGCTCAAGCTGCAGCATCCCCTGCTGAGAGACACATCAGGGGGAAGGGGAGGAAGGAGGGAAATAGATGGGGCTAAATCCGTTTTAGCCCTATGGGCATTGCATACCTGGGTTGAGTCTACCAGCTAGCTATCTGCCACCTATTTTGGGATTCCCAAGAATTTACAGGGGTTTACAGCCCTGTCATTGTTTAGCATTGGTTAGTTGTATTCTCAATCTCATTTGTTTACTTCTCATCTGCTGGCTTTCCTAGTCCCAGCTTGTCTTTTTTATATTGAGTGTAGCGCAGCGCACATGCGCTACCTTGCTAGACATGCTGTATCCGGCATGTTTGGTGGGAGAAACTCCCCTCTTTTCTATTTGCTTCTTTTAGTGCCCCTATTAAATGCCTGCTTTTGTTTGGTGGATAAGTTAAATTAGTCCCGCCTTTTGTTTTTTTGGACCCTCCAAGGTGACTGCCCCTGTAACAGTGGCATTATTCTGTTTTTAATATATGTTGGTTCATGCCACGCTTTTTAGCTTTCTGTCCGCTCATCAGCACGGCTTCATGGGTGCCGCACTTTATGTTTTGGATGCATTGATAATAGGGCAGCCTCCACTTTCGCTTCCGTTGCTGCCTGTTTGTTTGAGGCTTCCCTCCTCTCTCCTCACGCTAAAACCCCTCCCTCACACTCCAAGTGCACACACAGCTGCAGGTTTCTCATGGCACAGAGACCTCCCACTGGGAGTCCCCCTCCAGCGTGCCCCTACTTCTTTAATTTATTGCAATCCCTTAGCCTACTACTTTTTAATTTTAGAAATGCGTCCCAGGATGGCAGAAATAGCCAAGTCCTAGAGATAACATTTATGAGGCCCCTTGTGCCACCGGAGCATCACTTTATCGGACGTTCCGTGGCGCAGGATCCTGCATCAGATTTACGAGGCAGCACTAAGCCACTTTTTTTTGGCTTAATGCTGCCTCGTAAATATCGTTCTTTTTAACGCAGTTTTCTGCGTTAAAAGTACGTGCACTGGGTGATGCTGGGGTCGTTCCCAGCAACATCCGTGGCTTTTTGACACTGCCCCTGATTTACGTGAAATCGCGAATCAGGTGGCGTCAAAAAAGTACGCCTTCCCAGGGGAGGGATAAGGGAGGCACGAGGAGAAATATCTTTATTTCTCCTCGTTTTCCTTTTTCCATGTGTGCTGTATTCTGCAGCACACATGGAAAGAGGTAAAAGCCTCTTTTGATTGTTTTTGTGCAGAAAGGTTTTCCTTCCTGCACAAAAATAATCATTCCTGCAAAGCAAGGCACCCTTGCACTATGGTGCAAAGGCGCCTGCATTGGCGCATAGCAGCCCATTGTGTGTACGTGAAAAGGAGAGGAATGTGGTGTATCTGATAGATAAAAGGCACATTCCTGCCCTTTTCTTTTACTGTAGGGAAGCAGGAAGGCCTGTGGTGCTGCCCTACGGCACAACCTCATAAATGAGGCCCTCTGTCTTTCTCTTCTTGCCCACAGAAGCATGGCCGGACTGGCCATAGCAGGCACCGGGCAATCCCCCGGTGCGCTGCACGGGTGGGGGCTGGTTTTGGGCCCCTAGTGGCCGTTTCTGTTACAAGGCCGTTTTTGCAGCATAGCTGCAAAATCGGCGCTGTACCAAAATCGGCCGAAACCCGGCCCTGGCAAAGAGCTCGCCCGCACCTCCAATCCCACTGAGTGGGGAGGGGGGCCGGCCGAGCACTTTGCCAGGGCTGGTTATGGTTCCCAGTCCGGCCCTGCACAGAAGGCAAGGACAGTGAATGTTCATTTCTCCTGCTCTGCCACTGCCCCCTTGAGGTTCCGTGATTCTGAACCCGTTCAATAAAGGTCGTCGTACCATGACGATTTTGGTATCAGCGGACCGCAAATGACGAGTGCGGTATGTACGAGTGTTTTCGTCATAATTGATCTATCGAAACACTGTGTATTAAGGGATTTCGTTTGAACCTTCGGGTTCCATTTTGTGTACGGCAGTCATTTTGTGGTTGCCCTCACATAGGCCGATGACTGCGGCTGAACGAGTCTTTGGGACACGTACACCTTTAGCTGACTTTTGTGTGACCTGAACGAATTAACTCCCTTGCCCGAGGCTGACCTCGTTGAGCCAGTTCCTTGTTAGGCAGCTGGTCAGATAGAGATCAAAGAGCAGGACATTGCTGAGTTTATGGTACATGCACACACCCTTCTATCTTACTTCTCATCTGTTTCTGTTCCTTCCTTTATGGCCTATTTATGGTTTGGGTTGAGGTCCTTTTTATTATGGGTTTGTCCGGCTTGTCCGAGCAAGAATGTAGGATTTTGCCTTGTCATTTCTGGTGGGCTCTACAACGGAAAGTGAGTTTGTCGTTATGCGATACTTGTGAAATGTCACTGTATGATTGGTCCGTTTGTAAATAATTCATGCTAGTCAGGAATGTGATTTTCTGCATAAAAGACGATGTCTCGCTTTACTAAATTGTGCAGTCTCTAGTGAACCACCCGTGTTGTGCTTCGTAGACCTCTGTTCCTGGTTGCAGCCAATAAATTTGGTCTTTGACATCACCTAGAAGTGTCCCGTGTCTCTGTTTGCCAAGACAGGGGAACTCGAAGACATCAGGCGTTTTCCCTGGCGCCGCTGGGTTCTAAAACCCGGTTCTTCAGTTGGCGCCCAAGGTGGGACGACTTCAGCGGTACTGGTCCAAGCCTGAAGATCGTGAGGAGCTTCATGTGAAAATTCTGGAGGAAGGCCTGCCACTTCATCGACCCCTGTATGTCGTGGTGGTCCGAAAGTCTTTACTACGAGGTTCCCCGCTTTCCGACGGCTACGAAGGACTGCTGCCCTGACTGTCGCCCTGTCTTGGAGCCATTAGACGATTTGTAGTGCGAGACAATAGATGGGTCTTCTAGCGACGTCATCGATATTTCAGTCAAGTATGAGTGGAGCGTCTCCCAGTCCTTAGTTTTGTTTTGGGTATCCCCTTGGGATCTTTGATTTGGGACTTGCAAGCTCCAAAGCCGAGGGACTTGTGTATTCACGAGGTTATCGTATTCAATATTCCCTTGAACTTTGAAGCTAGACTAGAGAGCGAAGATGCCTGGTCTTAGCAGACTTGGAAAGATATTTTGTTGTGGTTGTTATAGGGATTCCCGATTGGAGGACTCGTGTCCGGTGCCTCCGATTGGAACTCCGACCTATGAGCTCTATTTAAAACATGGCGTGGGCCCTATCACGTATAATGAAGTATGGATTAGATACACTGGGAAGGACGGTGTCCTAAAGTGGCCCCAATATGGTAGCTATGATACAGAGATTTTAGATAATTTGGAAGTCAAACTGTTCAAGAAGAAAGCCCGGCCGGCGATGTTTGACTCTTTCCGCCTTTAGCGAAAGGAAGCCAAACAGAAAGAAATTAAGTTAGCGAAGAGAAATAAAAGAGAACGAGGTATTTCGATGGTACAAGCTGCTATACAGTTTAGAGATAACGAAGAAGAACAAAAGAGTGAACGGTTGCTTAGGCAGCGTAAAATGGCGATTGATAAGTGTTATCCAGCTTTGCCACCTCAGCAACAAGATGCAAAGAAAGACCTTGAGAAAGATCCTTTGATGGCACATTTGTTGAGTTTGCCACCCCCTTATGTGCAGAGTGCTACAGCACCTCAGCCACCTTTAGTTGTGCAACCTCCGGTTGCTTTGCCACCTGTGGTTCTACAACAGCCAGCTCCTTTTCAGATGGCTCCTATTCCTTTGGCACAGCCTTCTCAAGGGCAGCCGAATTTGCTACCTGCTTCGTCTCCAACTCCTACGCCTGTATTATCTACTCCTTCTGATACTGCTCCTATGCATACTTTTTCTCACCCCGTTTTTCCGACAATGTGCCAAAAAGAGATTCTTTTTGGGCACCTTAATGAAAACAAACCAACTTATACGGACAAAATACACACTAGTTCTTCAGACATAAAAGCATGTCACTCTGAGCAATGCAATAAGTAACAAAATTCTGTAAGGACAAATAAATTCAGTATGCACAGTTTATTTATATATCTAAAAATGATTAAAACGATTAAAAACTGGAACTTCACGCGGGACGTTCGGCGCATTAGAATGTAAGAGGCGTTACAGATTTAGAGACTGAAGAGACTGGAGATAGCTCTCAGGCCCTTCGTGCGCTTTATGAAAGAAAAGAAAAGTTATACTACGAGTATCGAACACCTGCGACCTTGATTCTTTACAGCGTGCATTTTGAATTAAAAGCAACAATTATTTAAGGCTTACTTTTTCACTTTGCTCCGAAAGGACCAACTGTATCAGTTTTCGTGTGTGTGACATCGATAAATAAAACGGATCGATTTAGCTGTGGCCCATGTAAATACCGTCAGCTCTAGAAAATTCGACTCTGCTCGAGAGGAAGGAGGCGTCAATTCCCTACCTAGAAGGCACGCTTTCCCTCAAAGAAATCTTGGGAAGACAGCTAATATTTTCCTGATGAAGGCGGTTATATCTTAAATATTAGTCGAAACGTGTTGAGAACTAAGGGAGAAGTACAATATATATTGGTCAAGGAGTATTCTGATTGTTGCTGAATATACCTTATTTGTACCTCCCTCATTAGCCTTAGGAATTATTTGGATGAATTCATGTATATGATTTGTTCCTCTGTATATTGTCTGTTTTCACTTGTTTTATATACTTTTTAATGTATTTTTTTATCGTTTTTAAATATATAAATAAACTGTGCATACTGAATTTATTTGTCCTTACAGAATTTTGTTACTTATTGCATTGCTCAGAGTGATATGCTTTTATGTCTGAAGAACTAGTGTGTATTTTGTCCGTATAAGTTGGTTTGTTTTCATTAAGGTGCCCAAAGGGAATCTTTTTTGACACACAGTCAGTTGCTGGTACCCGATCCCTTTGGTATTAGGTCCCTCTCTCTTGTATTAGAGATCATCCCGTTTTTCCTCCTGTTCTGTCGTCACCTTCTCTTTCTGTTCGACAAAGAATGACCGATACTGTTACTGGTCTCTTTTCTCCTCTTTTTGTATCATTGAGTATGACCCCTGTTTCAGAGCGTAAACAATTGCGTAGCCAATTGCCTGGTCCCGATGACCGGCCAGTGTTGGACCATTTAGCGCGTAAATGGGTTACTTATCCTTTGAAGTATAATTTTGAGTATGTTATGGATGTTTTCCGTCAATGGGAAGCACCGACGCAGAGATATGTTTTTGGGACAATGTGTACTTTCCTTCGTGAAGAATGGGAAGATGGTGAATTGAGACAGTCTCCGCCTGAGTTGTTCCCTGTACAGTCCGAGTTTGCGAAGGGAACTATAGTGGGTGTTGATGTTGAGAAAGCAGTTGCGACATTGTTGTCGTTTAGGAGTGAGTCTCCTTCTAGGCCGTTGTTTGAGCCTGATTCTTCAGTTAGGAGAAAGGCGCGACAATATCCGATGAGAGAGGTTCCCCTAGTTTGGAGAGAGGGAGATCCAAATGCTGTTCCAGTTGTTCCGCCTCATTTTCAGCGTGTTTGGGTACATGTTCCATGGAAGCGAGTTGAAGTTTTGGCTCTTAAGCAGTCTTTGCCTGATCCACGTACAAATCCTGCAGGGTACTATAAGGAATTATCACAGACTGCAGACTCATGTATTATGAATTTAGCCGACATAGATATGTTGTTTGGGAATGTTGTCCCACAGCCTATATGGGGAATGATTCGTCATACGGATCATGCGCAAGAGTTAGGTGATACATGGGCTAATATTGGTGCCTCAGATGCTAGACAAATTGGTGGTGCTAAACCAGAGGCTTTAGTTGCAGAACTCCCTGGTAGGATTGTTAATTATATGAAGACTTTGATGCCTGCCGTGAGTGTCAATTGGGACAAGTTGTCTGCATGTAAGCAGAAGAAAGACGAAAGTGTGTCTGACTTTTTCACTCGGTTCGAAGAGACGTTTGTCGACCATAGTGGTCAGGACATGAGTACGGAAGGTGGTCAACGGTTGTTCGTTGACAAGTTGGTGTATAATTTGCTTCCAGAGTTGTGCAATAAGTTGAAGGATTCTGAGAGTGCTTGGGCTGTTTCGTCATCAGCACAGATTTTGGCTACTGCACAGTACTACGAGAATAGAGATAAGGATGAAAAAGATAGAGCTGACAAGAAGACTAAAGAATTAAAGAAGAAGGTTCTTTTACAGCAAGCGTATCCGCCTCGTAATAATCAGCGTGATTATCAGCAACCTCAGCAATATCAGAGAAACTCGCAAAGGTTCGAGTCTTCTCAACAGCGTTTTCCTGTAGGCCCTAATCAGTGTGCGTACTGTAAAGAAGAGGGTCATTTCAAGAATAGTTGTCCGGTTCTGTTACAGCGTACGAATGGTGCTTCTGATGTGAGAGGTCAAGGTGTTCAGCAAGCTCCTAGAGGTAGAGGACGTGGTGTGTTTCCTCAGAATGCGCGTTCCTTGCCTCCACAGAATTCAATGAATAGTTTTGATCAGCAGAATGGTGCGTCTGGTAGGACGGCTCAGTACTATGCGGACGACTACTATGTCGAAGGCGAGAATATGGATGGTAATTATTGTTAGGACAGCCATAGACAAAGAGAGGGAGTTGTTTCAGTTCCAGTAGATCAGAGTCAACCTTATGTTAAAGTGTTTACATCAGGTGTGTCAGAGCCTTTTCTGTTGGATACTGGTGCTGCAAAGAGTTCTATTATGCACTCTAAACTCCCTGGCGCACCTTTGTCTGGCTTAAGGAATGTTTCAGTAGGTTTTTCTGGCGCCCCGGTTACTAATCCGATTTCTAGTCCTTTGTCTATTTCTGTTGGACCTTGTGAATTCGAAGCACCCCTTATTCTGACGACAGGTTGTGGTGAGAATTTGTTGGGATTAGACTTGTTGAAAAGATTGTATGCAACGCTACATTGTTCCCCTTCAGGAGTACAGCTTACATTGGGAAAGAGAGTGATCTCTCCGATGTATTTATCTAAAGATAAACTTCCAGCTGAATTGTCTTCTTTCCCTGATTCTCTTTGGGCTACTGGTCCTAATGATGTGGGTCTTTTGGAGATTCCGCCATATGTTGTGACGTTGAAAGCGAATGCTAGATTGCCACGTGTTCCCCAATATCGGATTTCCAGTGATGGTGAAAGAGCACTTTTAGCGATCCAATTGAGAAAGGTGTGATTGAAGAGACGAGAGGTAATGTGTGCAACAGTCCGGTTTTGCCTGTTCTGAAACGTACTGATTCTTCACAACTTCCTGTATATAGGTTTGTGATCGATCTTCGCGAGGTGAATAAGATCGTAGTTCCGCAATTTCCAGTTGTTCCAGATATCACCGCTTTACTGACTTTGATTCTGGCTTCAGCCACGTGGTTTTCGGTGATTGACTTGAAGAATGCTTTCTTCAGCATCCCGATTGCCGTGGAGAGTAGAGATATTTTTGGCTTCTCTTTAGGAGGCCGAAGTTTCCGTTTAAGCGCGCTCCTCAAGGCTATTGCGAGAGTCCATCGATCTATAGTCAAGCTTTGAAAACACAACTTGATTCGATTGTCTTACCTGATGGTGCTGCCCTTATTCAGTATGTCGACGATTTGTTAGTTGCTGCTGACGATAAAGAGATTTGCAAAAAGGCTACTTTGTCATTGTTACAGCATTTGTCTGATTTCCATCATAAGGTGTCTCTTTCTTTTTTTGAAAACCTTTATTTTAGCATTCAGTAGAAATACAAGCATGGGCCTACAACCGCGGGGCCGGCCGCTAGACAAATTAAATCGTTGATATCACAATACGACACAGCTCATCAGCCGACAACCCAAAGGTCCGGCAACGATTCAGAATAAAACTTGTATTGGGATGCATGACTGGATTGCAGGATACGACAGAGGTTTCATTTTATATTATATAAGAGAGGATCAGGTGCCATACAGTCGAACCGTAGAATGCAGGGGGCAGGGTAAAAAACAGGATATACATGTAATAACCATTATAATGGAGATTTGGCACCAGAGCATATAGGTCGGTACAAAAGAGCACGCAATATACATTTCCATCATGCGCCAATACTCGAGGCCTGCCCACCCATAAATCAGGATGTCATAAAAGCAAAAGCACGAAATACAAGCATACGGTAAGAATCCGAATGATTCGTAGCTATACTGACCCTACAAGAAAAAAGAGAAAAGAGGAAAAGGCCATAGAAAATAAAAAAGGCAAAATAAACCCCCCCCTCCAGCTCCCCACCCTGCACCCCTGCAAATGGCTACAGCCTAACCCAACCAGCAGCGTGCCTGTCGCCCCTAATAACTAAAACCCCAAAGGTAGGAAAAACAAAAAAACGGAGGTGGGCATATCCATATGGGCTCCCAGCCCCTTTAGACCCCCCGCCTGAAACAGCCACCCCCTATCACTAACAGACAAACTTATGACAGCAATGTAGAGAAGTTAGAGGGTAGCGTGAGACACCGCCCAGCCTCTTAGAGCAAACAGTTGCAGGTCCAACACTTGAAAAAGCAATGCCAACCCATCCCGATCCAGCCGATCTTAACCTTGGCCCTTCCGAACAAAAACACGAACCCCCTCCAGCGAGACCCAAAGGCACACAAAGAGGCAATAAAGGAGAAAAGAGTCAGCAGAAATCAGCCCATGGCTACCAGCAGGCAGTGAGTCCTCAGGAACTATAGATGCAGACGAACTCTCCCGCAGAGATGAACAGTTCCAGTGTCTCTTGAACAGGAGTCGTAGCGTCACCAGGAAGGGAGAAGATGACCACAAATTAGATGGTTAATGGTTAGTGGCACCTAGTGTAGATGCCAACTCTCAGCGCACAACCTTGATAGAAACCGTGGAGTTTCTTAAATTAATAATTCCATGTTGTAATCAGAGATTAAATCAAGTTCATCATTGATTATCCATGTTTAATTTCACATGTATGATTTGTATCAATTCAATGAGATACATATTTTTTGCATATATCCGATATCACAGAGTATGAATGCACATTGTTTCCCAATGCATTTCGGATACTAGATCCTTCATCAGGGGAATCCTAAAAGCAAAATAAATGAACTCAGTATGATCCTCGATGGTGGAATAGTATGTACAAACATTACAATACCAAAAGATGTATTAAAACAGATGGTGACTATAAAAGAAGTCTAGTTGAAAACGTGCGCGAAAACGTGAATAAAATAGTGACGAAAAGGCACTAGAAACCAGCGTGTTCATATATCAGAACGGTGAATGAAAAGTAACGTTAAGGAATGAGAGTGCTCAGGAAACATGAGGTGTATATGAATAGTTGCTTGCAAATGTGCTAGCGTCATGCAAAAACATAGGTAACGTGTCAAAAATCACCCCAAAGTGAAAGAACTGAGTTAGCCCAACTAGCGTGAGCGTTAAACCGCTTAAACATGCACTTACGGAAAACTGCAGGCAAGAACGCGCGTCCTGCCGTTTGCGCCCTTCGCCATCAGCTGAGAAGCGTGGTGTTAGGTGAAGGCGGAAGTATAACGAAATTGTCGTGTGAACATAGAAAACGGACCAACAGTGTGGCGGCCATATTAAAGTGGTCAAAAAAGATACTAACCTCAAAAGATAGCGGTTTCGTGAGAGAACAAGTAAACAAGCCCAGAGTTAACCACATGAATGTGAGAAAGCACGAACCATAGAGTGACAAATGGATATAGACAAACTAATGAATAACACACTATAAATGACAATAAGTACACAGGTGAATAATAAGTATCAAATCAGTTAAAGCAGTTGCACTACAAATAACATTGAAACTCCATCCGATCATTCAGACCAGATGGTTTCATGGTCTGCAAAAATTTGATCCAATGATTTTCTCGTTGTAACAGAAAATTGTTATTGTCTCGGTCGTCTCGCCTATTCACCACTTCTACAGCAGCGAACCTCAATTGACTGATGTTGTGTCTGTGTTCTTTGAAGTGTACTGCTAAATTGGATTTAATATTCGCTGTCCTTATATTGCTCTTGTGCTCGTTGATCCTTACTTTGAGCTTGCGTGAAGTTTTTCCGGTATACATCAGTCCACACGGACATTTGATAATGTATATGACGTTTTCGGTGTCACAGGTGGCGTTCAATCTGAGTTTCACATCTGTCCCCTTCATGGGATGTTTCAATATGGGACCCTTGATCAAGTTATTACAGTTCTGACAATTCAAACATGGTTGGTTGCCTTTGTAGTTAACGTTTTGTATAGTTTTTGGGTTTTTTATGAGTTCCTTTAGGTTGTTGCCCCTTTTGTAGGCAAAGAGGGGTTGTTCGCTAAAGATGCCCTTAAAGTCTTGTTCTTTGCTGACAATTGCCCAATGTTTTAAAATGGAAGATTTGTAAGCTCTTGATGCCTCTGAAAATTTGGATACGATGACAGGTCTAGTATTCTGGCTCTTTTTGGTAGTAGCCAACGCTTCCTCTCGTTTGATTTTGTCACATCGTTCTTTGGTATGAGACAAGATGGGTTCAGGGTATCCTCTTTTGGCAAAGCGTTTCAACATTTCAGAAGCTTGTTCTTCGTATTTATAATTGTCAGATGCAATCCTTTTTACCCGTAATAATTGTGAATATGGAAGATGGTTTTTGAGTGATCTTTGGTGATATGATTGATAATGAAGAGTGTTATTCTTATCAGTATCCTTCCTGTGTAGGTCAGTCTCCAGGTGATCTCGCACTCTAGTGATTCGTACATCAAGAAATGTGATGGTGTTCAAGCTGATTTCATGAGTGAATTGTATTCGATCGCTGATGTGATTTAGATCTTCTACTGCTTTCGTTAAAGATTCATGGTCACCTTTCCATAGTACGAAAATGTCATCTATGTATCTCAAGAACGACATAGCATGCTGTGCCCAAGGTGTCTGATTCAAGATATGAGTCTCCTCGAAGTATCTCATGAATGCATTAGCGTAGACCGGAGCAGCGCAATTGCCCATGGATGTCCCGGACAATTGTGCATAGCATTGACTTCCCCAAGAGAAATAACTCTGGTAAAGCGTAAAGTGCATCAATTGCATCAAGAAAATTTGAAACTCGTTAGAAAGGTCAGATTGTAGCAAAATGTTCTCCATTGCTTCCATCCCTAGATCATGCGGAATGCTTGTGTATAGCGATTTGACATCAATGGAACACAGATAAATGGTAGTGTCTTCCTCAAAACGAATGTCAATGATCTTCTGTAGGAAATGTGTGGTATCCCTGACATAGGTCCGGGATTGCTGAATGAGAGGTTGAAGGTAACGATCGATGAATTTGCCTGTGTTCTCATGGATACTGCCTCGTGTAGATACAATGGGTCTAAATGGAGGTTGCGTGATGCTCTTGTGGACCTTCGGTAGCATATAAATGCTAGGAGTACTGGAATTAGCAGGTGTCAAAAACTTTTTAGTTTTGCTGTCTATAATTCCATGCTCTTCAGCAGTAGTCAATATGTGGGTCAAGACTTCTCCATATTGCTTCGTGGGATTGTAATGAATGGGACCATAAGTGTTGGTGTCAGACAAATGCAATTGAACTTGTTCATTGTAAAATGACGTGTCCATGAGTACCAATGCACCCCCTTTATCAGCAGTTTGGTATGTGATTTCCTTCCTGTTAGCCAAATTGATCAACAATGAATATTCCTTTTTTGTTAAGTTGGTGTGTCTCGTCCTTTTGGAGAAGTTGATTTTGCTGATGTCATTTCTGACCAGATTTTCAAAAATGTCGAGTGATTTATGGCTGATGGGTGCCATAAATGTGCTCTTGGCACGTAGTCCTCTCAATTGGTCTTCTCGGTCGGTGTCTTGAGGAGGTAAAACATTGTCAAAGAAATGTCTCAAACGCAAACTGCGCATAAATTTGAACAAGCTGATCTCAAGTTCTAACTCGTTGGTGTGACTGGTTGGTATAAATGAGGTTCCCTTCTGTAGTACGTTGATCTCTTGCTCAGACAGCCTGTAGGATGATATGTTGATCACTAGGTTGTCCTCTTCTTTGGTTTGTCCACCCTCTGGTTCAGTGTGGTGCTTCTCAACTCTCTCTCCTTCTCCTTCTCCCTTTCTTTCTCCCTTTCTTTTGACTTTGCTCCTCCTGGGTCGTCGTTTTCTCCTGGGCCTTCCCCTAAAAAAGAAACCGTGGAGAGGGTGGAGGATTCTGTACTGGTTGAAGGTGTTTGTCGATTAGTAGGTTGTGGTCGAGGTTGTGTGTCATCATCTGAAGATGAGGTCTCTGTAGCGGTGTTAGACTTTGGTGGTTTGTTTTGACGTCTCCTCGCGTAAACCTCTGCCCAAGAGTATACTTCGCCTAACTTGTAGTCTATAGTATCTCTGCGATACTTGCGTATTTTGCGTTCATTAATTTCCCTGGTATGTTTGTCAAGTTGAATTGTTATATCTTCCAATATCTTGGACCATTCCTCCTTGGGTAGCATGTCATTTAGTTCTTGTTTACATAATTGTATGTCTCTGTTTAATTCTTCCAGTGCTCTGGACAATTCATCGACAATAAGCAATATTAAATCCAGCGAGCATTTATTTAGAATGGCATACCATCTCTCTACAAATTTCGAGCTGTTCCTGCATAAGAGTGGTTTTAGCGGGACTCGGAGCCCCCTTGGAATTCGTTGAGCTCTGTGGTAGCGAATTAAGGTACTGGCGTGGAGCCTTTGGCTAATTTCTTTTTTTGAAAAGTAAAGTAATTGTTTGAGGCAACTCTCTTTATTTCTGGTGGATCCTTGTGCACTGTCCACCTCGGGGATCAAAGCATAAATTTTATTGACATCTTCAGTGTTGAAAGCAAAAGTGTCCGCTTTTAGGTCTGTAAGTGCCGTGATGTCATCGTAAGCCATGATTTGTTAAATGGATTAATGATTTGGGGTGCAGTGTCCCTGGTCCGGGTAGACTTGAAGAACAGAAAGGTGTGGGTCACGCACTCCTCGATGTATCAGATTTGATATATTGTGGTGTGCTGCGGAGATATCACCCCCCGACAAGAAGGTGTGGAAAATTGATAATGGTTAGTGGCACCTAGTGTAGATGCCAACTCTCAGCGCACAACCTTGATAGAAACCGTGGAGTTTCTTAAATTAATAATTCCATGTTGTAATCAGAGATTAAATCAAGTTCATCATTGATTATCCATGTTTAATTTCACATGTATGATTTGTATCAATTCAATGAGATACATATTTTTTGCATATATCCGATATCACAGAGTATGAATGCACATTGTTTCCCAATGCATTTCGGATACTAGATCCTTCATCAGGGGAATCCTAAAAGCAAAATAAATGAACTCAGTATGATCCTCGATGGTGGAATAGTATGTACAAACATTACAATACCAAAAGATGTATTAAAACAGATGGTGACTATAAAAGAAGTCTAGTTGAAAACGTGCGCGAAAACGTGAATAAAATAGTGACGAAAAGGCACTAGAAACCAGCGTGTTCATATATCAGAACGGTGAATGAAAAGTAACGTTAAGGAATGAGAGTGCTCAGGAAACATGAGGTGTATATGAATAGTTGCTTGCAAATGTGCTAGCGTCATGCAAAAACATAGGTAACGTGTCAAAAATCACCCCAAAGTGAAAGAACTGAGTTAGCCCAACTAGCGTGAGCGTTAAACCGCTTAAACATGCACTTACGGAAAACTGCAGGCAAGAACGCGCGTCCTGCCGTTTGCGCCCTTCGCCATCAGCTGAGAAGCGTGGTGTTAGGTGAAGGCGGAAGTATAACGAAATTGTCGTGTGAACATAGAAAACGGACCAACAGTGTGGCGGCCATATTAAAGTGGTCAAAAAAGATACTAACCTCAAAAGATAGCGGTTTCGTGAGAGAACAAGTAAACAAGCCCAGAGTTAACCACATGAATGTGAGAAAGCACGAACCATAGAGTGACAAATGGATATAGACAAACTAATGAATAACACACTATAAATGACAATAAGTACACAGGTGAATAATAAGTATCAAATCAGTTAAAGCAGTTGCACTACAAATAACATTGAAACTCCATCCGATCATTCAGACCAGATGGTTTCATGGTCTGCAAAAATTTGATCCAATGATTTTCTCGTTGTAACAGAAAATTGTTATTGTCTCGGTCGTCTCGCCTATTCACCACTTCTACAGCAGCGAACCTCAATTGACTGATGTTGTGTCTGTGTTCTTTGAAGTGTACTGCTAAATTGGATTTAATATTCGCTGTCCTTATATTGCTCTTGTGCTCGTTGATCCTTACTTTGAGCTTGCGTGAAGTTTTTCCGGTATACATCAGTCCACACGGACATTTGATAATGTATATGACGTTTTCGGTGTCACAGGTGGCGTTCAATCTGAGTTTCACATCTGTCCCCTTCATGGGATGTTTCAATATGGGACCCTTGATCAAGTTATTACAGTTCTGACAGTTCAAACATGGTTGGTTGCCTTTGTAGTTAACGTTTTGTATAGTTTTTGGGTTTTTTATGAGTTCCTTTAGGTTGTTGCCCCTTTTGTAGGCAAAGAGGGGTTGTTCGCTAAAGATGCCCTTAAAGTCTTGTTCTTTGCTGACAATTGCCCAATGTTTTAAAATGGAAGATTTGTAAGCTCTTGATGCCTCTGAAAATTTGGATACGATGACAGGTCTAGTATTCTGGCTCTTTTTGGTAGTAGCCAACGCTTCCTCTCGTTTGATTTTGTCACATCGTTCTTTGGCATGAGACAAGATGGGTTCAGGGTATCCTCTTTTGGCAAAGCGTTTCAACATTTCAGAAGCTTGTTCTTCGTATTTATAATTGTCAGATGCAATCCTTTTTACCCGTAATAATTGTGAATATGGAAGATGGTTTTTGAGTGATCTTTGGTGATATGATTGATAATGAAGAGTGTTATTCTTATCAGTATCCTTCCTGTGTAGGTCAGTCTCCAGGTGATCTCGCACTCTAGTGATTCGTACATCAAGAAATGTGATGGTGTTCAAGCTGATTTCATGAGTGAATTGTATTCGATCGCTGATGTGATTTAGATCTTCTACTGCTTTCGTTAAAGATTCATGGTCACCTTTCCATAGTACGAAAATGTCATCTATGTATCTCAAGAACGACATAGCATGCTGTGCCCAAGGTGTCTGATTCAAGATATGAGTCTCCTCGAAGTATCTCATGAATGCATTAGCGTAGACCGGAGCAGCGCAATTGCCCATGGATGTCCCGGACAATTGTGCATAGCATTGACTTCCCCAAGAGAAATAACTCTGGTAAAGCGTAAAGTGCATCAATTGCATCAAGAAAATTTGAAACTCGTTAGAAAGGTCAGATTGTAGCAAAATGTTCTCCATTGCTTCCATCCCTAGATCATGCGGAATGCTTGTGTATAGCGATTTGACATCAATGGAACACAGATAAATGGTAGTGTCTTCCTCAAAACGAATGTCAATGATCTTCTGTAGGAAATGTGTGGTATCCCTGACATAGGTCCGGGATTGCTGAATGAGAGGTTGAAGGTAACGATCGATGAATTTGCCTGTGTTCTCATGGATACTGCCTCGTGTAGATACAATGGGTCTAAATGGAGGTTGCGTGATGCTCTTGTGGACCTTCGGTAGCATATAAATGCTAGGAGTACTGGAATTAGCAGGTGTCAAAAACTTTTTAGTTTTGCTGTCTATAATTCCATGCTCTTCAGCAGTAGTCAATATGTGGGTCAAGACTTCTCCATATTGCTTCGTGGGATTGTAATGAATGGGACCATAAGTGTTGGTGTCAGACAAATGCAATTGAACTTGTTCATTGTAAAATGACGTGTCCATGAGTACCAATGCACCCCCTTTATCAGCAGTTTGGTATGTGATTTCCTTCCTGTTAGCCAAATTGATCAACAATGAATATTCCTTTTTTGTTAAGTTGGTGTGTCTCGTCCTTTTGGAGAAGTTGATTTTGCTGATGTCATTTCTGACCAGATTTTCAAAAATGTCGAGTGATTTATGGCTGATGGGTGCCATAAATGTGCTCTTGGCACGTAGTCCTCTCAATTGGTCTTCTCGGTCGGTGTCTTGAGGAGGTAAAACATTGTCAAAGAAATGTCTCAAACGCAAACTGCGCATAAATTTGAACAAGCTGATCTCAAGTTCTAACTCGTTGGTGTGACTGGTTGGTATAAATGAGGTTCCCTTCTGTAGTACGTTGATCTCTTGCTCAGACAGCCTGTAGGATGATATGTTGATCACTAGGTTGTCCTCTTCTTTGGTTTGTCCACCCTCTGGTTCAGTGTGGTGCTTCTCAACTCTCTCTCCTTCTCCTTCTCCCTTTCTTTCTCCCTTTCTTTTGACTTTGCTCCTCCTGGGTCGTCGTTTTCTCCTGGGCCTTCCCCTAAAAAAGAAACCGTGGAGAGGGTGGAGGATTCTGTACTGGTTGAAGGTGTTTGTCGATTAGTAGGTTGTGGTCGAGGTTGTGTGTCGTCATCTGAAGATGAGGTCTCTGTAGCGGTGTTAGACTTTGGTGGTTTGTTTTGACGTCTCCTCGCGTAAACCTCTGCCCAAGAGTATACTTCGCCTAACTTGTAGTCTATAGTATCTCTGCGATACTTGCGTATTTTGCGTTCATTAATTTCCCTGGTATGTTTGTCAAGTTGAATTGTTATATCTTCCAATATCTTGGACCATTCCTCCTTGGGTAGCATGTCATTTAGTTCTTGTTTACATAATTGTATGTCTCTGTTTAATTCTTCCAGTGCTCTGGACAATTCATCGACAATAAGCAATATTAAATCCAGCGAGCATTTATTTAGAATGGCATACCATCTCTCTACAAATTTCGAGCTGTTCCTGCATAAGAGTGGTTTTAGCGGGACTCGGAGCCCCCTTGGAATTCGTTGAGCTCTGTGGTAGCGAATTAAGGTACTGGCGTGGAGCCTTTGGCTAATTTCTTTTTTTGAAAAGTAAAGTAATTGTTTGAGGCAACTCTCTTTATTTCTGGTGGATCCTTGTGCACTGTCCACCTCGGGGATCAAAGCATAAATTTTATTGACATCTTCAGTGTTGAAAGCAAAAGTGTCCGCTTTTAGGTCTGTAAGTGCCGTGATGTCATCGTAAGCCATGATTTGTTAAATGGATTAATGATTTGGGGTGCAGTGTCCCTGGTCCGGGTAGACTTGAAGAACAGAAAGGTGTGGGTCACGCACTCCTCGATGTATCAGATTTGATATATTGTGGTGTGCTGCGGAGATATCACCCCCCGACAAGAAGGTGTGGAAAATTGATAATGGTTAGTGGCACCTAGTGTAGATGCCAACTCTCAGCGCACAACCTTGATAGAAACCGTGGAGTTTCTTAAATTAATAATTCCATGTTGTAATCAGAGATTAAATCAAGTTCATCATTGATTATCCATGTTTAATTTCACATGTATGATTTGTATCAATTCAATGAGATACATATTTTTTGCATATATCCGATATCACAGAGTATGAATGCACATTGTTTCCCAATGCATTTCGGATACTAGATCCTTCATCAGGGGAATCCTAAAAGCAAAATAAATGAACTCAGTATGATCCTCGATGGTGGAATAGTATGTACAAACATTACAATACCAAAAGATGTATTAAAACAGATGGTGACTATAAAAGAAGTCTAGTTGAAAACGTGCGCGAAAACGTGAATAAAATAGTGACGAAAAGGCACTAGAAACCAGCGTGTTCATATATCAGAACGGTGAATGAAAAGTAACGTTAAGGAATGAGAGTGCTCAGGAAACATGAGGTGTATATGAATAGTTGCTTGCAAATGTGCTAGCGTCATGCAAAAACATAGGTAACGTGTCAAAAATCACCCCAAAGTGAAAGAACTGAGTTAGCCCAACTAGCGTGAGCGTTAAACCGCTTAAACATGCACTTACGGAAAACTGCAGGCAAGAACGCGCGTCCTGCCGTTTGCGCCCTTCGCCATCAGCTGAGAAGCGTGGTGTTAGGTGAAGGCGGAAGTATAACGAAATTGTCGTGTGAACATAGAAAACGGACCAACAGTGTGGCGGCCATATTAAAGTGGTCAAAAAAGATACTAACCTCAAAAGATAGCGGTTTCGTGAGAGAACAAGTAAACAAGCCCAGAGTTAACCACATGAATGTGAGAAAGCACGAACCATAGAGTGACAAATGGATATAGACAAACTAATGAATAACACACTATAAATGACAATAAGTACACAGGTGAATAATAAGTATCAAATCAGTTAAAGCAGTTGCACTACAAATAACATTGAAACTCCATCCGATCATTCAGACCAGATGGTTTCATGGTCTGCAAAAATTTGATCCAATGATTTTCTCGTTGTAACAGAAAATTGTTATTGTCTCGGTCGTCTCGCCTATTCACCACTTCTACAGCAGCGAACCTCAATTGACTGATGTTGTGTCTGTGTTCTTTGAAGTGTACTGCTAAATTGGATTTAATATTCGCTGTCCTTATATTGCTCTTGTGCTCGTTGATCCTTACTTTGAGCTTGCGTGAAGTTTTTCCGGTATACATCAGTCCACACTGACATTTGATAATGTATATGACGTTTTCGGTGTCACAGGTGGCGTTCAATCTGAGTTTCACATCTGTCCCCTTCATGGGATGTTTCAATATGGGACCCTTGATCAAGTTATTACAGTTCTGACAATTCAAACATGGTTGGTTGCCTTTGTAGTTAACGTTTTGTATAGTTTTTGGGTTTTTTATGAGTTCCTTTAGGTTGTTGCCCCTTTTGTAGGCAAAGAGGGGTTGTTCGCTAAAGATGCCCTTAAAGTCTTGTTCTTTGCTGACAATTGCCCAATGTTTTAAAATGGAAGATTTGTAAGCTCTTGATGCCTCTGAAAATTTGGATACGATGACAGGTCTAGTATTCTGGCTCTTTTTGGTAGTAGCCAACGCTTCCTCTCGTTTGATTTTGTCACATCGTTCTTTGGCATGAGACAAGATGGGTTCAGGGTATCCTCTTTTGGCAAAGCGTTTCAACATTTCAGAAGCTTGTTCTTCGTATTTATAATTGTCAGATGCAATCCTTTTTACCCGTAATAATTGTGAATATGGAAGATGGTTTTTGAGTGATCTTTGGTGATATGATTGATAATGAAGAGTGTTATTCTTATCAGTATCCTTCCTGTGTAGGTCAGTCTCCAGGTGATCTCGCACTCTAGTGATTCGTACATCAAGAAATGTGATGGTGTTCAAGCTGATTTCATGAGTGAATTGTATTCGATCGCTGATGTGATTTAGATCTTCTACTGCTTTCGTTAAAGATTCATGGTCACCTTTCCATAGTACGAAAATGTCATCTATGTATCTCAAGAACGACATAGCATGCTGTGCCCAAGGTGTCTGATTCAAGATATGAGTCTCCTCGAAGTATCTCATGAATGCATTAGCGTAGACCGGAGCAGCGCAATTGCCCATGGATGTCCCGGACAATTGTGCATAGCATTGACTTCCCCAAGAGAAATAACTCTGGTAAAGCGTAAAGTGCATCAATTGCATCAAGAAAATTTGAAACTCGTTAGAAAGGTCAGATTGTAGCAAAATGTTCTCCATTGCTTCCATCCCTAGATCATGCGGAATGCTTGTGTATAGCGATTTGACATCAATGGAACACAGATAAATGGTAGTGTCTTCCTCAAAACGAATGTCAATGATCTTCTGTAGGAAATGTGTGGTATCCCTGACATAGGTCCGGGATTGCTGAATGAGAGGTTGAAGGTAACGATCGATGAATTTGCCTGTGTTCTCATGGATACTGCCTCGTGTAGATACAATGGGTCTAAATGGAGGTTGCGTGATGCTCTTGTGGACCTTCGGTAGCATATAAATGCTAGGAGTACTGGAATTAGCAGGTGTCAAAAACTTTTTAGTTTTGCTGTCTATAATTCCATGCTCTTCAGCAGTAGTCAATATGTGGGTCAAGACTTCTCCATATTGCTTCGTGGGATTGTAATGAATGGGACCATAAGTTTTGGTGTCAGACAAATGCAATTGAACTTGTTCATTGTAAAATGACGTGTCCATGAGTACCAATGCACCCCCTTTATCAGCAGTTTGGTATGTGATTTCCTTCCTGTTAGCCAAATTGATCAACAATGAATATTCCTTTTTTGTTAAGTTGGTGTGTCTCGTCCTTTTGGAGAAGTTGATTTTGCTGATGTCATTTCTGACCAGATTTTCAAAAATGTCGAGTGATTTATGGCTGATGGGTGCCATAAATGTGCTCTTGGCACGTAGTCCTCTCAATTGGTCTTCTCGGTCGGTGTCTTGAGGAGGTAAAACATTGTCAAAGAAATGTCTCAAACGCAAACTGCGCATAAATTTGAACAAGCTGATCTCAAGTTCAAGGGTCCCATATTGAAACATCCCATGAAGGGGACAGATGTGAAACTCAGATTGAACGCCACCTGTGACACCGAAAACGTCATATACATTATCAAATGTCCGTGTGGACTGATGTATACCGGAAAAACTTCACGCAAGCTCAAAGTAAGGATCAACGAGCACAAGAGCAATATAAGGACAGCGAATATTAAATCCAATTTAGCAGTACACTTCAAAGAACACAGACACAACATCAGTCAATTGAGGTTCGCTGCTGTAGAAGTGGTGAATAGGCGAGACGACCGAGACAATAACAATTTTCTGTTACAACGAGAAAATCATTGGATCAAATTTTTGCAGACCATGAAACCATCTGGTCTGAATGATCGGATGGAGTTTCAATGTTATTTGTAGTGCAACTGCTTTAACTGATTTGATACTTATTATTCACCTGTGTACTTATTGTCATTTATAGTGTGTTATTCATTAGTTTGTCTATATCCATTTGTCACTCTATGGTTCGTGCTTTCTCACATTCATGTGGTTAACTCTGGGCTTGTTTACTTGTTCTCTCACGAAACCGCTATCTTTTGAGGTTAGTATCTTTTTTGACCACTTTAATATGGCCGCCACACTGTTGGTCCGTTTTCTATGTTCACACGACAATTTCGTTATACTTCCGCCTTCACCTAACACCACGCTTCTCAGCTGATGGCGAAGGGCGCAAACGGCAGGACGCGCGTTCTTGCCTGCAGTTTTCCGTAAGTGCATGTTTAAGCGGTTTAACGCTCACGCTAGTTGGGCTAACTCAGTTCTTTCACTTTGGGGTGATTTTTGACACGTTACCTATGTTTTTGCATGACGCTAGCACATTTGCAAGCAACTATTCATATACACCTCATGTTTCCTGAGCACTCTCATTCCTTAACGTTACTTTTCATTCACCGTTCTGATATATGAACACGCTGGTTTCTAGTGCCTTTTCGTCACTATTTTATTCACGTTTTCGCGCACGTTTTCAACTAGACTTCTTTTATAGTCACCATCTGTTTTAATACATCTTTTGGTATTGTAATGTTTGTACATACTATTCCACCATCGAGGATCATACTGAGTTCATTTATTTTGCTTTTAGGATTCCCCTGATGAAGGATCTAGTATCCGAAATGCATTGGGAAACAATGTGCATTCATACTCTGTGATATCGGATATATGCAAAAAATATGTATCTCATTGAATTGATACAAATCATACATGTGAAATTAAACATGGATAATCAATGATGAACTTGATTTAATCTCTGATTACAACATGGAATTATTAATTTAAGAAACTCCACGGTTTCTATCAAGGTTGTGCGCTGAGAGTTGGCATCTACACTAGGTGCCACTAACCATTATCAATTTTCCACACCTTCTTGTCGGGGGGTGATATCTCCGCAGCACACCACAATATATCAAATCTGATACATCGAGGAGTGCGTGACCCACACCTTTCTGTTCTTCAAGTCTACCCGGACCAGGGACACTGCACCCCAAATCATTAATCCATTTAACAAATCATGGCTTACGATGACATCACGGCACTTACAGACCTAAAAGCGGACACTTTTGCTTTCAACACTGAAGATGTCAATAAAATTTATGCTTTGATCCCCGAGGTGGACAGTGCACAAGGATCCACCAGAAATAAAGAGAGTTGCCTCAAACAATTACTTTACTTTTCAAAAAAAGAAATTAGCCAAAGGCTCCACGCCAGTACCTTAATTCGCTACCACAGAGCCCAACGAATTCCAAGGGGGCTCCGAGTCCCGCTAAAACCACTCTTATGCAGGAACAGCTCGAAATTTGTAGAGAGATGGTATGCCATTCTAAATAAATGCTCGCTGGATTTAATATTGCTTATTGTCGATGAATTGTCCAGAGCACTGGAAGAATTAAACAGAGACATACAATTATGTAAACAAGAACTAAATGACATGCTACCCAAGGAGGAATGGTCCAAGATATTGGAAGATATAACAATTCAACTTGACAAACATACCAGGGAAATTAATGAACGCAAAATACGCAAGTATCGCAGAGATACTATAGACTACAAGTTAGGCGAAGTATACTCTTGGGCAGAGGTTTACGCGAGGAGACGTCAAAACAAACCACCAAAGTCTAACACCGCTACAGAGACCTCATCTTCAGATGACGACACACAACCTCGACCACAACCTACTAATCGACAAACACCTTCAACCAGTACAGAATCCTCCAC
Organism: Lissotriton vulgaris; assembly: GCF_964263255.1. Classification (NCBI taxonomy): domain Eukaryota; kingdom Metazoa; phylum Chordata; class Amphibia; order Caudata; family Salamandridae; genus Lissotriton; species Lissotriton vulgaris. Next base: position 268,462 of record NW_028250443.1, read on the forward strand.
CCTCTCCACGGTTTCTTTTTTAGGGGAAGGCCCAGGAGAAAACGACGACCCAGGAGGAGCAAAGTCAAAAGAAAGGGAGAAAGAAAGGGAGAAGGAGAAGGAGAGAGAGTTGAGAAGCACCACACTGAACCAGAGGGTGGACAAACCAAAGAAGAGGACAACCTAGTGATCAACATATCATCCTACAGGCTGTCTGAGCAAGAGATCAACGTACTACAGAAGGGAACCTCATTTATACCAACCAGTCACACCAACGAGTTAGAACTTGAGATCAGCTTGTTCAAATTTATGCGCAGTTTGCGTTTGAGACATTTCTTTGACAATGTTTTACCTCCTCAAGACACCGACCGAGAAGACCAATTGAGAGGACTACGTGCCAAGAGCACATTTATGGCACCCATCAGCCATAAATCACTCGACATTTTTGAAAATCTGGTCAGAAATGACATCAGCAAAATCAACTTCTCCAAAAGGACGAGACACACCAACTTAACAAAAAAGGAATATTCATTGTTGATCAATTTGGCTAACAGGAAGGAAATCACATACCAAACTGCTGATAAAGGGGGTGCATTGGTACTCATGGACACGTCATATTACAATGAACAAGTTCAATTGCATTTGTCTGACACCAACACTTATGGTCCCATTCATTACAATCCCACGAAGCAATATGGAGAAGTCTTGACCCACATATTGACTACTGCTGAAGAGCATGGAATTATAGACAGCAAAACTAAAAAGTTTTTGACACCTGCTAATTCCAGTACTCCTAGCATTTATATGCTACCGAAGGTCCACAAGAGCATCACGCAACCTCCATTTAGACCCATTGTATCTACACGAGGCAGTATCCATGAGAACACAGGCAAATTCATCGATCGTTACCTTCAACCTCTCATTCAGCAATCCCGGACCTATGTCAGGGATACCACACATTTCCTACAGAAGATCATTGACATTCGTTTTGAGGAAGACACTACCATTTATCTGTGTTCCATTGATGTCAAATCGCTATACACAAGCATTCCGCATGATCTAGGGATGGAAGCAATGGAGAACATTTTGCTACAATCTGACCTTTCTAACGAGTTTCAAATTTTCTTGATGCAATTGATGCACTTTACGCTTTACCAGAGTTATTTCTCTTGGGGAAGTCAATGCTATGCACAATTGTCCGGGACATCCATGGGCAATTGCGCTGCTCCGGTCTACGCTAATGCATTCATGAGATACTTCGAGGAGACTCATATCTTGAATCAGACACCTTGGGCACAGCATGCTATGTCGTTCTTGAGATACATAGATGACATTTTCGTACTATGGAAAGGTGACCATGAATCTTTAACGAAAGCAGTAGAAGATCTAAATCACATCAGCGATCGAATACAATTCACTCATGAAATCAGCTTGAACACCATCACATTTCTTGATGTACGAATCACTAGAGTGCGAGATCACCTGGAGACTGACCTACACAGGAAGGATACTGATAAGAATAACACTCTTCATTATCAATCATATCACCAAAGATCACTCAAAAACCATCTTCCATATTCACAATTATTACGGGTAAAAAGGATTGCATCTGACAATTATAAATACGAAGAACAAGCTTCTGAAATGTTGAAACGCTTTGCCAAAAGAGGATACCCTGAACCCATCTTGTCTCATGCCAAAGAACGATGTGACAAAATCAAACGAGAGGAAGCGTTGGCTACTACCAAAAAGAGCCAGAATACTAGACCTGTCATCGTATCCAAATTTTCAGAGGCATCAAGAGCTTACAAATCTTCCATTTTAAAACATTGGGCAATTGTCAGCAAAGAACAAGACTTTAAGGGCATCTTTAGCGAACAACCCCTCTTTGCCTACAAAAGGGGCAACAACCTAAAGGAACTCATAAAAAACCCAAAAACTATACAAAACGTTAACTACAAAGGCAACCAACCATGTTTGAATTGTCAGAACTGTAATAACTTGATCAAGGGTCCCATATTGAAACATCCCATGAAGGGGACAGATGTGAAACTCAGATTGAACGCCACCTGTGACACCGAAAACGTCATATACATTATCAAATGTCCGTGTGGACTGATGTATACCGGAAAAACTTCACGCAAGCTCAAAGTAAGGATCAACGAGCACAAGAGCAATATAAGGACAGCGAATATTAAATCCAATTTAGCAGTACACTTCAAAGAACACAGACACAACATCAGTCAATTGAGGTTCGCTGCTGTAGAAGTGGTGAATAGGCGAGACGACCGAGACAATAACAATTTTCTGTTACAACGAGAAAATCATTGGATCAAATTTTTGCAGACCATGAAACCATCTGGTCTGAATGATCGGATGGAGTTTCAATGTTATTTGTAGTGCAACTGCTTTAACTGATTTGATACTTATTATTCACCTGTGTACTTATTGTCATTTATAGTGTGTTATTCATTAGTTTGTCTATATCCATTTGTCACTCTATGGTTCGTGCTTTCTCACATTCATGTGGTTAACTCTGGGCTTGTTTACTTGTTCTCTCACGAAACCGCTATCTTTTGAGGTTAGTATCTTTTTTGACCACTTTAATATGGCCGCCACACTGTTGGTCCGTTTTCTATGTTCACACGACAATTTCGTTATACTTCCGCCTTCACCTAACACCACGCTTCTCAGCTGATGGCGAAGGGCGCAAACGGCAGGACGCGCGTTCTTGCCTGCAGTTTTCCGTAAGTGCATGTTTAAGCGGTTTAACGCTCACGCTAGTTGGGCTAACTCAGTTCTTTCACTTTGGGGTGATTTTTGACACGTTACCTATGTTTTTGCATGACGCTAGCACATTTGCAAGCAACTATTCATATACACCTCATGTTTCCTGAGCACTCTCATTCCTTAACGTTACTTTTCATTCACCGTTCTGATATATGAACACGCTGGTTTCTAGTGCCTTTTCGTCACTATTTTATTCACGTTTTCGCGCACGTTTTCAACTAGACTTCTTTTATAGTCACCATCTGTTTTAATACATCTTTTGGTATTGTAATGTTTGTACATACTATTCCACCATCGAGGATCATACTGAGTTCATTTATTTTGCTTTTAGGATTCCCCTGATGAAGGATCTAGTATCCGAAATGCATTGGGAAACAATGTGCATTCATACTCTGTGATATCGGATATATGCAAAAAATATGTATCTCATTGAATTGATACAAATCATACATGTGAAATTAAACATGGATAATCAATGATGAACTTGATTTAATCTCTGATTACAACATGGAATTATTAATTTAAGAAACTCCACGGTTTCTATCAAGGTTGTGCGCTGAGAGTTGGCATCTACACTAGGTGCCACTAACCATTATCAATTTTCCACACCTTCTTGTCGGGGGGTGATATCTCCGCAGCACACCACAATATATCAAATCTGATACATCGAGGAGTGCGTGACCCACACCTTTCTGTTCTTCAAGTCTACCCGGACCAGGGACACTGCACCCCAAATCATTAATCCATTTAACAAATCATGGCTTACGATGACATCACGGCACTTACAGACCTAAAAGCGGACACTTTTGCTTTCAACACTGAAGATGTCAATAAAATGTATGCTTTGATCCCCGAGGTGGACAGTGCACAAGGATCCACCAGAAATAAAGAGAGTTGCCTCAAACAATTACTTTACTTTTCAAAAAAAGAAATTAGCCAAAGGCTCCACGCCAGTACCTTAATTCGCTACCACAGAGCTCAACGAATTCCAAGGGGGCTCCGAGTCCCGCTAAAACCACTCTTATGCAGGAACAGCTCGAAATTTGTAGAGAGATGGTATGCCATTCTAAATAAATGCTCGCTGGATTTAATATTGCTTATTGTCGATGAATTGTCCAGAGCACTGGAAGAATTAAACAGAGACATACAATTATGTAAACAAGAACTAAATGACATGCTACCCAAGGAGGAATGGTCCAAGATATTGGAAGATATAACAATTCAACTTGACAAACATACCAGGGAAATTAATGAACGCAAAATACGCAAGTATCGCAGAGATACTATAGACTACAAGTTAGGCGAAGTATACTCTTGGGCAGAGGTTTACGCGAGGAGACGTCAAAACAAACCACCAAAGTCTAACACCGCTACAGAGACCTCATCTTCAGATGACGACACACAACCTCGACCACAACCTACTAATCGACAAACACCTTCAACCAGTACAGAATCCTCCACCCTCTCCACGGTTTCTTTTTTAGGGGAAGGCCCAGGAGAAAACGACGACCCAGGAGGAGCAAAGTCAAAAGAAAGGGAGAAAGAAAGGGAGAAGGAGAAGGAGAGAGAGTTGAGAAGCACCACACTGAACCAGAGGGTGGACAAACCAAAGAAGAGGACAACCTAGTGATCAACATATCATCCTACAGGCTGTCTGAGCAAGAGATCAACGTACTACAGAAGGGAACCTCATTTATACCAACCAGTCACACCAACGAGTTAGAACTTGAGATCAGCTTGTTCAAATTTATGCGCAGTTTGCGTTTGAGACATTTCTTTGACAATGTTTTACCTCCTCAAGACACCGACCGAGAAGACCAATTGAGAGGACTACGTGCCAAGAGCACATTTATGGCACCCATCAGCCATAAATCACTCGACATTTTTGAAAATCTGGTCAGAAATGACATCAGCAAAATCAACTTCTCCAAAAGGACGAGACACACCAACTTAACAAAAAAGGAATATTCATTGTTGATCAATTTGGCTAACAGGAAGGAAATCACATACCAAACTGCTGATAAAGGGGGTGCATTGGTACTCATGGACACGTCATTTTACAATGAACAAGTTCAATTGCATTTGTCTGACACCAACACTTATGGTCCCATTCATTACAATCCCACGAAGCAATATGGAGAAGTCTTGACCCACATATTGACTACTGCTGAAGAGCATGGAATTATAGACAGCAAAACTAAAAAGTTTTTGACACCTGCTAATTCCAGTACTCCTAGCATTTATATGCTACCGAAGGTCCACAAGAGCATCACGCAACCTCCATTTAGACCCATTGTATCTACACGAGGCAGTATCCATGAGAACACAGGCAAATTCATCGATCGTTACCTTCAACCTCTCATTCAGCAATCCCGGACCTATGTCAGGGATACCACACATTTCCTACAGAAGATCATTGACATTCGTTTTGAGGAAGACACTACCATTTATCTGTGTTCCATTGATGTCAAATCGCTATACACAAGCATTCCGCATGATCTAGGGATGGAAGCAATGGAGAACATTTTGCTACAATCTGACCTTTCTAACGAGTTTCAAATTTTCTTGATGCAATTGATGCACTTTACGCTTTACCAGAGTTATTTCTCTTGGGGAAGTCAATGCTATGCACAATTGTCCGGGACATCCATGGGCAATTGCGCTGCTCCGGTCTACGCTAATGCATTCATGAGATACTTCGAGGAGACTCATATCTTGAATCAGACACCTTGGGCACAGCATGCTATGTCGTTCTTGAGATACATAGATGACATTTTCGTACTATGGAAAGGTGACCATGAATCTTTAACGAAAGCAGTAGAAGATCTAAATCACATCAGCGATCGAATACAATTCACTCATGAAATCAGCTTGAACACCATCACATTTCTTGATGTACGAATCACTAGAGTGCGAGATCACCTGGAGACTGACCTACACAGGAAGGATACTGATAAGAATAACACTCTTCATTATCAATCATATCACCAAAGATCACTCAAAAACCATCTTCCATATTCACAATTATTACGGGTAAAAAGGATTGCATCTGACAATTATAAATACGAAGAACAAGCTTCTGAAATGTTGAAACGCTTTGCCAAAAGAGGATACCCTGAACCCATCTTGTCTCATGCCAAAGAACGATGTGACAAAATCAAACGAGAGGAAGCGTTGGCTACTACCAAAAAGAGCCAGAATACTAGACCTGTCATCGTATCCAAATTTTCAGAGGCATCAAGAGCTTACAAATCTTCCATTTTAAAACATTGGGCAATTGTCAGCAAAGAACAAGACTTTAAGGGCATCTTTAGCGAACAACCCCTCTTTGCCTACAAAAGGGGCAACAACCTAAAGGAACTCATAAAAAACCCAAAAACTATACAAAACGTTAACTACAAAGGCAACCAACCATGTTTGAATTGTCAGAACTGTAATAACTTGATCAAGGGTCCCATATTGAAACATCCCATGAAGGGGACAGATGTGAAACTCAGATTGAACGCCACCTGTGACACCGAAAACGTCATATACATTATCAAATGTCCGTGTGGACTGATGTATACCGGAAAAACTTCACGCAAGCTCAAAGTAAGGATCAACGAGCACAAGAGCAATATAAGGACAGCGAATATTAAATCCAATTTAGCAGTACACTTCAAAGAACACAGACACAACATCAGTCAATTGAGGTTCGCTGCTGTAGAAGTGGTGAATAGGCGAGACGACCGAGACAATAACAATTTTCTGTTACAACGAGAAAATCATTGGATCAAATTTTTGCAGACCATGAAACCATCTGGTCTGAATGATCGGATGGAGTTTCAATGTTATTTGTAGTGCAACTGCTTTAACTGATTTGATACTTATTATTCACCTGTGTACTTATTGTCATTTATAGTGTGTTATTCATTAGTTTGTCTATATCCATTTGTCACTCTATGGTTCGTGCTTTCTCACATTCATGTGGTTAACTCTGGGCTTGTTTACTTGTTCTCTCACGAAACCGCTATCTTTTGAGGTTAGTATCTTTTTTGACCACTTTAATATGGCCGCCACACTGTTGGTCCGTTTTCTATGTTCACACGACAATTTCGTTATACTTCCGCCTTCACCTAACACCACGCTTCTCAGCTGATGGCGAAGGGCGCAAACGGCAGGACGCGCGTTCTTGCCTGCAGTTTTCCGTAAGTGCATGTTTAAGCGGTTTAACGCTCACGCTAGTTGGGCTAACTCAGTTCTTTCACTTTGGGGTGATTTTTGACACGTTACCTATGTTTTTGCATGACGCTAGCACATTTGCAAGCAACTATTCATATACACCTCATGTTTCCTGAGCACTCTCATTCCTTAACGTTACTTTTCATTCACCGTTCTGATATATGAACACGCTGGTTTCTAGTGCCTTTTCGTCACTATTTTATTCACGTTTTCGCGCACGTTTTCAACTAGACTTCTTTTATAGTCACCATCTGTTTTAATACATCTTTTGGTATTGTAATGTTTGTACATACTATTCCACCATCGAGGATCATACTGAGTTCATTTATTTTGCTTTTAGGATTCCCCTGATGAAGGATCTAGTATCCGAAATGCATTGGGAAACAATGTGCATTCATACTCTGTGATATCGGATATATGCAAAAAATATGTATCTCATTGAATTGATACAAATCATACATGTGAAATTAAACATGGATAATCAATGATGAACTTGATTTAATCTCTGATTACAACATGGAATTATTAATTTAAGAAACTCCACGGTTTCTATCAAGGTTGTGCGCTGAGAGTTGGCATCTACACTAGGTGCCACTAACCATTATCAATTTTCCACACCTTCTTGTCGGGGGGTGATATCTCCGCAGCACACCACAATATATCAAATCTGATACATCGAGGAGTGCGTGACCCACACCTTTCTGTTCCACAAATTAGATGGAAAATCACAAGCAAAAGTCTCTGGGAGGGGAACGCCTGACGATATCTCCAAAGCCAGTGGTGGTGGAAGGTTCAGCAATATCATGACATCCTCGGGAACACCGTCCACCAAGGCACCATCCGATGGTTCCAGTACTCGTTTCCTCACGGGGTTCTCGCACGGAGTCAAAATGGCTGCGTTTGGAATGGCTGCAGAATCCCGTTTCAACAATAAGGCCGGGCCCGGTTCCACCAGGAGCATTTCAGATAGGCGAGTGTCCAATTTGCTCAACAAAGTATCCACGTGTGAGCGGAATGCCCAAAGTTCTGCCAGTATTAACCTCAGCGATGGCTCATGCACCGTTCGGTCCATATTCTCGTGCTCGATATCAATCTCTATCACCTCCCCGGGAGATTCCGGCATCCTCGGGGGGGACAGACAGGATCTCGAACGTGCAGATGCGAAGGGTAACCAGTCTTTGTTCGCAGCCACGGTCAACCCAGTTAAGGCAGCAGGCCTATAACCCCGAACCACCGAGCCCTGGAGGGAGCAAACCGGGTCCACGGGACGGGGGCCCCCCACCCGCAGCCAGCAGCACGCAGACTCACTCCTCCATCGATACTGAGCAATGACAACGATCGCCACCAAATCCGGGCTGAAACAAAGCCTCCACTCCGGTCGACCGGGCCCAGCCCGAGTCTCCTGGCCGATGTTGTGGCACCACAGCCCGGCTGTGAAAGTACTCCAGGTCCCGGCTTCACCGCTGGAGCAGGCCACAAACTTAAACTCGATGTAACTCCGTCAAACAAGCTGATAAAGTTTCCGGATTTCACCATCGGAGTGCCGGACAGTTCATACACACAGAGGCTAGGCGTTAAATCAGGATAACATACAGGATACCGCGGCGGGTTGCGAAGGTCGACAGAGCCGGGAGCCTAAGCAGCCATCTTGCTTGCTGAAGTAGCTCATAAGGTGTCTCTTTCGAAGTTGCAATATTGTCAACAAGAAGTAACCTACTTAGGTCACCTCTTATCAAAGGAGGGAAGAAGATTGACCCCAGAGAGAATTCAAGCGATTGCGAAAATGAGTTTGCCTACGACACAGAGAGAAGTGCGTGCTTTCCTGGGTATTACATCATACTGTAGACAGTGGATCCCTAATTTTTCTCTGCTTGCGAAACCTTTGATAGCTCTTACTGTTAAGGATACTCCAAATCCTATTCCTTGGACTGACGAATGTCAGAAGAGCTTTTCAAAATTACGCGATGCGTTGTGTTCGGCTCCTGTGTTGGGTACTCCCGACTACAGTAAGCCTTTTACACTCTATATCCACGAGAGAGAGGGATGTGCATTGTCAGTTTTGACACAGCAGTTCGGCGATAAGCAACGTCCATGTGCTTATTTTTCGTCGACTTTGGATCCGGTAGCTAGAGCGTTGCCAAGTTGTTTGAGAGCTACAGCAGCAGCGGCTGTTTCTATTCGACAGTCTGCTGGTCTGGTGATCGATAATACATTGATTTTGATGGTTCCACATGTAGTGGATACCTTGTTGAATCGCACCAAGACACAGCACTTAACTAGTGCTCGGTTGGCAGGTTATGAATTGACACTCTTAGCGAGCCATGTGCATATAAAGAGATGCAACACGTTGAACCCAGCTACGTTGTTGCCGATTTCAGTTGAGACAGATGTTACTAAACAGCATGATTGCTTCCTTAGGACAGAGAAAGAAACAAAAGGGAGAATAGATCTTAGGGACACTCCTCTTCTAGAGTGTGATGGTACTTTATGGGTTGATGGTTCGTGCTTTAAGCTTCCGAATGGTGATACGACTGCGGCATATGCTGTTACGACTTTGCATACGATTGTTGAAGCTGCACGTATCCCACATAATTCAGCACAAGCAGCAGAGTTGATTGCATTGACAAGAGCGTGTGTGTTGTCGAAAGGAAAACGAGTGTGCGAGTATGCGTTTGGTGTGGCTCATAGTTTTGGACGTTTGTGGAAAGAGCGTGGGTTCCTGACTTCACATGGAACTAAGATTCAGCATGGTTGGTTGGTGAATGAACTTCTTGAATCCATTACTTTGCCGTTGCAAGTTGCGATCGTGAAATGCAGTGCGCATAAGAAAGTTACTGATGATGTTGGTCGTGGTAATGCGTTTGCAGACGAAGTTGCGAAAGAAACTGCGAGAGATGTGATGAGTCGAATGTATGTTGCGGGTCTGGCGAGATGGGTTCCGAATAGAAGTATGTGTGAAGATACGATAGAGAGTGTGAAGTCCATACAAGCTGAAGCTACAGAGAAAGAGTTGAATGAATGGAGAGAAAGTAAGGGTAAATTGGATTCAAATGGTTGTTGGATTGAGTTGTCAGAGGATCAGCGATGGTTGGTACCCGATGCGTATGTACTTCCAGTGGTTACGATGGCTCATGGAATGGCTCACATCAGTGTGAAAGGGATTTGTAAGTTGCTAGCTCCAGTATGGCACAATGCAGGAATTCCTAAGTGTGCAGAGAATCTGGTTAAGAATTGTATGGTTTGTTTGATGTACAATCCTGGTAAGGGAACTCCAACTCCAGCTGGTCATTTTGCACCTCCAACGTATCCGTTCGAGGCTTTGCAGCTAGATTTCATCCACATGGAGAGGTGCAACAACTTAAAGTACTTGATCGTGGTTGTTTGCTCTTTTTCAAGATGGGTGGAAGCATACCCTCTGAAAGATAATACTGCCTTGTCCACAGCTAAAGCCCTTATTAAGGAATTTTTCCCTAGGTATGGATTGGCGAAAATGGTCTGGAGTGACAATGGGAGTGAATTTGTGGGTCAAGTGATGAAGAGAGTGTGTGATGGTTTAGGAATCCGCCAAAGATTCCATGCTGCAAATCACCCCCAATCATCTGGTTTAGTTGAATGCTGTAATGGCACCCTTAAGCTAAAACTAGCCAAGATTCAGGCGAGCTCTGGTCTACAATGGCCTGATGCCTTGCCGCTAGCACTTCTGTCCACAAGAATGACTGTGCATTCACGAATGGGACTTAGTCCGTATGAAGTGGTTTTTGGTCGCCCGGCAAATATATGGGGAGTGCCGCGGCCGACCAAATTCTGCGAGATAGAGCACCCTGTGTTGCTTGATTACCTTTACGAATTGACGGCTAAATTGCATGTTTTGCATCAACAGGTTCATGATACCTTGCCACAAGCATCTGAAGATCCAGGACATGCTATCGAATCTGGATCGTGGATCTTTGTGAAGAACTTCCAGCGGACAAAGAACGAGCAGCCCCGCTGGATTGGTCCTTACTTGGTGCTTTTATCCACACGATCAGCAGTACGAGTGCGCGGTAAAAAGAACTGGATTCACGGCGTATATTGTAAGAGGGCCCCTTTGCCTCTGCCGTACGACTGGTGGGTCCAGAAAGGTATTCCTGACTCTGAGACTGAAACCGTGCCTCGTTTTCTGCCTTTTAGCGATGCACGTTTGATTGGAACGAACACTGAACGAGAAAGCGACGATCTTCTGCAAGAAGCTGTGTCTCCGTCGAATCGTTTGGATACTTCTGAACCTGAGCTTTTGTTTCGAGAACAGACATTGCCTGGCAAAGAGCGTTATAATTTGCGACCAAGAGTCGTGGGACTAATAAACAAATACATTCTTTCTTTTCTGACTTTTAAGGTTAAGCTCTCCTCCGAGGAACTGTTTTGATTTTTGTTTTTCAAACCACCATCCGGGTTCAGCTGTAAGGTCGCGGTGCAAAGTCTTTGGAGTGCAAGCCGAAGACGTTAGGTCGACGGTTCTGGTTGGTCTTTGGGCATTCCCTGGACTGACAGACGCATTCCTTAGCGCGGAACACCCTACCGCCGCGAACAGCGCGATTAGAGGATGGAGTTTTTCGAGACGGAGAGACCTGTTGAAAGAATGAGTTTCAAGAGCAAAATATGTACTGTAATGAGCAGGAAACGTTTTTTAATATAATGTTTATTTATGTTGTCTAGCCTAATGATGTTTCTAATTGGATATGTGACATTCTCTTTTCAAGTGACATTCATACCCACTACACAACCTATGCCTCCTCCTACTGTTTCTTCGCATTCTTTTCACCCTCTGCCCGAACATGAATCTGTTAGAAGACTGGAATTTGCTAATAATTCCTTTGTTCAGCTTCTGCACCAACACCAGCTAGTAGTGAACACGACTAATTGTTGGGTGTGTGGTCTTATGCCCCATACTACCGATAAAGGTATTCCTTACCTGGTTTTGCCTTTTAGCTACAATGGTTCTGTGTGGGCATACAGAACGATGTTCATCTATGCTCGTGAAGTCTACCCCCTACGTTCTGTGAAGGATAGTCCGAAGACTAGTGCTCTAGTCAAGGGTATAGTCGACATGATTAGAGGAATTAGTTCCTATGAGACTATCCCGAGAGATGAGACACAAGCATACATTGGTTGGAACGTGACAGGATATGGAGTTAGTCTGAGTGTTAACCAGCGAGCGAAATGATCCTCTCCGATTTGGATAGAGCCCCATCAGGGTCATTATTGTCTGCAAGGTAATGGCAAGAATCCGAGAGCTCAGTTAGGGAAGAGTGTTTGCACTGAGACGTATGTTTTTGCGTCCTAGTCTTCCCCAGTGTTTCTAGCAGCTAAGGGTACCTATTTCATCTGTTACGATAGAGCGTATACATGGTTGCCCCCTGATTTTTCGGGCACATGTTTTGCCTCGTTCCTGTTGCCTCCTACGTATACAGATGCGGCAGATTACCACAAGACGAGAGTTGTTAGAGGTGTCTTCAGAAAGGAAGATACTGCAGAACAAGAATTAGGAGATTTCTTGAAAGGTCTTCTGCCGTTTGGGGGACCTATGGGTAACAGCAGGAACATTCGACAGTTGACGAGAGTGGTTGAGTCCACCATAGTCGAAACTGCCGGTGCCCTTAGTAACTTGACTGCTGAGCTCCATTCGGATCGTCTTATGACTCTTCAGAACAGAGTTGCATTAGATGTCATACTTGCAGATAGAGGAGGGGTATGTAAATTGATTCAATCGAGCTGCTGCATTTTCATTCTAGACAACGCTCCGACTGTTTTCCAAGCCATTTCCAAGCTACATAAGATCTCCGAGTCTGTACATGTGGACGAAGGAGATTGGTCGTTGATGGGATGGTTTTGGGGATTGTTATCCACGTGGGGATGGAAGATTCTGATGGTCATTGGGATGATCTTAGCTATCCTTTTCCTGTTCCGTCTTTGCGTACAGTGTGCTCCTGCTATTTGTGGCCTTTGTGCTACTTCGTGTGCAAGAAGACCTGTCCAGAGGAAGTTGCTAAGTACTAGGATGATGCTACAGCAACATCTTGATGATCTGATGAATATAGACCTGGATTCAGACTGACATGAGTTTGGGTTAATTGCCTATGTAAGGGCAAAAGGAGGGTCTGAGGTTCCGTGATTCTGAACCCGTTCAATAAAGGTCGTCGTACCTTGACGATTTTGGTATCAGCGGGCCGCAAATGAAGAGTGCGGTATGTATGTTTTCGTCATAATCGATCAATCGAAACACTGTGTATTCAGGGATTTCGTTTGAACCTTCGGGTTCCATTTTGTGTACGGCAGCCATTTTGTGGTTGCCCTCACATAGGCCGATGACTGCGGCCGAACGAGTCTTTGGGACACGTACACCTTTAGCTGACTTTTGTGTGACCTGAACGAACTGACTCCCTTGCCCGAGGCTGACCTCGTTGAGCCAGTACCTTGTTAGGCAGCTAGTCAGATAGAGATGAAAGAGCAGGACATTGCTGAGTTTATGGTACATGCACACACCCTTCTATCTTACTTCTCATCTGTTTCTGTTCCTTCCTTTATGGCCTATTTATGGTTTGGGTTGAGGTCCTATTTATTATGGGTTTGTCCGGCTTGTCCGAGCAAGAATGTTGGATTTTGCCTTGTCATTTCTGGTGGGCTGGACAACGGAAAGTGGGTTTGTCGTTATGCGATACTTGTGAAATGTCACTGTATGATTGGTCCGTTTGTAAATAATTCATGCTAGTCAGGAATGTGATTTTCTGCATAAAAGACGATGTCTCGCTTTACTAAATTGTGCAGTCTCTAGCAAACCACCCGTGTTGTGCTTCGTGGACCTCTGTTCCTGGTTGCAGCCAATAAATTCGGTCTTTGACGTCACCTAGAAGTGTCCTGTGTCTCTGTTTGCCAAGACAGGGGACCTCGAAGACATCAGGCGTTTTCCCTGGTGCCGCTGGGTTCTAAAACCCGGTTCTTCACCCTGTCTCTCTCGTTCTTCCTCTTTGTCCTTCTCTTTCGGTCTATGTCTTGCTCCTCTTTACTTGCTGCAAATCGTGACTTTCAGTAATGGCTCTTCCTCTCTCTTCCTCTCCTTTCCTTTATTTGTCCCCCTGTGAAATGGATTCAAAAAAGAAAAACACTTTTGCTGCAAATGTCCTTTTCTGACATTTTTCTATTCCAAATTGCAGCCTCGGACACGGAGAGGACAGAAAAAGGTTAAAAATACAAAAAATAAATTAAATAAAGCAAGATAGAGTGGTCGCAAAGTGGCCAGATTGGTTTTATTCACAACCACATACATTAGCGCCACACACATTAGTTTGCCAGTGGAGCGCTACTTTCATTTTCTCTTTTTTTAAAAGTTGTTCAGTTATACATAATACTCCTATATATAAATAAGGTAACAAAAATGTTTAAAACACTGTTTTATTATAACTCTTTAATATGCTGCACACAAGCCACACTACTCTACAACATAGCTTAGACACATTAGCAAAGCCAATAGCTCTGGCTAAACACATAAAGTCCAAAAGGCGAGAACTATTAGCTATACCACTGCTTGTTATGTTTGTCCCTCCTCTGAAGCATAGTCCCCTCAACATCTCTCTGATTGGCTGGCTCTTATCCTTCAACTGCTCACTTTCAGAGAACTATGTTTTTGTTTGTGCTTATGCACTCCATGAGTGTGCATGTGTTTTCCGGTTCTCTTACTTGAGTGCTTCTGCTAACCAAATTCCCACTCCCTCGCGCTCTATTTTGCTGTGCATTTTACTCATTTTGCAAAATCTCTTTATACTTTCTCGTGCTTCTCCCAACACCAAACTCCCTCCTTCACATGCCTCTGAGTCACTTTCTCACTCTTGTGCTTCTCCCCCGCCCCTGTTCCTCTCCGTGGTGTGCTGCTTTTATTACGCCCACCTCCCTCTGCTGCCCCATTCTAGGCTTCGTTTGCGTAGCTTATGTAGTTTGCGCTACTACGCGTTACGCCAATTTCACATAGCACAGTGTAAAAGCACGTAGCGTAGCCGGCATTTTTTGCTTGCTCGCGGTCCTCAACGTCAAGTTGCCGACCCCGAGCGAGCAAAATCAACATCCCGGGGAGACTTTTTCCTCGTTCGCGATCAGCCACATCTAGTTGCCGATCGTGAGCGTGGAAAATAAACCTCCCAGCGTGATTATTAACGCGAGGAGGGCAGGTTTCTCATTGCGAGTGGTCGCGTATTTTCAGGACCGCTCGCAATGAGAAACTTCCAGTCCGCTTTGAGAAAGCTGCTGCTCGATGCAAATCTACTCGAGTGGCAGAAAACAAACGCTTGCACTGCGTAGTGCGAAGTGCACTTCGGGTACCTACGCGTAGCACTACTATGCAAACTACGCCCAGGGTTACCCTATTCCCGCTCATCTGTTGACCCCAACGGCCACCGTCTTTTTTTTAAAACATTATTTTTTATTTTGGGTGGAGGACCAGGCAGCAAATTACTGCTGGCCTTTCAACCTTAAAAAGAAAGTGATTTTGCTCATATTCTTTTTTTCATTCTTTTTGGTTTACCGGTCTAACCTGTATCATAAATAAATAAATAATACTTAGTTTATTTTGTAGGAGGGTATGCGTAATGATGCAGGCCTGTTGCACACATCATCACACATGCGTTCACTCACGTCATCATATATTCATAAGCCTACAAAAGGCCACGCTTGCTGTAGCCCCGTCATCACAGTGGCCTTTTAATTAATTGTGAGTGCAGAGTGCAGATTGTGAGTGCAGAGTGCAGATTGTGAGTGCAGAGTGCAGAGTGCAGATTCAGAGTGCAGAGTGCAGATTGTGAGTGCAGAGTGCAGATTGTGTGTGTGGCTCTGAATGTGTGTGTGGGTGGCTTTGTGTGTGTGGCTCTGTGTGGGAGTAAATGCAATAGGTCATGCATTTGCAAGCGATTAAGCTATTGGCATTGTAAATGACAATGCCATTTATTTAACGATTACGCTATTGGCAATGTAAATGACAATGCCATTTATTTATGATTTTTAAAAAAACACCCAAAAAAATGTCATGAGCAATGCCATCCTGAACGCGATAGCCATGGCGGAGTGCGGGCGGTGCCCCGATGGCGTTCTTTAATTTTATGCTGTTTCGGACTTCAGCGTTTCACCTTTCAACTCGTTACTGCGGCGACTTTTGGCGGAGCTGTGGTTCAGCGGCGGCTCTGGCATTGGGGCGGTGAGACTCCCATGCCCTCAGGCTCCGAGGAAATCGCCTTTGGTTTGGTTTATGAAAGCCCTGAATAACAGCGGAGACGAGAGCAGGAGCAGGAGTGGGAGCGGGTGCAAACGTTCTGTACGGCGAGCACTCATGCTTATCTCCTCGCGCTGCTGTGTCAAAGTACGGGGTACCCTTAAGAGGAGAATTTGAGACTGTGGCTGCAGTGGTTTTGTGCTACCTTGAACTGAGGCGGTAGTATCCATTTGGCAAGTTAGTTGATTCAGCGCTAAACCTGAGGCTCTGTGTCTGTCTCTGTGCTGAAGCAGATACTTCTACAAACATTTCTCTATCAGGTGGTTCCTTGTGGAAAGTCAGGATTTCAAGTTTAGCTGGGCTCAGCGCTTTGGGCTCTGGGCGCCTGAAAAAAGTGAAGACTCAGCGCTTAATACGACCATTTGCTGCTGAAGTTGGGAAAGTAAAGCAGACTACATTTCCCATCTCCCATCAGATATTTTCCTGGAAAAAACGGAACGGAACGGAATAGGGACCTACGTCGATCCTGTGAGGGTTCTGCTGACAGCACCCCTTTTTTTCTGCTTCAAGTGCTGCTGCGACCATAGAGGCAGCACCACACCGCCGGAGCCGTTCTTCTGCCTCCCGCCGCCCTGCCAGCTATAGCAATCTTGCCGGGGAGCCTGCAGTGGGGAGTGTGGGCGGGGACTACAAGTCCCAGCAACCCTTGCGGCACCCGCGGCACCTGTGACCCATTCTAACCGCGCCAGGAGGCGCATATATTTGCTGTGAGCTTCGCCCCGCGGGACGCGAGCGGGACGCCGGGCTAAGCCCGGGCAAAGGGCGGGCCCTCTGAGGCCGAGGAGGACGGGACAGGGCTATCCCCTTTGATTTCATGATTTCATGTTAAGAGGAGGTAAAGAACACTTGCTTCTGTTTGGCGTATTATCCACTGACTTTGCATTTGTCCTAGGACTTAAACCACAATATGACCTACAAGGGGGATAATCAACAATGCCCACTGCGAGAGAAGTCGATAAAGGCTTACCTCCCCCGCCCACACGGGATAGATGGACTAAGCAATTGACCTCACAAACAGTAGACGCAGACCAAGCGTCCTCGTGGTTAGATGAGCTAAACTTCCTATGCAAAACCACACACGTTTTAGTGGAATCACCGCTTCCTGCCGAAAACTTCTGTGTATCACGCGACACTGACAGTTCTTTCCAACCCCTCCCATCATCTAATAAAGACAACATTGAAAACACCCAAAGGCTCGCTATTCCCGATTCCTCATCCGCTATAAGGAAATGTAATGGGGTTAATAAAATGGGGAACCAACCTAAACCCCAAAAAATGTGCTTATGCCCTACACTTCCTGCCAGCAACCCCTCCATGATCCCTGAGACTGCCGAGAAATTAGTTGTTCTAACATCTCCTATACAGCTGGATCTATTATCCCTTATTGAACAACTGGTCAGCTCTATCATATCACCACTGATAGATAAAATAAACACACTAGGGGACAGGCTGACGGGACTGGAAGAAACCATCAAGTCCACCTTGCTAGCTAATAAAAGTACTGTAACACCCAAATGTTCCGACCCATCTTCTACTTCGAAAGACCCAAAGCCAACCACGCAAGACAAAAGGGTCTTAACCCAACCATTAGTCTCCAATGTACCAGCCCCAATACCTCACAGAACCTCCCCTATACCTGCTCTCGCAACTCGCTGCTCCTAGAGCACACCATAACAAAGTAACTTCCATCCAACTCCCCCCCCAGGCAGCTCCTTTTGTGTGTGTCCTCGCGGGAGTACCAGTACTTCCTCCAGGGAAAACCGAGAGACAACACGACTTGCTGAACAAGGTCAAATTTTGGCTGACCAACAACAGACCCCTGCCACCCAACCTTGTGGGTACAATAATGAGTGTTAGAAGGGTGGGCTGGCTGGGTTCCCTCCAAAAAGATATCGTTCGTGACTTAGTTCTTGTTAGATTTAGGCAGAGACACATTGTTCCGTACCTGCGTACCTGTGCACCCCAAGTGGGAAACAGCCCAATCTCCATCTGGGATTTGCACGATTTTTACCCCAGAATGTCGTGGTCCCCCACATCTAGTCTAAAGGCAGGGTGCAACATGTTAATGGGCAAAGGACTTCATGCATTGAGTGTCAGAAGTTTTCCTACTCATACCCGTCAGGAATCATTGCTCTATAGTTCTAAGTACTGGAACCCCTATTAATTATTGATCAAATTTTAACCTGTGTATAGTACGTTATAACCAAGATACTTACTCCCACGGGCTGGGCAAAAGTTTTTAACTTGTAGATATTATGTATTATTGTATGTATGCTTTTACTTATAATTGTTTTAAACTGTACGCTTTTATGATTTTTGAATCAAAATCGAATAAAGCTATATTGACTTGAGTGCAGAGTGCAGATTCAGAGTGCAGATTGTGAGTGCAGAGTGCAGATTGTGAGTGCAGAGTGCAGATTGTGAGTGCAGAGTGCAGATTGTGAGTGCCGCGTGCAGAGTGCAGATTCAGAGTACAGAGTGCAGATTGTGAGTGCAGAGTGCAGACTGTGAGTGCAGATTGTGAGTGCAGAGTGCAGATTGTGAGTGCAGATTGCAGATTGTGAGTGCAGAGTGCATATTGTGAGCCAGAGTGCAGAGTGCAGATTGTGAGAGCAGAGTGCAGATTGTGAGTGCAGAGTGCAGATTCAGAGTGCAGATTCAGATTGCAGATTATGAGTGCAGAGTGCAGATTGTGAGTGCAGCGTGCAGAGTGCAGATTCAGAGTGCAGAGTGCAGATTGTGAGTGCAGAGTGCAGATTCAGAGTGCAGATTGTGAGTGCAGAGCGCAGATTGTGTGTGCAGAGTGCAGATTCAGAGTGCAGAGTGCAGATTCAGAGTGCAGAGTGCAGATTGTGAGTGCAGGGTGCAGATTGTGAGTGCAGAGTGCAGATTGTGAGTGCAGAGTGAAGATTCAGAGTGCAGATTGTGAGTGCAGAGTGCAGATTCAGAGTGCAGAGTGCAGATTCAGAGTGTAGAGTGCAGATTGTGAGTGCAGAGTGCAGATTGTGAGTGCAGAGTGCAGAGTGCAGATTATGAGTGCAGATTGTGAGTGCAGAGTGCAGATTGTGAGTGCAGAGTGCAGATTGTGAGTGCAGATTGTGAGTGCAGAGTGCAGATTGTGAGTGCAGATTGCAGATTGTGAGTGCAGATTGTGAGTGCAGAGTGCAGATTGTGAGTGCAGAGGGCAGATTGTGAGTGCAGAGTGCAGATTGTGTGTGTGGCTCTGAATGTGTGCGTGGGTGGCTTTGTGTGTGTGGCTCTGCGTGGGAGTAAATGCAATAGGTCATGCATTTGCGAGCGATTAAGCTATTGGCAATGAAAATGACAATGCCATTTATTTATGATTTTTAAAAAAAACACCAAAAGCAATGCCAATAGCTCTCCCTTTAATAATGCCGAGACCATTGCATTGTAAATGCTTGTTTTGACATGGCAACAGATCATGAGAGCCGTTTAGTGCAAACGTTGGCAGAAGGGCGGCACGGGCAGATCCTGCCCTCCATGACATCAACAAATAAAGTTCACCGAGGCGTGGCTAGGTTGATGTTGTTCCCTGGTGAATGCCGCAGTTGCCACCCCGCCCACGGGGTACAACTAGTGCATGAATTGATTGACAGATGTATACTAGGCGCATCACACAAAGTAAATCGGTCGCACTTCGCAGGCTCTTTATTAGCTGGGTGTCGGGTGGGACAGAAAGGCGGTGGTGCAGGAAGCAAAGTCAAACCGATGAGCTACCTCAGGGGGTTAACAGCACCGCGTGCTACCTGTGGGCCATACCCTTCAATCCCAGCAGCGTCCACTCCTGCTTTGCAGGGCGCCTGAGTGATAACATCTCTCGTCGGTACTTTGAGCCGTGTGTGAGTTGGTGCCACATAAAAGATCAACTATAAAAGCGTAATTGTTTACTAATGCTTTTTCTCCCCCCCACCTCTTCCCAATATTTAAATACGTCCCCAGGGATGGGCCTCGTTCCCTGGTGAGTGCTCCCGACACATAAGTACATCCGAAGCTTATGGAGATAGGGGTCGCGGCAGAGATCAGGGTGTCAGTTGGTCTTAACTCTGTATTCAGCGAACACTGCAACCGGCTTGAACTTGGAACCCTGTCCGCCTTCGCGTGCTTTCAATGGACCCCATTTCGTAACACTACAGCCCATTCTTTGACATCTTCCAACAGCCCCCCGCGCGAGCAGGAAACACATGCCTGCCATTGTCCCCATGTCATCTGGGCTGGGAGCGGCTCGGGCGAGGGGCTGGAAATGTAATTCAGCGCCCGTCCCGATCCCCTCCTGTCACTCTTTCGTCCTCCGTCCCCTGTTCCCGGGAAAGAGAAAGGGCCCGGCCCTCCCAGAGGGCAAGAGGTCAAAGACAGCAACAAGGACACTGCAGCAGTACAGCGCGCAGCGAGGCCGTAGAGCAGAGATGAGGCGCCCCGGGGGGATTGCCAATGCGCACAAATTCATTCTCACCCATGCCCCTTGGCAGATGTGTGGGTGGATATTGCAGTTGCATGTTGCGAGCCTTGCAAACCAAGCCTCTGTCCGAGTCCCCGCTGCTGGACTAATGGAGAAGAAAGAACGCGGTGTACAACCTGAATTATGCTGAATGTTTAACATGCTTTATACGTGCAACTCTGTAGATGAAGCCTACTACATTCTACTCACGTGCGTTAATTAATCTCGCTGCCTAATTTCATACCAGCCCCATAGGAGCCAGATTGACCACAATGTTTGTGGGACCCGGGTAATATGAGCGGAGGTGAGATGACGTGAGTGACAAGCAGGGTGCCCCTATTCACATACACGACGGCCCATGGTACAGACCCTAGCATGGAAAAACGCACCCTAAATCAAGAACAGTAAACACAAAAAACGTATTTATTCACTACAGAGGAGGACCAGAGAGGTGCTGGGGATATGCTGGAAGGGTTTAGCCGCCACTCGGGATTGAGAGTGAACTGGCAGAAATCGAGACTGTTTCCCATGTCACTGAATAGGAGGCGTCCCCCTCCCCCACCCTCCCCGACGAAGGCCTAGAATGCCTCTAATGGGAGACCACCTGTTTGGAGTACTTTGAGGTGAAACTTTATCACAGAGTTGCAGATGTAGTGGAGGTCAACGTGGACAGGGGGATATGTCCCTCCGTTCCTCCATGGAGCTCTGAGAGCCCCTGCGCCTTCTGTGGCGGCTAGGGTGGCCCTTCTGAAAAAGGTGGCACTCCTGCGCCTTCTATACCTCTTCGGGACTCTCCAGATATGGGTTTCAAGGGCGACATTTCGAGACCTGAACTCACAGCTTATAACGTTCATACGTGGAATGAGGCACGTAGCCTTAACCATGATGCAGTGCTCCACGGCGACGGGGTGACTAGCAGTCCCTGACCTTGAATCATATTACATTGCGGCACAGCTCCAATGGTTAGGAAGATGGTTGGCGGCCAGTGGGAACCCGAGAGGGCAATGCCCGTTCATCCCAGTGGCCCCAGACTTAGCAAAAATACTCCTGAGAAAATAGTGACCCGGTGCTGGGCTAGATGGCTGCACCGGGCCCAGTGTAAAGTCCCCTACTCCCCTGACTTTTCCCTAGAGCTGTTAAGGTACCTCCCACGAATGTCTGACATATTATCGACAGACAGAATATCTACATACCAAAATATCGACACAAAAATATCGACAGCAAAAATATCGGAGTTATATCTTCATAAAGGTAAGTACAAAAATATCGGAAAAAAATATTGTAGTACAAAAATATCGAAATTAAATATATCTTTTTTTTAATGTATTAATAATAATGTAAAAATAATTTAAAAATACATATAATTTTACTATTATTACATTAAAACATTAAAACATATTTATAAATTATTAACTAATACATATACATTTAAAATAAATTAAAAAGTATACATCTAAATTAATATATATACTTTTTTTTTTTTTTATCCTCATTTGCCGTCTTGCCACCCACAACTTCTTTCTAATCCACCACTGGGCTGTTTTTGTCTCTTAGGCTGGATTAGAGTAATGGGGCGTAGACAACACATATTCTTGAGTCTGGCCTTCCTCTCAACTGTCCTTCTTGGCCACCTGACCCAACATGTGTGTCCTCCACCATCTCTATTTATCGTCCTGGGGTAGTCCATATACCAGCGAGACAGGCACGGGCTTAATCATCGGACTTTAACATAAATGTAATTCAACCAAAATTTAACAGGAAGGGTATCCAAAATCCTCTATTTCTTTTAGAGCGGTCTAAGATATCAAGCTTAGCCATGTACCTCATGGCCAAAATCCAATCCATTAAAATAGGACTAAGTGGTGAGACCCATAGTTTACATATCTCTCGACGTGCTAGCAACATGGCATAAAAAGTAAGTCTAACATTATTATTCAAAAATCTATTTTGTAAATCATATCTCCCAGTAATAATTAATTCAGGGCTTACCTCAATGCATTGGTTCAGAGATTTCGAGAGAGAATTACTTACGTCAATCCAGAATTGCTTGATATTTGGGCAAGATACAAACATGTGTAAGTCATCGACATTTGGAGCTTTACATTTTGGACATCCGACAATCCCTCCATCTTTAAATTTAGAAAGTCTATACGGAGACCAATATGCCATGTGAATGGTAAATAAAAGGTTTCGCCTTAGATTTGCAGGTTTAACAATTCTGTATAGCATGCACACAGTTACTTGCCATTGGTCTTCTGTCGCGATCCTTGGCAAGCTATCCTTCCACAGGGTCTCTGGTAGGTCGAATGGTCCATCCTCCATTTCTAGTATTTGCCAGTACCAGAAAGCTACTTCCTTCTTAAAAGCCCCTGTCTCCAATTTTAACTCAAAGTCATTTTCTGTTCCGATGTCTGATTCCACATGATTTGCCCAGCTTTGAATCTGTAAGTATTTGTATTTTGAAAAAACTGGACCCCACATTTGCTGGCAAAAACCCCAAGAAATTAAATTGCCATCTTGAAACAAATCTTTCCACCTTTGCAAAGCAGGTTCCTTTTTCAGATATAATGCTAGCGCGTCTTTTGTCCAGGAAGGAGCTCCAGGAGATTCCCATATTGGAGCCATATGGCTGAAATAGGGTAGTTTAGATATTTTCCTGATTTTATACCATATCTCGGCCAAGTCTCTCAAAGTCTTGAGTCTCACCTTTTTGAAATATTTAGGGTCTGCAAACTTATACAAAAAAACAAACTCATGGTATCCTGACCTTTTCAACATTATTCCAAATAGTCCGCCGATCTGAGAACTAAGAAGGGTACCCAACAACATCCTGCAGTTTTTTAAACAAAAAGCCCATGCATAAATTTGTATATCTGGAGCCGCCAACCCTCCCTTATTTACTCTCCTCCTTATTTTCTTCCATGAGATTCGAGAGGCCTTTGACGCCCAAATGAATGATGTTATCATACTCTGTAACTTAACCAGCCATTCCTTTTTAAAACCCAACGGAATAGTCTCAAACAAGAAAGTAATTTTAGGTACAATCACCATTTTTACAAGATTAGATCTTCCATATAATGACAGGGGTAAGTTCATCCAACCTTTTAGCGTGTCACCAACCTCTTTTTCACTCTGTCCAAGTTAGTTTTTGCCAGATCTTCAATTTTTTGGGTAATCCTAATCCCAAGATATCTCATTACTGCTGTAGTTTTTACCCCTCCCGTATTAAGATTCCAAGTCATTATTTCAGTTTTATCTTGGTTTAACTGATATCCAGAGATCCTACCAAAATCCTTTGTTGTCTTAACTAGATTTTCCAAAGAGCCAACTAAATTACAAGAATAAACAATAATATCTTCTGCATATAGTCCAAGTTTCTTTGACCAGTCCATCACAACAAAGGGGGGTATCTCTTCTGAAGCTCTGATTTTACATGCAAGAGGCTCTATATATATGTTAAAGAGCAAGGGTGATAAGGGGCATCCTTGTCGGGTGCCCCGCATTACTCTAATAGGAAGTGTGAGAGCTCCGTTTACCAATACTCGTGATGTCGGTGCACAATACAGAGAAAAAATAGATTGCGTAAATTTGTCTCCTAGGTTGAGATAATGCAGAAGTGTTTTTAAGTACACAAAATTAACTCGATCAAAGGCCTTGGCAGCGTCTAACGCGATCACTGCCAAGGGGTATTCATACTTGGAGGCTAAGTCTATCATGCCTATCAAAGAGTAGGTAAGTTCTTTTAAGTATCTCATCTTAATAAAACCCCTTTGATCTTTATGAATCAGTTTATGAATGATTTTACCGAGCCTGTCAGCTAGGATTTTAGAGAAAAATTTGTAGTCACAATTTAAGAGTGAGATCGGCCTATACGCATCCATATTTTTTGGAGATTTCCCTGGTTTAAGTATTAGGACAATAGTTGCCTCGTTGCATGAGCTTGGAATTGTTACTTCCCCTCTAAAAATTTTATTATAGAGATGACATAGTGTGGGGACCATTGTATTCCCTAAAGCTTTGTACACTTCTGCTGGAAGGCCGTCTGGCCCAGGGGCTTTTCCTCTTTTGCTTTCCTTAATCACTTTCATCACCTCTTCTTGAGTAATTTCCTTATTTAACTCCAACATATCCTCCGCTGCAAGTGGTTTTATTAGGGGTAACCAGCTCTCAATCTCAACCTTATCTGGACAAAGGTCCTCTGTGTAGACATTCGCAAAATATTCCTGAAACGCTTCTACAATTTGTTTCCTTTCTGTTATGACTTGACCTGTGCCCGGGTTCTTAATCTCTTTAATTTGATTCCGTATAGCATCCTTCTTGGCTTTCCACGCTAATAACTTGCCACATCCCTCTCCGTAAGAAAAGTGTGCCAACTGACTAGCTTCCTATCTTTCTTTGACTCTTAGAGTAAGTACTGCGGTGAGTTGAACCTTTAAATCTAAGAGCTTTTCCTCCCATGGACCCTCTGGAATGCTACCTCCCAGGGGAATTCGACTAGTTTCACAATCTCGAATCTCTTTTTCTAAGTTTGAAACTAGGCTGTAATACAGTCTTCGCTTTTTTGCACCCAGGGCTCCCATTCTCCCTCTCATGAATGCTTTGCAAGTTTCCCAAACTATATCTTCCTTAGCTGTCCCCATATTTACGTCTAGAAAAACTTGTATCTCCTCTTTAAGAGTTTCTAAAACTTCTTCATCAGCTAAAATTGTTCGATCTAGTCTCCAAACCAGACTCAGCTCTTCTAATTTTAAACTTAAGTTTAAACTCACTGCAGAATGATCTGATAGATGCGCCCCTATGTGTTCTACGCTTGTAACTCGCTCTTTCAACCTAGTGTCTACCAGAAAAAAATCTATCAGAGAATTATGTTTATATTTTTTATTATAAAAAGTAAATCCTGTGCTGCTTTAAATCTCCAAATATCACAAAGCCCTAGCTGGACCATAACTGATTTTACCTTAGCAGTCATTTTACTATTTACTATTGCCCTAACATTGCCAGTTCTATCCAACTTGCCATCTAATACTGTATTGAAGTCTCCTGCCATGATAATTTGACCTGAAAATTCCAGTAACTCCAATTCAATTTTTTCTAAAACTGTAGGATCGTCCACATTTGGGCCATAATAGCCGGCTACTACAAGCGCTTCACCCGACATTCGTAATTTACAAATCACCCATCTTCCTCTACTGTCTACTGAATTATTTTCGACTACTATGTCGGCTCCTTTTCTAATCAAAATAGCCACCCCCTTTGTAACCAAATCTTGGGATGTAAAAATAGCATTTGCAATCCATTTTTGGGTACTAAATATCTCTTTACATTCCTTTTGTGTTAAATGTGTCTCTTGCAAGATGATAACCTGAGCTGGTGAATCTTCTAAATATTTCAAAATGAGTAATCTCCTTGATTTAACCCGGAGCCCATTCACATTCCATGTAAGGAACCTTAGCTCCTTATTAATAATCCTGCTCATCATGCATTGCCCAAATTTTCCTTCTAATTATGTTACAGCAAGACAGCTCATGAGGAATATTTTTTTTTCTCCCTTAACCCTCTCCCTCCCCTCCCCTCACAAACATTTCCCTCCCCGGAAAACCCAACCATAACTCCCATGGCCTAGGCCAGTGGATGTCACAGTGGTGATGTCTCTTACTACTATTTTATTTATACATGGTCAGTATTCTACTTCTATCCATCGCGAGTAACATCCAGAAAGGCGTCTACCTCGTCAACTGTACGAAATGTATATATCTTATTGTGCCACATTACTTTTAAAAAAGCGGGAAATTTTAGCTGGGCCGTGGCTCCTATTTCTCTTAAGGGTATCAATCGTTTTCCCATCTCCCATTGCCTATTTGCTGTGGCTGGAGACAAATCCGACCTAATGTCTACTGATATCCCATCTATCATTATAAACTTTTTCTTAAGAGCAAGTGACAGAATTTTTTCCTTTAGCGAATATGTCGCAAAATTAATCAGAATTTTCCTTGGCTTAGCACGGTCTGGATTCAACCTAAAAGGATCGCGATGTACTCGCTGAATATCTCGGGTCAACATTTCCTCAGTTTCAACTAGTGATAATTCTTTCTTCAACAGCTGTACTACAAAGCTCTTTATATCCGCACCCTCTTTTCCTTCTGGAAGTTTAAGAATTTTTAGGTTGTTGCGCCTTTGCATGTTTTCCAACCTTTCTACTCTTTCATCCAATTCTCTGTCCTTGGAGTATAATGTCTCTATCTCTTTGCGATTATCCAGAACTCTTCCCTGTACAACTTTCATCTCTGATTCCATCTCTCCTGTACGTATAGTTAGTTTGTCAATCTTGTCTTCTAACAATGTACATGTGGCGCTTATGCGCTCCTGATTCCTTTTGGAGGCTTCAAAACCTAGATGAATGTCTTGTTCCAATTTCATTAACAGCTCTATAACAGACACATCTGTTGAAGCAAATCTCTCTTGCTGACTTGAGCCAAATTCCTCTGAGGGAATCAACGTTTTTCCACTAGTCAGAGTTTCGTCTTGCTTTGTGAATATGTCCTCTCTCGCATTCTCTCTCAGCTCAGCAGAGACCACAGTTAAACTTTCCACTAATGAGTCTGGTGAAGTGGATGGAAATCTCTGCTCAATGGATGCCTCTGCGTCCACACTGATAACTTCCCCCTTATCTGCCTCCATCTCTGTTTCCAGAACCTGGAAGGGGTTTGGTGTTAAGAGGGTTGACCAGTCCTGTTCCTGTTCCCGTTCTTCTTCTATAGAACTCAGTTAATGATCAGCTGCCTCATCTAACTCAGCCCCCTCGCCAACCCTGTGTTGAGATTGAGATATAGAATCACATTTCAGCACCAGGACTTTTGGAACTGGCTTAAAATATGAGTTAAGCGAAGGAGTTATTGGGGCCTTGAATCCAGCTTTTTCTTTTTTTTGCCTCTTTTTTCTTTCTTTCTTTGAAGGGGAGTCCTTGGTTTTGTAAGAAGCGGGCTTAAGAGTAGCCTTTTCTTTTGTTGCACCCTTTTTAGCACCCTTCTTAAACTCTAATGAATAGGAAATCAAGCCTCCTTGAGTTTTATAAGAATTAATTAGCCCCACCAAACCACCCTGTCCCTCCAGTCTGTTGCTCCTCAATTGGTATCTTGTTTTACCCCCCTCTTCCAGCCCTTTGCTTACTTGCTCAATACCAGTGTCCTTAACTTGCTGTTTGGCTTCCTCGCCTGCTTTAGGCTTGGGCTCAATGCAGGTACTGCTGCTCCCCTGCAAAACAGCAGGGGGAGTGTTCGTTAGGGCTTCCACACCTCGTCCTCTACCTCCACTTGTTGGCGTTCCTATTTTCGCCAGCACTCGGCGTCCCCTGCTGACTCCTTGCGCCGCTCTCTCCCAGCTCCCAGCCGGCAAATGACGCGACTCCGCCCCCTCACTCTCGGCGGTTAGCAAAGCCGAGTTCTCCGCCATCCGCTGCAGGTATCCACAGACCAACCGACAGACGACCTCCAGAATTTAATATATATACTTACTACACATATTGCAACAGTAGTAAAAGCGTTGGATAGCGTAGGGGTTTACATTACTATTCCCACTCCAGAGGGTGCAACAGTAGGGAAAGCGTTGGATAGCGTAGGGGTAAAAATTACTATTCCCACTCCAGAGGATGCAACAGTAGGGAAAGCGTTGGATAGCGTAGGGGTAAAAATTACTATTCCCACTCCAGAGGGTGCAACTGTAGGGAAAGCGTTGGATAGCGTAGGGGTAAAAATTACTATTCCCACACCAGAGGGTGCAACAGTAGGGAAAGCGTTGGATAGCGTCGGGGTAAAAATTACTATTCCTACTCCAGAGGGTGCAACAGTAGGGAAAAGGTTGGATAGTGTAGGGGTAAAAATTACTATTCATACTCCAGAGGGTGCAACAGTAGGGGAAAGGTTGGATAGCGTAGGGGTAAAAATTACTATTCCCACTCCAGAGGGTGGAACAGTAGGGAAAGCGTTGGATAGCGTAGGGGTAAAAATTACTATTCCCACACCAGAGGGTGCAACAGTAGGGAAAAGGTTGGATAGCTTAGGGGTAAAAATTACTATTCCCACTCCAGAGTGTGTAACAGTAGGGAAAGCGTTGGATAGCGTAGGGGTAAAAATTACTATTCCCACTCCATAGGTGGAACAGTAGGGAAAGCGTTGGATAGCGTAGGGGTAAAAATTACTATTCCCACACCAGAGGGTGCAACAGTAGGGAAAGCGTTGGATAGCGTAGGAGTAAAAATTACTATTCCTACTCCAGAGGGTGCAACAGTAGGGAAAAGGTTGGATAGCGTAGGGGTTTAAATTACTATTGCCACTCCAGAGGGTGCAACAGTAGGGAAAAGGTTGGATAGCGTAGGGGTTTAAATTACTATTCCCACTCCAGAGGGTGCAACAGTAGGGAAAGCATTGGATAGCGTAGGGGTAAAAATTACTATTCCCACTCCAGAGGGTGCAACAGTAGGGAAAGCGTTGGATAGCGTAGGGGTAAAAATTACTATTCCCACACCAGAGGGTGCAACAATAGGGAAAGCGTTGGATTTCAGGATTAAAAATCACTAATTAATTTAATTAAATAATTAATATTATTTAATTACTAATTAATTATTAATTAACAAATAAAAAATAAAACATATATTAGCACATTAACTCTAATTATTTTACTTAACTAATTAATATTAATTAATTACCAATTAATCGTTAATTACCAATAACAAATAATTCTATTTATTTGCACATTAACTCTAAATAATGTAATTAACTAATTATTATAAATTAATTACCAATTAATTATTAATTAACAATAACAAAAATAAATCATATTAGCACATTAACTCTAATTTAATTAATTAACTAATTATTAAATAAAAATTACCAATTAATTATTATTTTAAAATATTATAAAATATTTATTAATTAATTAATCAATATTAAATTACTTCCCACCCTATTCCCCTATAAACCCACAACCCGCTCTGATACTAAAACGCAAAATGTAAACAAAATTACAAATTTTCAAACATGCATTTAATAACATATTTAACAAACAATTGAACGCCGAAAACGCCAGATCGCCATTTCTCCACCAGGCGGAGGGTAGGCTGCCGTCTCGCCGTCCTGCCGCTTATCCCGTTGCCATTCCGTTGTGCCCGCCAAGCAGGGGTGCAAGAATTATTCAGGGGAGGAGCAGCGGAACGGCAGGAGCTGGAGCGAGAGCGAGAGCTCTGGGGCCGTTCAGCGGCCAGCGGCCGACAGCCTGACCACAGCCATCAGCCATAGTCGACAGCCGACAGCCGACCACACAGCTACGTAACCGGTGAGCAGGAGTCGAGGAGGGCGGGTGAGACTTCGCGCAAGTGTCGAGTTGCAGGCGGCGGGTGTGAGTGGTGTGCGCTGACAATAATTAGTAATGGGAGAGGCACTCCTATCGATATAAACAATAGACACTTATTTTGTAAATGATAAACATCAATAAATTACGCGTGCTGAGAAGGGAGACACACTGTCCAATGTGTGTCGGTATATTGACATGAGAAAGTGACCAAGCGGAAACCGCTTGCCCTTTTCGCACTGTTGCGATTGCAACCTAACTAGGTTGAAATGTTTCAACACATTAGTTTACTTGTGAAAAAATCATGAATCATTTTATTTGTGAGCATTTAAATTTTACTAATATTTCAAATTCATAAGACCATAAGATTCACTTAAATGTCAGTGAATATCACAATTCATAAATCTCTAAGGATTTTTGTACATAAATCAATTTCCTTATACATCATGATTAATCAGAAATATCTTGCCCAAACATATAGCCTTGCCCAATGCATTTCGGGCCTGTTAGGCCCTTCTTCAGGGGCGATACCTGCAATCAAAAGAAATACAAAAAACTAGGTCACATAAATGACATCTGGTTCTCCAGACACAAAGTACTTAGAATGTCACTGTTTTGATGATCATGCATGAATTTGTTCAAAGTCACTTTGTCCTAAGCATTTATAATATAATCACAAAAGTAAACACATCAACTTGAGATTGCGCACTCACTTGTGTTCATATAAGGCGTGTGTAAAAAAGATGTAATTTCGTAAGGCGCTGAAAAGTGGTGTGCGCTGAGACAACATCGCCGTCTCCTCCCTGCCACCGCCCCACCATCGCCATCTCCTCCTCAATCACCGTTAGAAGCCGTACCACGAGCCACAAGCTTTCAGCAAGGTGCAAGATAAAAGGTTTCACAGGTGGGGGAGAGCGCACCACCCAGAAGCTACCCCAAAAGCGCCGAGAGTCCAACGCCAGCTCCAGTTCCTGATACGCTGGAGGTGGGCGCGAGCACTGAAGCTCCTCGACGGAAGGGGAGCCCACCTGCCTGTCTAGCCTGTCCAGCCTAGCTAGTCTTGCTTGGCTCGTCTGGTCCCTGGGCGGTTGGGGGCCCCAAAAGCTGATCCGGAACCCCAAAGCTGGAAGCAGAGGAAGGGCGTTGGGGAGACAGAGAGCACTGGAGTATTGGAGCAACGCTGAAGTCGGAATCGGAGGACAAGAGGATCCACCCACTTAGCCACCCCATCCATCGGTGTGCCAAAAACAGAGGCAGCCAGACAGCAAGCACCTGCCGGGGACAGGGCGGGGGGGTACTCGCAGCAGCGCATGCACGCAGAGTGAGATCAAGATCAAGACTAAGAGCAAGAGTTTTTCCCCAAAGGTCGTGCTGAACGGAAAAGCGGCTGACAGCCCAAACTGGGGGAAAATGAGGTCAGGGAGAACACATCCTTGGGGGCTCAAGCGGGCCAAAGGGAGAGGTTGGTCTCAGCGCCCACCCCCGAATCGACATCAAAACTCGCAAGAAAGTCGGGGCTCCTAAAATTCTTTTATTTAAAAGATCCAATTGCAGCGATTTACACGCCAACAGCTGAAGCCATCAATTTACCAAACCCAATTTCCCCAATAAATGCTCTATCCTCTCTGGACAAAAATAAGCCAAGCACGAGCGACGGGCTAAAGCCCTGCACACAATCTAAGGGTCCCACACCCAAGGGAAGTACACTGACGATAACCGCACAAGTACACCATCTAAACCCCAACGCAGGGGAAATCGACCACGCAGAAACTCGAAAGCACACCTTGGTGGATGCCACCATAAAGGACTACAGCCGGAAAACTCCTGACAGCACAACACCTACCGATGTGGTGGAAGTAAACGAGCCTAAAGGTCCTATAAGACCCAATGAGGGTCCAACAAGCCTTGGCAACCTACACGCTGAATCCCCGTGCGATGGTGACCCATGGCACAAACCATTGTGTTTGTCAAACGACTTCGAACTGGAAGAACTGACGGAAAGCATATCAATGTACCTAGAAACTCAAGGCAGAGCATTACGATCTGAGCCAAGTCCGAAAAATTCACATCCAAGTCTAGGTCTGGCGTTGTCTACTCCTTGAGGGCTAGTAGAAAAAAGAAACCATCAAAACCTTACTATAAATGACAGTAACATCTTGACAATAAACGATCCTTACGTTAATCAAACTGCACCAATATCCATCTTGTTGGGCAGCTCGATGGACATTGATACTAAAGCTCCAAACAAGACTCAAGGAGATCAGTCTTCCAATTGGATTAAGACCTTACTAAGCTCTTTAGATCAAGCCATAAAAGTTTTGAACTTCAAATCAAATAAAATGGAGGTGCAAATTGACCTTATCACCCTAGTGGCAGGCCATATAGCAGGCTTAAACTTAAAAATGGACGCACTTACCTCACTTTTAAAAAATCAGGGGAAATTAGAGGTCCAAACAGGCTCTAATAAACAACAGCTTTGTTGTGGTTGTGGCTCAATAATTGAAAAATTAGCAAGCTTGCCCGCCATTCTAATGGACATCTTATGGGAGGTAAGACACCTTCACAATCCAGCGGAAAAAACCACAAATCTTACACCGGAAAAATCATACACCTCCAACAGGCCTATCACAAAGGAGCACTTAACTAGTAATTATCTAAAGGATTTAGAACATTTCCTGAGGGAAGTGGGGCCAGAAAGATCAGCACAAGACCAGGAAACATCATCACCCCTCCAAATATCAGTAGAAGCGGAAAAAATTGCCGTTAAAGTGGAAAAAACAGCAACCAAGAGACAAAAGAAATAGGCCAGGAAAGCTAGATTACAGTACAAGCAGCAACAATCTACAGACCCAGGAAAGCTGTTTCTGATCTTCAACGCAAACTCCGCTCAGGACTCCAACTTCGATTCTCCTATCATGCCGCAAGACGGCAAGGAGGGCCCAATTCAGCCGCCAGTAAAACGAGAGTCCCAAACTCCCTTAAGGGAAGACAATCCAAGGCAGAAAGCGACAATAACATCTGTCAACCAATCCTGCACAATGAACTTGGTACCAGCGAAAGGTTCCAGCGGTTCAAAGAAAAAAACACCAGTACCAAAGAGCGTCCAGATTCACAGGGAAGGAATTCCAAATTTTACCCGGATTGCCGAAAATGGAGTACCAGAGCAAATAAGGACCAGAGAAAATACGGGAGCCGACATAGAGGGACAATGTCCGTCGAAATTGGCCGATAATAAAAGCCCGAACTCCGCCGGAATACAGTCCTGCCGCCTGATACCGGTATCCCTCCCAAAAAATAAGTCAGGAGGAAATCTAGGACCACAACTAAAAACTGTATCCACCCGCATGCGTGTAACCGTTTCGGAAAATGAGCGGACCTGTGCCATATTACAAGATCGTGATAGAATTCACTTTTCAATGCCCCACCCATCCCTATTTTCATATGTGAGTTAGCATCATGTGACTAACTGATGAAGTGCGTATATATACATGTGTTTGCATTACTCTTGCTTGTTACATGATTATTCAATTATAAGTGTGACGATATTAGTTCCTTAGCTTAGCCTGTGTGCCTCCATTTTGTGTATCTCTCTGTGTCTGCGAGTCGCACTCGCTCATCTGCCCCTCCCGTAGGAATAGAGAATTTCACTAGGGCAGCAGTTTTCGTTTCTCGGCTTACTGTGGCCGAAACTAACAAGTCTCTTTATCAGTAATATTCTCATGCCCCAGAGACGCTGAAGCCTGGCTCCGCGGCCTTGAGTAAAGATAGCGATGTATCCCTTGCAGGTGCAGATGCCTACTGTATGAGGATATTGTTCCCCTGTCTGGGTTTCAGTAATTTTCCAAAAGGGGCGTACCCTAATGAACTGTGTTGCATTATAATGTACTGCTGTGATGAAGAGAGTCAGTCCTCTTGACGCACTCTTTGGGGTGATGATCGGACAGGGCCCTCTCATATGAGAGCTTGTGGCCAATAAAGACATTCTGTTTATTCTTCTCCACTGTCCGGCTGACTTCTTAGAGAATTACTATAGGTGAGTGCGGTAAGTCACTCGGGTGGATTTGAGCCACGCTTATCAGATGGCGCCCGAATAGGGACCCCGCGATAAAGATCTTTCTCACCCGTAGGTGGGTAGCAGAAGACCGGGGACCCGCTGGTCGGCACGGTGGGCCCGGGTACTCATCTGATGCCGAGCTTGGTTCTCGCAGCGCTGCCCCACCCTGCTGATCGGGAGAGGTCCCGGTTCGGATCTTACGCCGGGGTCCAGAAGGCGGAACTCGAAGCTGACCGTGTTGGTCCTGGCAGCCGGAGGTGGAGAACGGTAGAGGTCGGTACCGCCTACGGAAGGTGAGTGGTCCACCTGTGATTGTTTAAGGAACTGGAGTGTTCCGGAAGACTACGGTGTCTCCGGTGATTTGAGGAGCCGGTGTGCTCCTGGGGCTAGTGTGCTCCGGGGAACTCAGAGTGCGAGCAGGCGCTCTGACAGACTTGACGAGGTTGGGAGAATATTTGGATATATTGTTTGTAGTAATCCGACCGGATGGTACTGTGGTGAAGGCGTGGCTCACTACGGGTGGACTCCGGAACCCACCCTGAACTCCTAGTGTGGTGGTTCAGTGGAGGTGGGTCCTGGGTCTCCCGTGGTAAAGTGCGCAGTGATCTGTAGTGCCGCACGGGGAGTGGATGTGTTCTCCATCCTCAGAACAGTTAGTGTACTGTTCGGTCTGCGGTAGGGTCCAGGTTCCCCAGGACTTGGTCGACGGGCCTTGTCCCATTTGGTAGCACGTGTTTGGAAGAATTTTTATATGTGTGTGTGTGTGTGCGATTTCTTAACGTATATTATATGTATGCACGAATGAGCTCGAGCTAGTGATTCAAGGTAACTGTTGTATACTGCCCACACTGTTATCTGTGACCACGAGATGGCACGTGGCTGTGGCTTTGCCTGTGACATCTCGTGGCTGTCTCTGGCTGTTGTGCACATGCCTTGTGCAGCATCTTTTGAATGTACTTGCTGAGATCTGGGGTTTAGAATTGTGGCATTATGAACTGATGCACTGGACTTAACAGGACGTGTCTCTAATAAACTCCTGCTACATTCAACTCCTTGTGTCCTCCAGTCTTTCCTACACTGGCGACGAGGGTGAAAGGTCGTTCTCATCACCTTACTGAAGATTTCGTCAACATTTTAAAAAAAAAAGGAAGAGAATTTTCAACAAATTCTTCCCTGGCTTACTCGATCTGGAGATTTTCACAGCGACGCAAGCGGCCCTTCGCAGCTACTCCGACGACTCGTCCTTCTGTTTCGGAGGTATTTAAACGCGTTTTCAGCGTTTTTCAGGCTCTGAAGACTGTTTCACAGCGCGAGTTCTCAGCGCGCGTCTCTGTCTGCACCACGAGCTTCTGACTTCACGCGCGCATGCGTGTATGAATGTGCAGCAGAACAACTAAAAATTAGATTTGGAAAGAAAAAGAACGTTGTTATGGAGAGATTTATTTTCTATTCTCGCAAACAATCTGCAGATGAGCCCATTGATGACTTTGTATCATCTCTCAGATCTCTTGCCGTAACATGTGATTTTGAACATATAACTTACGAACAGGTACTAAGAGACCAAATACTGATGAGAACAAATAATAAAAAGGTCCAGGAAAGACTTTGGACAACCTCGGATATGTCTCTAAATGCAGCCATTGACATTGCAAGGTCGATTGAACATTCCGAGAAATTCGTAAAGGAGATAAGAGGAAATGAAAAGGGAGATGTTTTTAGCGTTTCCAAAGAAGGAGAGAAATTCAGGAAACCATTTACTTCTAGAAGGGATTCTACTAGTAATAAGAGTGACTCAAAATTTAAGTACACTAAAAGTGATAAGAAGAGCAACACTCAGTGGATTTGCTTTAGATGTGGAAGTCCAAACCATTTAGCAAACTCTAAAGTTTGTCCTGCCCTTGATAAAATGTGTATGAAATGCAATAAGAAAGGGCATTTAACAAAGTTTTGTAAATCTACTACGAAAAAAGTTAACATAGTTCAAGATTTTGATGAATACGATTCAAATGAAAATGATATTAATACTGTTATTAATATTTGTGGTAGTGAAGGTGTAAGTAAATTTCCATCCTGTGATGTGATTATAGAGGGGAGAACAATTAACATTTTTGTGGACACCTGTGCATGGTATACATTATTGGGTTTAGATGTTGTAAAAAAAAATTGGCCCAACAAAATTTTACTTGAGTCCGACATTTCTACAGGGGGTTACACCGGACACAGGATTGAATTGGTAGGTTATTTTTGGGGGAAAATCACCTTCTCAGGGGAATCCACATACGGTAAAATATACGTCGCTAAGTCTGGACAGCCTTTGTTAGGATGGCCACACCAAGATCAATTGGGCATTAAGATAGACCCTAGAGCTAATCCCCCTGTTTACTCTGTTACTAACACCAATGATCCAGATCGTGATCTCATGGTTGATAATCTAAAGTCTGAGTTTCCTCATGTCTTCAGTGGAAAACTCGGTCAATTTTTGGGTTTTAAACACACTATTAAACTCAACGATGGTGTGGTTCCTGTTCGGCACAGAGTCAGGAACGTACCTCTTACTTACAGGGATAAACTTAAGGTGCTTCTCAAAGATTTGTGTGACAAGGATATCATTGAGCCCATTGAGTCCTCCCCGTGGGTTTCCCCGATCGTTATTTCGGTCAAATCCAACGGCGAATTGAGACTCTGTGTTGACCTTCGCAGTTTAAATAACTCTATTTCGGTGGATGCTCATCCTTTGCCAAATTTGCATGAGATGGTTTCAACATTGGGAGGTGCAGTGATTTTTTCGTGTATAGATCTGGCAAGCGCCTATCATCAAGTCGTTCTAGATGATGATTCCAAAAATTTGACGGCTTTTATTACGCCAGAAGGCCTCTTTAGATACAAACGCATGCCTTTTGGGTTGGCTAGTGCTGCCTCCGTTTTCCAAAGACTGATGAAAGAGACACTTGAAGGGTTGACAGGGGCAATCGCCTTTCAAGATGATATTCTTGTATTTGGGAAAAATGTAGAGGAGCATGATATTAATTTAAGGAATGTCATTTCCGCCTTGTCCTCTAAAGGTCTTACTCTTCGTCTTGATAAGTGTAAAATAAGAGAAAGAGAAGTTGAATATTTGGGACATTCCATAAGTGGTTCTGGGATCAGACCTAAGCAAAAACACATAGAGAGCATCATTAAAGCTCCTGTGCCCGTTTCAAAGGAACAATTAGTAGCTTTTTTAGGACTAATAAAATTCTATGCCAAATTTATTCCAAATTTCTCTTCCAAAGTTGATTCCTTTAGACCACTTCTGAAGAAGAATGCAAGGTTCTTATGGTCTGATGTTATGACAGAGGCATTTCAGAATCTTAAAGCGTATGTTGTGAATGCACCTTGCTTAAGACCCTTTGTCGTTGGGAAAAAGTGTACCATCATGGTAGATGCAAGTAGCACAGGGCTAGGAGCCGTGCTCATCCAGAATGACTGTGGGAAAGAATGGATAATCGCCTATGCTTCAAGGGCTTTGAGGGACGCTGAAAAACACTATTCAGTTATTGAAAGAGAACTATTGGCGTC
Source organism: Lissotriton vulgaris (assembly GCF_964263255.1). Classification (NCBI taxonomy): domain Eukaryota; kingdom Metazoa; phylum Chordata; class Amphibia; order Caudata; family Salamandridae; genus Lissotriton; species Lissotriton vulgaris. Next base: position 306,154 of record NW_028250443.1, read on the forward strand.
AGTTTGGGCAGCCGAACATTTTAAAACATTTTTGTGGGGAACAAAATTCATTATCAAGACGGACCATAAACCTCTCATTTACATGATGGCACCAGGTGGAGGTCGAACTTTATCAGCTCGCTTAGCCAGGTTGGCATCTAGGCTACAGTCTTTCCATTTTGAGATGGTGTATGTAAAGGGGAAAACCAACATTCATGCTGATTGTATGTCTAGGTTGCACACTCCCTGCGATCTTCCACCTGACAATGACGAATGTGAGGTTGCGTTCACTTCGCAAGACATCATGCTAGTGTTTGGGGAGAAGTTTGATTTGAGTAAAGAGTCCTGGGCAAGAGAAATGGAGAAGAGTGTTGAATTGACTCAGGTTAAGAATTACATTTTACAAGGATGGCCTGAACAAAGGAAGTTTTCAGGCGAGATGATGAGTTATGCCAAAGTTCAAGATGAGTTAGCTGTTGAAAATGGGGTTCTAATGCGAGGTGATAAATTCATTCCTCCTTTTGCTTTAAGAAATACTATTATTAGTATTGCCCATGAAGGACACTTAGGAATTTCTTTTACCAGGAGACGCGTAAAAGATTTCTTTTGGTGGCCAGGAGTGGATGGTTGTGTGGAACACTATGTCCAAAAATGTCCAGAATGTGCCAACAGTGATAAGTCTGCTGTTCCTCTACGTCCTGAACCTTGTCCTGTAGAATATCCTCTTGGTCCTTGGCAGAAATTAGGTCTTGATTTCATTGGCCCATTTTCTGTTCTACCTGAGCGTGAGAGATTTGGGATGGTTTTAATAGATTACTTCTCAAAGTGGCCAGAGGTAAAGATGGTTAAGGAGATAACAACTAGGAACGTAATAGAGTTCTTGGATGATGTTTTTTGCAGGGAAGGAATTCCAGAAGAAATAGTGACGGACAATGGACCACAGTTTATTAGTAAGGATTTTCAAGGCTTTATCACCAAATGTGGGATTTTGCACAATAGGATTGCCGTGTTCCACCCTGAAGCCAATGGCCAAGTTGAAAGATTCAACAGAGTTGTAAAGGAGGCGATCCAGCTTTCTGTTAAAGGTCATTTAAATTGGCATAATGCCCTTCAGTCTATGTTACTGTCTTATAGGACATCTCCTAACTCTGTCACTTTGGTAAGTCCATTTGAACTTTTAAGGGGTCGTAAACCCAGTACTCGTTTAACCCCATGGTGGTTAAAAAAAAATTTAGGTGAGAATGGAGTTTCTTCAAGAGTAGATTATGAGTTGGTTCGAGATAGAGTCAGCGCATATAAGGATAAGATGAAGGAAAGGATGGAAGCAAAGCAGGGATCTGTTAGCAAACATATCATCTCAGTTGGAGATCTTGTCCGTATTAAAAGAAAAGAAGGTGTTCCGAAAGGGGGTCAAATTTGGTCCGGTCCCATGGAAGTTATTGAAGTTTTCAAGCATGCTGTCAAAATTGAGGATGGAAGTGTTTGGAACTTGAACAGAGTCTCTGTATTTAAAGGTCAAGGTATGCTGAGTGAGGGTGTCGTGTCAAGCGATGACAGCAATGTTTTTCTTGATTTTGAATCTGGTGATGCAGGAACATCTTCAGGATGTCTTTTGAATGAGAATGGGAACCCTGAGGATGTAAGGTCTTTTCCTCCCACTGCGGTTTCAAAAAAATGTCTTAGGCCTCACCGTCTCCCCGAGAGATACAAGGATTTCGTCATGAATTAAAATTTCAGGATTGTTTAGGTTATTATTTTCTTTTCTTGTTCACTACTAGAATTTTGTCATGTGTTAAGATTTTACTACTGCATATATATATTTTTTTTTTGTTTTTGTTTTTTTATTTACAGGAAGGGAGGTGTGTTGTATACTGCCCACACTGTTATCTGTGACCACGAGATGGCACGTGGCTGTGGCTTTGCCTGTGACATCTCGTGGCTGTCTCTGGCTGTTGTGCACATGCCTTGTGCAGCATCTTTTGAATGTACTTGCTGAGATCTGGGGTTTAGAATTGTGGCATTATGAACTGATGCACTGGACTTAACAGGACGTGTCTCTAATAAACTCCTGCTACATTCAACTCCTTGTGTCCTCCAGTCTTTCCTACAGTAACGAAGTTTGTGGAGAAGTGTTTGTTTCACACCAAGGTAGAGATGCCGTGTTTCAGTAAGTTACGATGTTTTGGATGCTGTTGTCGCCCCTCAGATACCAGGCTGGCTGAGAGCCAACCTGCACCCCCTGAGGGCACTCCAAGCGTTGATATGTATATCAAGCATGGATTGCCCCCGATTTTGTTTGGCACTTTATGGCACCGGTACACAGCTGATAATGTGGATTTGCAGTGGCCCTTGACGGGTTCTTTTGAAGAAGCTAAATTGGACTATTTGTAGGACAAATTGTTTGCCAGGCGTAGCCGTCAAAGCATGTTTGATTCTTTAAGGGTGTGGCAAAAGGAAGCCAGGAAACGTAAGTTGAGAGAAGAGAAAGCGGCTTTTAAACAGTCCTCGCAGACAATGGCGCAGAAAGCGAGAGAACATACCAAGAATGAGAATGAGCAACGTTTAGAGCGCGCAGATAGGCTTTGCAGGTTGAAAGAAAATAAAAGTTATGTAGTACGAGAGGACGAACAGGATGAAATGGAAGATATTTTGAGTACTCGACCCCCTCCTCCTTATGCTCCACAGTCATTGTACCCCTCTCTGCCAGCCCCAGCCTCTACTAGTGGGATTCCGGGTCCATCGGCAAGTGCCCCACCCCAACATGGCGCAGCGATTTCTGCTTCCCCGCTCTCGACGCCCCTCGTTTCTTTGCTCCAGACAACTTCACCTGCCCCCTCCCAATTCTCTCTAGCACTCCCCACTGTTTCAGCTAGCACCACCCCTAGTCAGGAGATGTCAACGCCGAGTCGAGGAGCAGGTAGCGGACTGCTCTCACAGGTACGGAAGTTGCTTACGCGTTCTACGGTTGGTCTGGATGAGAAAAGCATAGTGGCCAACCAGGCATGCCAGTGGGCTAGGAATAACATTAATTCGTTTGAAGACATTTGGTCCACAATGAAAGATTTTGAGCCTTTGATGCAACAGCACGCTTTGTGGCACATGTCTAATGTACTAATATCGCTATGGGAGCAGGGGTATGGAGGTGTGGCTCCGGCGACTTTACGAGATATACAGAGTGGAGCCTACAGAACGAATACTGGGGTGAAGGAGGTGATGCGCAGTTTACGTGCCTTATTGCAGTATAGAAATGAATTGCCCTCTGCAGGTGCGCCCCATTTTCCAGGTATACATCCAATGCGCGAGGTGCACCCTATCTTTCATCCCGAGATACCCGAGATGGTAGACCCAGTCTCGAAGGCTGTCACCAGGAATAGGGTAGATGCGCATTTCCAGGAGCAGTGGGTGTATACACCATGGAAGAGAAGTGAGGTATTAGCTTTAAAGGCCCAGTTGCCGGACTCTAGAAAGAACCCCACTGCATATTATAAAGAGTTGACGGAAGCTGCGTCTTCCACTGTAATGACTTTAGCTGATGTTGAACTGTTTTTTGGGCTTCTGGTCCCGGTCGATGTATGGCGCCAGGTGAAGGGCACAGATCATTCGAAAGAACTGGGTGGTACGTGGCAGGAGTTGCAGGATTGGGATAAGGAACGTAAGCCAGGAGAAAAGCCGAAAGCTGAGATTTTGGCGTTGCCGGGGCGCATAATCAAGTATATGCACGCTCTCATTCCCCCGAAGAAGGTAGACTGGGATAAGTTGACGGCTTGTAAGCAGAAAAAGGATGAGGCAGTCTCGGACTTCTTTACGAGGTTTGAAGAGACGTTCATGGATTTTAGTGGGCAAGATGTGTCACAGGATGGAGGGTTGCGACTTTTTGTTAATAGGTTTGTCATGAACTTGTTGCCTGAAATTTCAGCGAGATTGCAAGCCTCGGAGAGCACGTGGACGACGTCCTCTCCCTCTGGTATTCTTAGCATGGCTCAGTATTATGAACATAGAGAAAATGAGAGTAAGGAGAAGCAGGAGAATAAGGCTAAGGATTTGAAGACTAAGGTTTTGTTACAGCAAGTGTCGAGGGGTCGAGGAAGAGGTGCGGCACCAGGTCGTGGGGGTGGCGGCTATGGCAGAGGTGAGAGTAGGGAAAGATTAGGCCCGAATCAGTGTGCGAAGTGTAAGCAAGAGGGGCATTGGTGGAGAGATTGCCCTCTGTTTCAGTCGAATGCCGGTTCAGGACGAGGTCGAGGAAGAGGTAGTGGTGACTCCGGGAGACAGAATGCGCGATCGGATGGAGGCGGGAGGCCGGGAGGAAATTACTTTGACAATGGGGCAGACAGGCAACAGTTGCAAAGGGGCGGTGGTCAGTACTATAATGATGATTACTCCGTGGACGATCTGACAGGGTTCTCCCATAACTAGGACAGCGTAGGACAGAGCGAGGGACCAGTGCCTGTGGAAGTTGATCAGAGGGGACCCTATGTCGAGGCAGACTTATTGGGGTCTCAGCAAAAATTTCTAGTGGATACGGGTGCAACGAAAAGTTCAGTGGCTCATTCTCGGGTCCCCGGGGCGGCTCTGTCTGGCAAGAACAATATCTCTGTGGGTTTTTCAGGTACCCCGGTGATTAGCCCCATTTCCAAACCCCTTACATTAACGATTGGTCCTTTCACTGTTGATTCACCATTTTTATTGACATCGAATTGTGGAGAAAATTTATTGGGCTTAGACTTGTTGAAAAGGTTGCACGCCACCATTTATTGTTCCCCGGATGGCGTGTACCTCACGTTAGGCCCGACTGTTGCTCGCCCACTACAATGTTTTTCTAAAGATGACCCACTACCACCTGAATTTGAAGGGATACCCGACAGTTTGTGGGCTGTCAATGATACAGATGTAGGTAAAATGGATATCGCCCCGGTCACAATAAGGGTAAAGGTGGGAGCGAAACTACCCAGGGTTCCACAGTACAGGAGACCTAGGGAGGGAGAGAAAGCCCTGTTACAAATAATACAAGATTTGATTCGGTCAGGTGTAGTGGAAGAGACGGATTCGAACATATGTAACAGCCCCATACTACCGATCCTTAAAAGACGGTCGCCTGAAGCTACAGATAATACTCCTGATGTATATAGGTTTGTGATCGATTTGCGCCATGTGAATAGAGTAGTGGAGCCACAATACCCGGTGGTGTCGGACATCACTACGATATTGACAATGATTCCCCCTTCTGCTAAGTATTTTTCTGTTTTGGATTTGAAGAATGCTTTCTTCAGTATCCCAGTACATGAAGATAGCCGTTTTCTCTTCGGATTCTCATTGGCGGCCGAAGCTTCAGGTTTAAGAGAATTCCCCAAGGTTACACAGAAAGTCTGAGCATATATAGTCAAGCACTGAAGGCACAATTGGATGAACTGGAACTTCCACCTGGCAACGTTATGTTGCAATATGTGGATGATATCCTGATTGCATCGGACGACGAGAAGGGTTGTCGGGATGCTACAATTAAATTACTGCATCATTTGGCAAAAAGGGGGCATAAGGTGTCCCTTCCAAAGTTCCAATATTGTCGAACGGAGGTTACCTACCTAGGCCACCTCCTTTCGAAAGTGGGGAGGAGATTGACGCCAGAGCGCATAAAAGCGATCACTAACATGAAGGTACCTAACACGCAGCGAGAGGTGCGCGCATTCTTGGGCATAACATCGTATTGTCGCCAGTGGATACCTAATTATGCGTTACTAACAAAACCCCTATTGTATCTGACTACCAAAGAAGTGCGCGAACCCCTACCCTGGACCCCTGCATGTCAGGAAGCGTTTGAGTCACTAAAAATTGCTTTATGTTCTGCACCCATCTTGGGAACACCTGATTACCAGAAGCCTTTTGTTCTTTATGTGCACGAGGCGGAAGGTTGCGCGTTGTCTGTCTTAACACAATGTTTCGGAGGGAAACAGAGACCCTGGGCCTACTTTTCTGCGATGCTCGACAATGTGGCAAGAGCGCTGCCGAGTTGTCTGAGAGCCACGGCGGCTGCTGCGGTCTCTATAAGACAATCGGCAGGGCTTGTATTGGGTTCAGACCTCACAGTAATGGTACCGCATACTGTGGACATTTTACTAAACAGAACACAGACGCAGCATTTAACGAGTGCTCGTCTTACCGGTTATGAGATGACCCTCTTTGCACCTCATGTGACGATAAAAAGGTGTGCTACACTGAATCCTGCCACATTGTTACCTATCCCCACAGATACAAAGGACGATGACATACATGACTGTCTGTTTAGGACAGAAGAGGAGACAAAGGGGAGGGTGGATCTGACGGACAAGCCCTTAGACGAACCGGATGGGGAGTTGTATGTGGATGGGTCCTGTTTCAAACTTGCAGATGGTACATCGACAGCAGCATATGCAATAACGACATTACAGACGGTAGTGGAGACCTCTAGGATACCTTACAATTCAGCCCAAGCTGCAGAAATCATAGCTTTACTGAGAGCATGTGAATTGAGTGAGGGACTGGACGTGAATATTTATACTGACAGCCAATACGCCTTTGGCGTGGCTCATAACTATGGGCGACTGTGGGCAGAACGGGGATTTCTGACTTCACATGGACAACGCATACAGCATGGTCCGCTGATATTACGACTGTTAGCAGCATTGACGTTACCCAAACGATTGGCTGTGATAAAGTGTAGCGCACACAAGACAATAGTGGATGATGTGGGACGAGGCAATGCCTTTGCAGGCGAAACGGCAAAAGAGACTGCTCGGACAAAATTACCACGGATGTTTGTGGCAGGCCCAGCTAGATGGGTACCAGATGTTAACATGTTTGCAGATACTGTACAAAGTGTGAAAAATATACAGGAAAAAGCGACTGAGGATGAATTGAGGACATGGAAGGATGGTGGGGGGCGATTGGATGCAGATGAATGTTGGACAGATGTGACCGATAAGAGACAATGGTTACTTCCGAATGCATATGTTCTTCCAGTGGTGACGATGGCTCATGGGCCTGCACATATTAGCGCCAAGGGTATATGCAAGCTGTTGGACCCAGTGTGGAGCAATAAAAATATCTCTAAAGTGGCGACTCACTTGGTCCGACAGTGCATGGTGTGTTTGAGGCACAATCCAGGAAAGGGTACCCCTGTCCCAGTGGGAAATTTTGCACCTCCCTCTTTCCCTTTTGAGGTGATTCAGATGGATTATATTGAAATGGAAAGGGTCAACAATCTTAAATATGTCCTTGTGGTTGTATGCGCTTTCAGCAGATGGGTGGAGGCATTTCCAAAAAAAGACTGTACAGCCATTTCTACCGCCAAAATGTTAATAAAGGAATACTTTTCTCGCTTCGGATTGCCTAGGGTGATCTGGAGTGATAATGATACGTCCTTTAATGCTGAATTGATGAAGCAAATATGTAATGGCTTACAGATTTCCCAAAAGTTCCACGCGGCCCAACACCCTCAGGCTGCAGGACTGGTGGAACGATTTAACGGAACGCTAAAATTAAAGATGGCCAAAATACAGGAGAGTACCGGACTCCGTTGGCCAGATGCCCTTCCTTTAGCCTTGCTTTCTACGAGAGTAACTGTTAACTCCAAAATGGGGGTCTCTCCACACGAAGTAATATTTGGCCGTCCGGCCAATGTGTGGGGAGTACCCAGGCCTAAGTGCTTCTCTGAAATACAGTACCCTCTGTTGATAGACTACTTGTATGCTTTGACTAAAGATCTTCGTTCTATTCATCAGCAGGTAGCAGACACCCTGAAGCCGTTGCCGGAGGGGCCTGGACATTCCATTCACCCAGGGGACTGGGTTGTCGTAAGAAGATATCAACGGAAATCCTGTCTGGAGCCCAGGTGGTCGGAGCCTCGACAGGTGCTCCTCACCACACGTACAGCACTTCGAGTGGAAGGCAGGAAGGCGTGGACACACGCATCGCACGTTAAAAAAGTTCCACTGCCGTTGCCCTATGACCAATGGGTGAGAGAAGGCATTGCTGATGAGGAACATGAGCAAATACCCAGATATGTTTCCTTCTCGGATGCTTCACTGAGGGGAGAGGAGAGAAGTGACAAGGAAAATTCAAAGTCACGTGCAGAACAAAGTGCTTCAGATAGCTCTGTTACTCCCGTTGCTACTAGTGAAGAGGCGTCAGAAAGTTCAGTACCTGCCATAGATACACCTATTTTGTTTACTGACCCCGAAGTGCGAGGTAGCACTCGCTATAATCTGCGGCCCCGGAAAAAGTGACAGTGTACTGGACTAAACACCGGAAGAAGGGCTTAGTGGACATTCTGAGATGAAGAAGATTTAGTGGTAGGGATGGACTTGTAAGAGCCCTGGTGTTTAGCCGAAGATTGTGTTCTATGAGACTATAGAGTGGTGGGGGGGCCCAGATTAAGTGCTCCTCTGTTTCAATTGCTGGGCGTCAAGCGACGTTGGATTAAGGTATGGACGGTAAAAGCCTGCCTTTGAGGCTTTGAAGGACACAGGGAGAAGATCCCTTTTTAGGGTTGAAGAACCCCTCTGGCCGGTTTCGGTGGATAGTCTGGAACTATTTTTTTCTTAGTAGTGTTTTTTCCGTTTTTTTTATATATTTTTGCAATTTTAAAATGTACCCTTTTGGTCGCCCCATTCCTGATGAGGAGCAGCCCTTCGCGGCACCTCCAAGACCCTTGCCCGCTTCTCCCTGGTTGGCCCTTTCCCGGAAGGGAAAAATAGTGCTTCTTGTTATAGTACTTTTTGCTTTTCTAGTGACTCTTGGTATATTATTTTTCCTGGATAAAGCCTATCCCGTTCATGTGTTTGCACCAACACCTACTGCTGTTCCTGAACATAATATGGTTACTGTGGATTATGGTGAACGAATGCTCAGGCGAGGTTATAAAGAAAATGTTTTTATAAAGACTTTGCACCATGCTCATGCCACTACCAATATTACAGATTGTTGGGTTTGTGGGCTCCTACCTTCTGCTGCCTACAAGAAGGATAGATTTCTAGCGCTTCCTTTGACACCTGTGAATAGTTGCGTGGGGTAGTATACTCTCATAGGTCTTGTCAAATACTTTCAGCAGCCAGACTTTCTGACCCCTCGACTGCAGAATAGGGGATCTACAATGACCATGCGAGTACGTCCTCTGCCTCCCTCTTCCCTTGGACGGATATATACTGACGGACGTTTTGATCAGACATTTATAGAGACGTGTGAGAAAAAGGTGGGCCGGTTTTTAATTCCAAATGACACTGACAAAGTTAGGGAAAGCTTTCTACAACTGAATTCCTCCTTGTCTTACAGACACCCCCCAAAGGGGAATGCCAGTGTTAAGTCTCTGATACCCCTGGCTGTAGTGGGTCCGCCACCATTTTTTTGTATAGAGGGTAGGGGCCCCATCAAGGATGGCAATAGTTCTTGTAACGTGACGGCATTAATACGTTTGCCTCTCAGCCCCTCTTTGGTTACTCCCCCCAGTATCTATTTTGTGTGCAGAGATAATGGATACTTATGGTTGCCTGAAGGTTGGGGTGGGGTATGTTACTTGGCCTATATGATTCCTCTTGTATATGTGGCACCCTCCGATTATCACAAGACTCATCGTAGGTTTCCCGGTCCACAAGAGCAGCGTAAAAGGAGGGACCTTTAGGTAGATGACGTTGACCAGACGGACACCTCTCTACAGCAATGGACTGATTTCTCTAAGGGTCTCCTGCCTTTCTGGGGTCCGATATTTAATAGTAGGGCCATTCGACGACTGTCCAGGGTGATGGAAAAGGTAGTCCTTACGGAAGCTGACATTGCGACTAACATGTCCGTTGAGATTCAGGCTATGAGATTATTCACGATTCAGAACAGGATGGTGCTTGACGTCATCCTGGCAGATAGGGGCGGGGCCTGTCGCGTCATCGGGACGTCTTGTTGCGTGTATATTCCAGACTCAGCTCCGACTGTTAACTTGGCAGTGCAGAAGCTCCATAGATTAGCGACTGAACTCCATCAGGATAATGGGACATGGTCCTTGCAAGGGTGGCTCTGGGGCGCTTTCTCCTCATGGGGTTGGAAAATATTGATAGGTTTAGCTGGTGTGGTGAGCGTAATACTGACTTGTTGCCTTTGTGTATACTGCCTTCCCCCATGTTGTTCCATGTGTGCTACGAATTTGCGACCACGAAAGAAGGTGCCAAGTCAATATGCTGCCTCTATTATTACTGACTTTCCTGATGCTCCTGATGCAAATTGGATGATGTTTATTGCAGATGATGTTTTTGAATAAATATGGTACCCTGCCCTTAGAATGGATGACGGCGCTACCTTTTGGCAAATAAATATGGCGACAGTTAGCCAATGATGCTAAAAGGAGGGTCTGATAGAATTCACTTTTCGATGCCCCACCCATCCCTATTTTCATATGTGAGTTAGCATCATGTGACTAACTGATGAAGTGCGTATATATACATGTGTTTGCATTACTCTTGCTTGTTACATGATTATTCAATTATAAGTGTGACGATATTAGTTCCTTAGCTTAGCCTGTGTGCCTCCATTTTGTGTATCTCTCTGTGTCTGCGAGTCGCGCTCGCTCATCTGCCCCTCCCGTAGGAATAGAGAATTTCACTAGGGCAGCAGTTTTCGTTTCTCGGCTTACTGTGGCCGAAACTAACAAGTCTCTTTATCAGTAATATTCTCATGCCCCAGAGACGCTGAAGCCTGGCTCCGCGGCCTTGAGTAAAGATAGCAATGTATCCCTTGCAGGTGCAGATGCCTACTGTATGAGGACATTGTTCCCCTGTCTGGGTTTCAGTAATTTTCCAGAAGGGGCGTACCCTAATGAACTGTGTTGCATTATAATGTACTGCTGTGATGAAGAGAGTCAGTCCTCTCGACGCACTCTTTGGGGTGATGATCGGACAGGGCCCTCTCATATGAGAGCTTGTGGCCAATAAAGACATTCTGTTTATTCTTCTCCACTGTCCGGCTGACTTCTTAGAGAATTACTATAGGTGAGTGCGGTAAGTCACTCGGGTGGATTTGAGCCACGCTTATCAATCGTCATAACACTTTCTTAAAAGAGCATCATAACCCAGGTCTAACCCAATGTCCAACTAATCAGACGACGTCAGCAAACACGGACCGGGAACGAGACCCCCCCTCTACAACTCCCAAACTTAACGAATTTACGAAGCCTTGACAGTTTAAAGATTCCAACGACCATCTGGAAACTATACACCGCATCCTAACATTTATTCCGGAATACCCATCAGAGGGGCCTCAGGACTCCATAAACCAAGGCAACCTTCTAAAACTGTTCCAGGAAATAGAGGAGCTAAACGAGATAAGATCACAGGATCTTCTGACAGTCGAATTTAAAAGAATCCCCCATCATACAGAGTCTGAAATTACCATCACAACGTGGGCCTCAAAAGCCATCGCCGACAAGATATTCGCCACAAAAGATCACTTCGAAACATGGGGCATCTCGCTTGTACGAAACACACACCCAAGATATCCATTTCCGTTACAAATAAACATCCACAATGAATCAAAGGGCAACGGAAAAAAACGTCCTCCGTTCTCCTGTCTATTAGGAGCACGTGCTACCTCACCTGCAGCTGCAAGCTTAGCGGACGGGGAAATCGTGACAGACACCAAGCAACCAACCAGGCAACACGGCCGGGATATAACAGACTGGTCCTGGGTCCCCACGTTCCTGTGTAAAAAGGGACCCTAACACAAAGAAACATTTCTCATCGTCTCCATGTAGGATGGAGGAAACGCAGAGTGTCAAAACAACCTCAACAAAGATCTCAGTATGCGCATGGAACGTACACGGATTCCAAGAAATGGAGCTGGACCATGATACACAATCCTTTTTTTCCAACCAAGATATAATCCTGATTCAGGAGTCATGGAAACTAGCACCAAGCGTAATACCAGGCTTTAAAACCCACCACATCCCGGCAGAAAGACATTCAAACTTTGGGCATCCCCGGGGAGGTCTATCAACTCATATAACTCAAAAATTTAACTGGTCATCAGAAGCACTGGATGTAGGCCTCAATTGGGTACAAGTGACCAGAATCACTGAATCCATGTCAGTTGGGCCCAAACAGTGGCAAATCATAACCCTCAATGTTTATATCCACCCGGACCGGAAGTTACAACAAGAAAAACAAATTAGCCTGACGTCGCTGATTAAAATGATGCAAAAAACTTATCTAGGATGTCCATTATTAATCGCAGGGGACTTCAACTGCGACACTATTGGTAAACATAGGGCAAAAGGAACCACACAACAGCCCAAAGGAGGGCCCAGGTTAGCTCTCGATCTAAGAGACCAGGGTCTGACGATCTTGAATGGCAATACGGCGGAGGACAGGCCGGCAGGTATTACGTTCCTGAGTGGAAGGGTCCACTCAATTATAGATTACACAATAGTAAGTGACGACTTAATTCCGGGCATTGAGACCTTTAAAATCGTTCAACGGCCAGAAAGTGACCACTTCCCCCAAATAACTTCCCTAAACTCTGCGCCCAACGTGGCACCAAAAATATCATGTTTACTACACCAAGCCTCTAAATTCAATTTAAAGAAATTAAAATGGCGAGGATAAACGCTGGAAAAAATCCAGCTCGCCGCAACAGCTCGAAAACTCGAGTTAGGGCTGCAAATAAAGGAGGACCTGGTAAAAAATTGGGAGCAACTGGTCTTGGACCTTCTTCACAAATTTCCAGCAACTTCAGGTGTATCGAGTAAGTCTACCCTTAAAAAGGAGCCCTGGTTTTCCAACGAATTAAGAAAAAAAAAAAGGAGGGTATCGAAGGAGGTCCGACTTTTAGCTCTGTAAAAAAACTGGGGTTACAAACAAATAAGGGGGACCTGGTAGAAGCCAGAAACGCTTATAGGAAGTCACTAAACATCGCAAAATCTGACTATAAAGAGAAGCTATGGCATAAACTACTAAGTGCAGGAAAACACCCCAACAGTCGAGAATTTTGGGGTATCATCAACGACCTAAATAAAGGACCAAAACTCTACCAGGAAGCGGGAGTAGGAGCAGACTCTTGGACCCAACATGTGCAATCCCTCTACAGCATAACAACAGCAGGCCTCCCGAACAATACACGGGTAACAAATCCAGTAGAGAATGGCCAGTTGGGAACTTACAACATAGGTACAGTAGGACCGGGGTTAAAGGACAGCTCAAAAGAGGAGACGATAGTCCCAGAACTAACCACCAGAGGGGAACTCTGTACTATCATCACAAGGCTAAAGGCTGAAGGAGCACCAGGCTCGAACGGGCTCCCCAATGCCATCTTTAAACACGACCCGGAATTCTGGGCAGAAATCCTAACACCACTTTTTAATCAAATCTATCAAGACACACAGGTACCTGCATCTTGGAAGGGCAACGTGATTCATCCAATATTCAAACATGGCGACCATGACAATCCAACAAATTACAGACTTATATCGCTGATAGACGACGAAGCAAAGCTTTACGCCTCTTGTATTCTCCTAAAGCTGCAAGACTGGATTGAAGAATCTCACAGAATCCCCTGGTTTCAGACAGGCTTTAGGCGGAATATGGGGACAATTACCAACTTAACTTGCCTGTCACTATTAATGGACAGAACAGCAGCAAAGGGCGCACAATTGTATGCCTGCTTTGTAGATATTAAATCTGCCTTCGACAGAGTTAACCGAGAGCGTCTATGGGGTAAATTGCAGCATTGGGGGACGCCAACAAAACTAATACAGGAGTTAAAGTTTTACATGAAGACACATGGGCAAAGGTTAAATTGGGAAATGGAGCTTACACAACGAGGAACATACCAACACACCAGGGCCTAAAACAAGGCTGCGTTTTAGCGCCCACCCTTTTTAACCTTTTTCTCTCCGACTTCGCAACAGTGCTGGACACAGATGAAGTGCACCCACCTTCATTGGCAAACTTGCAAATTCCCTGCCTGCAATACGCAGATGACATAGTCCTGCTGAGCAAAACCCCAGTTGGTCTACAAAGAGCCTTAAACATACTATCAGCGTACCTAAAACAAGAAGGTTTGGATCTAAACAAAGAAAAAACTAAAGTGGTCCGTCTAGTCGACCCAAAAAAACTTAGATACACATGGACGTACAACGGGACGAAGGTGAACGAACAAGGTTTGTATAAATACCTTGGAGTTACAATTTCCCAGGGAGCAAAACAAACGGAGCATATAACTGCAATACGTGCAAAAGCCCAAAGCCTAATTTTTGCTTATCGGTTGCTAAAAACAACAAGCATTTACAATGCAATGGTTTTGCCTTTGTTAAAGTTAGAGCTATTGGCATTGCTCTTGACATTATTTTTATTTATGTTTTTTTTAACATAAATAAATGGCATTGTCATTTACAATGCCACTAGCTTTATCTCTCGCAAATGACACACACAAACACACAGAGCCCCCCCCACACACACACACAGAGCCCCACACACACACAGACAGCTTCCCACATACTATCACTATAAATGCAACACTCGCCGCACACTTTCACAACAAATGCAACACTCTGCTAACAACTACCTCCTCAACCGGGTACTGTCCGAAAATACTCCTCAGCGCCCCACAACTACGTATAAAGGGCTCTATAAATACTTCAAAAGGACTAAATTAATAACGGTTACTGTGCTACTCGCAACTACAAGCAGGGTGAATATCACCACAAGAAGATGGTCGGAGAGTATGGCGAAGCCGAAGCATACTTTCTCTTGCAATGATGCAGTGCTGTTCTACATGACGCCGCGTATTAACACACATTACGTGCAGTAGCAGTGATGGCAAAGTGTCATGTTTGTCAACCAGGACACAGTTTCGTTTCGCCATCATGTTTTTAAAATAGTTTAAAACTGAGAGCGTGTTAGGCTAAAAAGTTGGGGCTGGCTGAAGTTGTACAGCACTACTTAAAAACAAAGTATGGTATCACTGGCAGGTTTGCCGCAGTGTTTTGCAGGGCCAGTGTGTGCACTGGGTTTGGTTGTGCTGAGAAGTGCGAACCACTGCAATGGTTTCAGTAGAGTTCTGTCAGCCTCCTACCTGTGCCCGGACTGTGGCTCTCCTCCCCGGGCTCTCCCCGCCGCGGGCACTCGTGAGGCTGTACCAGGTCACCCCCATGCCGAGGAGCACGCCACCCACCACGGGGGCTTTCGGCCACAGAACTCCCCAGCTCCCTGTTCTTCCAAGGGTAGAGCCGAACAAGCGGGCAACCCGGCCCCCACATACTCTCCAGCCTGCAGCTGACATCTTCACGGAAGTACCGGCGATCTCGCGAGAGAGAAAGCGACAGTTGGTGATACCTCTCAGCTCGGGACAGGGTCGGCCCAGCTCCTCACCCGTCCCAAGCTCTGAACACCGTCGGACTGCATGGACCGGCACAGGACGAGGCGACTGCGACGAAGCACTAGAACCTGGGAAACAGCTACCCCTTTCAGCCTTTCCGTGTTCAAACTGTTTAGGTAATTCTGCTTTAAACTTTCCCGGCTTTCAGTTGAATAGTTCAGAATGCCACACCTACGTAGCGCGCCACACCTCCCAGTGTTTCACCACATGGACCAGCTAAAATCCACAAGCCTAACATTATATCTCCCTATAAATGCAACACTCGCCGCACACTTTCACAACAAATGCAACACTCTGCTAACAACTACCTCCTCAGCCGGGTACTGTCCGAAAATAATCCTCAGCGCCCCACAACTACGTATAAAGGGCTCTATAAATGCTTCAAAAGGACTAAATTAATAGCGGTTACTGTGCTACTCGCAAATACAAGCAGGGTGAATATCACCACAAGAACATGGTCGGAGAGTATGGCGAAGCCGAAGCATACTTGCTCTTGCAATGATGCAGTGCTGTTCTACATGACGCCGCGTATTAACACACATTACGTGCAGTAGCAGTGATGGCAAAGTGTCATGTTTGAAAGCCATCTGAAAATTATACAACATTACTCCACCTTTACCAATATATTCTAGATATTTCAGCCCAGCACTCCTCTGGCAATGATGCAATCGGTGTAATGCAAACCCCAGCAGTCATTGTATTTTTAGGCCTGGCTTGACAGAGCAACTGTCTGCTATACACATTGTTACAAATTCTTAAAAGGATACATATGGAGGGCATTGGCTCTACCCAGAGTTATTTTTTCCCTCCCACCTCATGCTATTGGTTGTTTGGTGTATCCTCTCTCTGATGAAGCTCTTGCATTGAAGGGCATCAAGAACTATTTTACATCTGAATAGTACTGTGAACCAGCGCTTGCATTCTTTATCTCATAGATGATATATTGTATACAGAAAGATTCCTGTTTTGTTTTTTTTTTTTTTTTTTTTACTAATGCCGGTTTTTAAATGTATTAAACAGAACTCAAAATGCAAGCCAGGCGTATTGGTTTTGCCAATATTTTTTAAACTTTTTTTATTTTACTTGGTGTGTTTTTATTTTTTCCTGATTTATGTCAGCAAAATGTAGAAATAATGCCCCATCTCTTTATTTATAAACTTCTCAGTGTGACACAGACTTCTCTCAAAAATGTCTGGCAATCGGATTTGTTGAGCCCTGATAGAAGGTTCTCGAGCCTAGTGCGATATAGTTGGTACATATTGGCTACAATGAAGTGTAACGGTTGCGTAATAATTGGGAAAAATAATGACACATTACCCATGATTATTTACACCCTCAAAGGACAGACATACAAGTCTGCATCTTAGCGCACCCTATAGAAACTGCTCCCACTTATGCCAGGCATAGGTTCTACACATAGAATGCACAGTGCTTTATTGCCATTGGCAGACACATAGATCAAAGTCTGCTAGTGGTATGGCGTCACGTGAGTTGTGTGGTCATGACAACCAGCTGTGAGTCTGACTATTTAGAAGATGCTGTGGAAGGCATTAGAGAATGTCATGACGTCTGTCCATCCGACCCGTTGCTTCAGTGTGCAGAATGCCCACGTGAGACGCATTTACATATAATGAATATACACTCAAGCCCATTAAATGTGAGTGGCATGGAGCCAGCCATCTTGGGCCAACATTGAACGCCCCTGCCCTGGAAAGTGACAGCAAGTAAAGGATGAACAGTCTCTTAGCATATGACGTAAACCCTCTGAACAGAGGGCGTGGCTAATAAGCCTTCCAGGGGAAGCCTCCCTTGAAGCCACGCAGATGAGACTGCATCAGGGCAGGCTTAGCAGTGTGTGGTTACCTCAACGAGTGGGCATGTGTGACTCAAGGGCGCGTCACAATGTGGGAAGATTATTATAAAGAAAGAAAGAAAGAAATGCAAGTAATATATATAAAAAAGAAGGTAAAAAAAAAGAAGGTATTGGATCAGGTACAACCAGTGAGACATAAGGCACTATGAGTAGGCATAATAAATGCCAAAAATGCAAGATTTGTGATGAGTGCAATCAATGAAGTGAAAAAAAAAACAATGTTAGAGGGAGGTACCTCAGTGGAACAAAACACGACAAGGGGCACGGCAAGGCCTATGAGCCCCTGTGTGTAGCTGTAATCCTGCTGCCTTCAGTCTCTTCTTAGTAGCATGAAACCTTTGGGGTACACGGTAGCGGTAGGGGGGAGGGAACTGGGAGCCGAGGCAGCGGTAGGAGGGCGAGAACGGGGCCGGGGAGACACAGAGAGCGAGGTGCGAGATCGCACTACGGGGGGAGGGGCGGACACCGACAATGTGTCCCGACGCCCCTCTCCCCTTGCAGGCACTCACCGGGTCCGGCGGCTGCTGGAGGAGAGCTCCCGCTCCTCGGGACTCTCCGGGGCCGCGGAGGGACGTTCTCTTTCCCCGGGGCTCCTCCTGTGCTCGGGAGCCTCGGGACGGTCGGTGCAGGCTGCTTCCTCCTTCCGGCTCTCTCCTCCTCCTCCTGCGATGACGCGGAAGGGGGCTTGGCCGGCTGGGCCAATCCCAGCGCGGCCCGGGCTTGAAGGCGGGCGCTGCTTCCTCCTCTCACTCGGGGCCGCGGCGGTGAATACACGGAGCAATGCCGGGTGGGCACCGGCCTTAAATCTAAATATTAAGCGAGGTGGGCACTCGCTCGGGGTACCACAACAGCGGCAAGGTCCCTGGCAGGGTGGGCACCTGCCAGCGGCCAAAATACTCGAAAATCGGCCAAATAAGTAGGCAGGTGCCGGCAATGCCGGACCAGATTCAGGGGCGTTCCCGGCTTTTGGCTGACGTAGCGTTACGTAGCCAAAAGCCAAAAATTCTCGGGAACGCCCCCGAATCTGGTCCGGCATTGACGGACAGGCCAGTCTTCCAATGGCTAGCCTCCATTTATGGAGCTAGCCAATAGAAGACGGGGCGGATTCCAAGCCCCATATACTATTCTCATTAGGTTTTTTCTAGCACATGCGTACTTCGTACGCATTGGCTAGTCAAAACCTAAAAATGGACTGTCCTAACCACAATCACCTCCTGAAGTTATGTCGGCACAAATTTTACCATCCTTGTCCTACGGTCTCATCACCTGGTGTGGCAAGGAAATAGACCTACTAAATGAGCTCCAAACCAAAACCTATAAAGCAGTTTTTAACCTTCCAAAGTGTGCTTCAGCCCCGCAAGTTAGGCTGGAATTCGGTCTGCAAAACCAGAAATATAGGAGCATGAGCGGCTTCGTAAAACTGTGTCACAAGTTAAGATCAGCAGATCCGTACTCAATGGATTGGTTAAACTGGGAAGCTATAAAAAATCAAGGAGTGAAGGGAACCCTGTGCCCTTGGGGAAAACATCTGAAAATCTGTGTAAACGAGGTGGGGTTGGAAGGCACATGGGAGTCCGTGATGGACAAAGCAACCATAAGTAGATTAGCCAACAAGGCAGCTAGGATGAAATCTTTTCAAGATGACAAAGCGTCACTTCTCAAACGGCGACATGGTTGGACCATAATCAACTCCTTTAAAGCTGGACTACCGCTTGCATACCTATCCTTTCATTTCAATGTGCACTTAAAAAGAGCCTTTACAGACTATAGGATGGGTATGCACATTTCAAAGGATCTAGCACCATCCTGGAAAGGTAACTACCAGACGGAGAGTTGTAGACTATGTGGATACAAAACAGAATCACTAGCTCACTTTTTGTGTGTTTGTCCGGCTCTCCTGGCACAGCGTCGTTGATTCTTAAAACAGATCTGCAACGAGTTAAAAATCCGCACCTGCAGGCAAATCGTAGTTTGTTGTCTGGGAGGGAGTTCAATTATTTTGGCTTGCCGGGGAATAAAATTCTTGGCAGAAGTGAAAAAACGCCTGAGTCTTGTGGAACAAGGACACGGCTAATGAAGCGGGTCACCAACGCTGCCTCGATCCTAATGACTGGTAAATCCTGCACAACTCACGTAATAACATTTTGACCCTAAAGCCTGCGGGAGTATCCCCGGATGAAATTCTTTTTTTAAACTGTGTTACATCATTTTAACAAAGGAGTAGTCTAATTTTTTAGCAAGCATTTTGTCTTTTTGTATTATAAAATTAGTATGTGGAAATTGTAATGATTTTAACTAATTATGCAATAAATCCTTTTGACTTTTGACTTTTGACATATTTAACAAACATATAAACAACATTATAAAATACAAAACACTAAACATAATTTCGATATTATTAAATTTCGATATTAGTAACATACATACCATAAAAACGATATTCTGTCTGTCGATATTCTGGACATCGATATTCTATACTATCGAAATTAAAACATCGATATTATTGTATATCGATATTTAAATTTAGATATTTTGTCTCCCTACCACCCCCCACAGGGGGAACTGGACGGGCCTAGATGACTGGAGGGAGGCCGGGCCGACGATGGTGGGGGACCTATTCCGAGATTCCCAGATGCTTCCTTTTGAGGATTTCCGTGCGGAATTTGACCTTTCCCTTGGCCATTTTTTGCTGCACAGGGCCCTCACCACGACCTTTAAGAAGCACTGGGGCCCTGATCTACAGAGTCACGGGTGCTGGACTGCTGTAGATATGTGGCACTGTCGGCGGGTAGAATTAAAAGGGTCTCCTGTATCTACAGGGTGATCAGGAGTGACATAGAGAGACCCATGGAGCGGCTCCAGCTTCAGTGGGAGGAGGACTTGGGAGTGCCGATTCCGGAGGAGAATTGGGGATCCATCGTGGGAAAGACCCTCAAGATATCATGAAATGCGCGGCTCAAGCTGAGAAACTATTATGTCTTTCACAAAGCATATCTCACGCCTGGGTGAATCAGACGATACTTCCAAGGGGAAGAGGTGGCTTGCCCTAGATGTGGGGAAAGAGAGGCACATGTGATACACATGTTTTGGGACTGTCCCAGTCTCCGTGCAGTCTGGGAGGAAGGGTTAAGTACGGTAAAAACTATCATAAAGAAACAGATTCAACACACACCAGGCCATTGTTTATTTAGCTGGTTCCCACAAACAGCCAAAGCGAAGGTCACATGGAAGCTCCAGGACCTTGCATATATACTAGCCTCGCGGCAAATCACTAAGAACTGGAAGTCGGCAAGTGGACCCAGAGTAGGGACTTGGAAGAGGGAACTAGAATTGGGCAGGCACCGAAGGCAGAATCTTGCTGAGAGAAGCTGCATGGGGTATAGGTAGACTGGATACAGCAAGGGCTTGGGGGAAATTAGTAGATGATATATGGGTACCGGATTTGGATTAGGCAGGAGCAAACCTCTTGCGCCAGTGGCGTAGCAATGGGAGGTTTGGGGGCTGTGGCCTCCCACCGCTATTACCTGCAGTCTTGGGGATCCCCCACCCTTCAGTCGGCTGCCGCGGGTGGAAAAAGAACCGGCGATCTCGCCAGCATCCCCCCGCTCTTCACTCTGGCCGTGCGGGGTGGCAAAATCATGGACTGCCACAGGCAGCCATCGGGCTAGCTTCGCCACTGTCTCTCTCTCTTCATTGCCTGAAAGAGAAAGGAATGGAGTGGGCCAGCGAGAATAAGAAAAGACAGACAACACCTGACCCCTTTAGCTACACAATTTATCCTCTTCAGGAACAGCATCCGCTGGTGAGTGTCTGAAACGTTTCAGCGCTCCGTCCATCATATCCTTTTGTTTCCTTTGTTCAACCTAAGTTAGCAGGGTATGCCCAGACATGGGTCCCTTGCTCACTTTACCACTGGATTCAAGCTAGCCTGGCTGAGGAAGGCTGTTAGCCTGAAACCGGTCCCAGGATGCTTGTTTCTGGTTTAGGGAAGACATGGCTTGGCAGTTCAGGCTGGACTGTTCCCAAGAGGCACAGGGTCAAGACTAATTTGCATATAGCTGTGTCTGAACTGGGGTGGCAAAGTGAGCTAAAGAATGATGATGGATTCAACCCAGATCTGTGACTGGGGGCGAGTGTCTGAAAAGTTTCAGCGCTCTGTCCATCATCTCCTTGTGTTTGATTTGTACGCCAAAAGTTAGCAGGGTATGCCCAGACGTGGGTCCCTTGCTCACCTTGCCACTGGATTTAAACTAGCGTGGCTGATGAGGGCTGCTAGCCCGAAATTGGTCCTAGGATGCTTGTTTCCGCTCCAGGGAAGACATTGCCTGGGTGCCGCTCGCAGTCGTGCTTGTTACTGGAAGCGTGGTGAGCCCTTCTAACTGCTGCTGCCTATTTCCACATTGGGACCCTTGCACTTTGAGCATGTGTGCTCCATCGCTCTTCTACTGCCTGTGCCTGCTGAGGGAGTAGAGTTTGCCAGCGGGAGCGGGACTGCAAGGCCCAGAGGTGCTAGCGCCAGGTAATCGCGCGCACCTGGTGCCTCTTCCCGCCCCCTCCTCCTCCTACTTAGCCCAGCTTCCGCACGCGTACGCGGGACGCGCGAGGACGGAAGCGCGGGCGAAGACCGGGCAAAGAGCGGGCCGTTGTGTGGCCGTTAGGTGGCCGGAGAGGCTGGGCTGGGCTGGGCCCCGTCCCTTTCATTCTTGTGTGTTACCCAGACCCGAGTTCAATACGTATAACACTGTTTGTACATTCTGTTTATGTGTTGTACTGTGCTCCTGAACTTATTATCCTGTGTTAGTATAGTTCCTTTATTTTTGCTGGCTAGGTAATTTTTAGAACGGTTACTCCTGTATAACTATCACAGTTGTGTATTCTTTTGCCATCATGGACACGGCTTCACCTGGGACAGTGGGGGTAAACCCTAATAAGGGCACAATAGATAATTATTTTAAGAAATCTATTTCAGAAATTGAAAGGGAAGAAGCTCTAGCGGAGAGAAGGGTGGAGCGTCGTCGCTCTATCGAGGGTTATAAGGCCAGACCCCCCTTGGCTACGTCCCCGCATATTTTATTACCTAGTACAGAGGTGACCCCTATCACTGAGGATCCCTTCACATCCCAGGGAATTCCAGAACTTCTAAGGGACATTACTCCCACACCACCTTCTCCTGGGGACCCATTTATTCCGCCTACTGTCGCTCCCCCACCACCTTGCAATTCTGATGCAGCCCAGAAACTTACGCCAGCTCCCATCCTTATGGGAAAAACCACCGCCAAAAATCAACTGAGGAAGATTGAGGCCCAGATAATCCATGGTCCTCCGCCCAAAAAGAGAATGAGGAAGGGGGGTACTATACAAAAGGGCAAAATTAGTCACTCTGAATTTGGCAAGGGGAAAGGGGGGGGTGTAGCCTCTGTTTCTAAACCAACTGCGGGTACTAGACCTGCTATTTCTACAGTGACTACACAAGAAACACCATCCCTTACACTAGTTACTACCCCTCCAAGTGCAATTTCCGAGGAGACTCTCCCGCTCGCCCCTACCTTGGAGTTTCTTGGGCAAATGCTCAGGACGCTTACTTCCCCTATTGTAGACAGCCTATTGGCCATTGAACAACGGCTAGGGAACTTGGAACAGGCTATTCTAAATAGACCGGACAACTAGAAGGCCCCTTCAATACCTAGTATAGCACTGACTGCAGTCAGTTCACTCAAAAGCTCAAAACCTTCTACATCTAAGATGGCCATCCAACATCTACTAATCTAGCCAAGGCGGCCCATACAACTTCCACCACCACTACAATGGCCTCATTTCCTATGCCCAATGTTCCCACTAAAACAGTGTCCTATAATCCCTTAGGAACTACAACCTCTTCCACTCCTTCTAGAGCTGCCATGTACAAGAACGGTGCCATCCCGAAGGGTGGAAATAGTATAGCCACAAGATCAATCCACCCGGCTGGAGAGAGGGTACCCCCTAGCAAAGTACCAAAACGTAGGATCCCCCAGGTTGAACTTCCTCCGGAATCACTACCTTATGTAGTGGTGCTCACGGGTGTGCCCACCCTTGACCCTGATAAGCGAGAAGGTCCACAGCAACTTAAAAATAAAACCATGTACTGGTTGTCCAAAAATAGACCACTCCCGGAGAATGTTAATGGGGACATAGTGCACGTGCGCCGACTCTCCTGGTTGGGGGGGCGGGAGAAAGATATAGAAGACGACTTGATTGTGATTAACTTCAGGGACCCAGAAGCTGTTAGGCACATTCTGAGCTGAATGCCAGGGAACTTAGGCAAATCAATTATGCCGTGCGATCTTACCTATTTCTACCCTAGAGCCCTAGTAGCTCCCCTGTCATGCCCATGGCCTCCTATGGCCCTGACAGGTATTAATGGTCCAAAACAAATTAACCATTATTTCCCCTCGCACCCTGGCCCCATGATCCCAAAGAATGCTTGTGGGTGGGAACCTGTCCCACAAAGGGGCTATGGCACTAATTATAGGAGTTCGGACTATTCTTCTCAAACAGGGGGGATGGACCATTTGCTTCCTTTTACACCTTTGGAAGTTAGTAATAGATTTGAAGTTTTCTCTGGCTTGGACTCCTGTGATTGACGCCTGGGGTCCTTTCCTGGTCATTTTGCTGTAGAGAGGGTCTTAAGTGTACAGAATGGTAATTTTTATGTTCCCGGTGCTAACTCCCCTCGCCAGTTGTCAGGTGATCCCTATGGCACGATCCAAACCCTCCCAGTCACATTTAATCACAGTCCACCTCCCCCTCTAGGGGTTCCTATCTCATATGTATGCAGTGGTAGTGACACCTCAGGGGGGCAGGGACCCACTTTGCACACTCCTTCTAGAGCCCTGAGGGTACTATCATGGAATGTTGCAGGTATTTTTAATAAAATACACACGGAAGAATAGGACTCCCTAATAACAAATAATGACATCTGCCTCTTTCAAGAGACATGGGCGAGAGAACCGGTTCTTAAAACTGGCTACGCTATATTTGAAATCCATGCTACCTGGAATGGCAAGGGGAGGCCCTCGGGTGGTTTGGCGGTGTGGATAGCATCTCATATTGGTTGCACAGCGGAAATTATAGCTACGTCTTCCCAAGACATCCAGTGCGTTCTATTAAACTGGAAGGGCGCCCCCAAGTTGGCAATAATAAATGTTTATTCCCGCCCAGTAGGCCCAACGGCGGAGTCCACTACACTTGAAGACCTTGCGTCCTTCTTGGGTCAGTTGCCGACAGACTACAAGGTGGTAATGGGTGGTGATTTTAACTGCCACTTCGAGCCCTTAGAGGGCTTGAGGGAAGGGGCCCTCACTGCAGAAGACGATTTCTGGGGTATACCAGTGTGTCAATCGCCCCATCCTAGATCCTGGTCTCCACTTGCGGTCCAAATTATGTCATTAACTCTTAATTTTGCGCTAAGTCAAGTCAAGTCAAGTCAAAACATTTATATAGCGCGCTACATACCCAGAGGGTTTCAAGGCGCTTAGGAAGGGGAGGTGGATTATTTGTCAAATATCCACGTTTTAAGCTGCTTTCTGAACGCTAGGTGATTCTGGGTGAGGCGAAGGTAAGCGGGGAGTGAGTTCCATGTTTTGGCAGCCAGGTATGAGAAGGATCTGCCTCCCATGGTGGTCTTGTTGATGCGAGGTACAGTGGCGAAGGCTTGGCTGGAAGAGCGGAGTTGGCGGGAGGGGGTGTAGAAGGACAGTCGAGAGTTGAGGCAATCTGGTCCGATGTCGTAGAGTGATTTGTGTGCGTGGGTAAGCAGTCGGAAAGTGATCCTCTTATTGACGGGTAGCCAGTGGAGGTCTTTAAGGTGACCGGAGATGTGTTCGTTGCGTGGGATGTCTAATATGAGCCTGGCTGAGGCGTTTTGGATTCGTTGTAGTTTCTTCTGGAGTTTCGCGGTGGTACCTGCGTAGAGGGTGTTTCCGTAGTCCAGTCGGCTCGTGACTAGAGCGTGGGTGACTGTTTTCCTTGTTTCGGGGGGGATCCAGCGAAATGTTTTTCTGAGCATGCGAAGAATGTTAAAGCAGGAAGAGGATACGGCGCTGACTTGTCTGTTCATTGAGAGTGAAGAATCCAGGATGATGCCAAGGTTCCGTGCGTGGTCTGTCGGGATGGGTGCATTTCCGAGGGCTTCCGGCCACCAGGAGTTGTCCCATGCAGAGGGGGATTTACCTAAGATGAGGACTTCTGTTTTGTCTGAGTTCAGTTTCAGACGGCTTTGTTTCATCCATTCGGCGACTTCTTTCATTCCTTCGTGTAGGTTAGTTTTAGCGGTGCTGGGGTCCTTGGTGAGAGATAGGATCAGTTGAGTGTCATCCGCGTAAGAGATGATGTTGAGGTTGTGTTGGCGGGCGATGGCCGCGAGGGGGCTCATGTATACGTTGAAGAGGGTGGGACTGAGTGAGGATCCTTGTGGTACGCCGCAGATGATTTCGGAGGCCTCGGACTTGAATGGTGGGAGGCGGACTCTCTGGGTTCTTCCGGTGAGGAACGAGGTGATCCATTCCAGTGCCTTACCTTGGATTCCGATGTTTCTGAGGCGTTGTAAAAGGGTGCTGTGGCAGACTGTGTCGAAGGCTGCAGAGAGGTCGAGGAGGATGAGGGCGACTGTGTCTCCATTGTCCAGTAGAGTTCGAATGTCGTCTGTTGCTGCGATAAGGGCGGTCTCAGTGCTGTGTTTGGCTCGGAAGCCAGATTGTGAGGGGTCGAGTGATTTGTTGTCTTCGAGGAAGGCGGCGAGCTGGTTGTTGACAGCTTTCTCGATGACTTTGGCCGGGAATGGAAGAAGCGAGATGGGGCGGTAGTTTTTGAGTTCGGTGGGGTCTGCTGTTGGTTTTTTCAGAAGGGCGGTGAGTTCAGCGTGTTTCCAATCTTCTGGGAAGGTAGCGGAGTTGAAGGAGCAGTTGATGACGTCTCGGAGGTGCGGAGCTATGACGGAGTCTGCTTTGTTGAAGATATGGTGGGGGCATGGGTCTGTGGGGGATCCAGAGTGGATGGAATTCATCAGGCGGATGGTGTCCTCAGTGGAGATTGGGTTCCAGGCGTTAAGGGTGTTAACGGGGGGAAGATGGTCAGTTGATGGTGGGGTGGGTTGGCTTCCGGGTTGGTTGTCAAAGCTGTTGTGGATGTCAGCAATCTTGTTGTGGAAAAAAGAGGCTAGGGAATCGCAGAGGGTTTGAGAGGAGGTGATGTCGTTGGAGTTGGCCGAGGGGTTGGAAAATTCCTTGACGATGTTGAAAAGTTCCTTGCTGTTGTGGGCGTTGTTGTCAAGTCGATCTTTGAATGCTGTTTTCTTGGCTTTTCGGATCAGTTGGTGGTGAGTACGGATGGCGCTTTTGAAGGCGTCCTTGTTGCTGGTGGATGGGTCTTTTTTCCAGGCCTTTTCAAGGGAGCGGCACAGTTTCTTGGATTTCTTAAGGTCGTCGTTGAACCATGAAGCCTTCTTGATGCCAAGTTTGTGTTGACGTTTTTTCAGTGGTGCTAAGGTGTCGGCGGTGTTGGATAACCAAAGGGTGAGGTTGGAGGCGGCTTCGTTGGCATTAGAAGAGAGGGCTGGGGAGGTTTTACTGAGTGATGTGGAGATCTGCTCTGTGGTGATTTTGTTCCAGTTTCTTTGTAGAGTTGGTTGGAGGTGGATGATGGGTTTCGGCTTGTTGTAGGTGAAGTGAACGCAGCTGTGGTCAGTCCAGAGGAGATCCGTAGTGTGGCTGAAGGAGACATGGTTGCTGGAGGTGAAGATGGGGTCGAGAGTGTGACCTGCGATGTGTGTGGGGGAAGTGACCAGTTGTTTAAGTCCGAGGTTGGCGAGGTTGTCTAAGAGGGTGGCGGTGTTGCGGTCGTTGCTCTTTTCAAGGTGGAAGTTGAGGTCTCCCAGAAGGATGTAGTCTTTGGAGGGGAGCGCGTGTGGGGTGATGAAGTCCGTGATGTCTTCACTGAATTTTGCGCGTGGTCCTGGTGGTCTGTAGAGGAGGGTGCCTCTGAGTGTGGTCGTGGGGTCGATGTGGATCTGGAAGTGAAGGTGTTCGGAGTTGGCGAGGTTGGCGTCGGAGCTGGTGGTGATGCGGATGGATTTCTTATGGACGATAGCGATTCCTCCTCCTGTATGGTCGGTGCGGTCCTTGCGAGTGATCTTATAGTCTTCAGGGATAGCGATGGCGATGTCAGGGGCGGAGGAAGCGTTCATCCATGTTTCCGTTAGGAAGGCGACGTCTGGAGAGATTGTGTCTAGTAGGTTCCAAAGGTCAATGGCGTGCCTGTGGACCGAGCGGGTGTTGAGAAGGATGCATTCTAGGTGGTTGGGGTCGGGAATCTGTGTTGTGGTCGCAGCGGAGATGTTGTCGGTGCCGCTAAATTTGCAGGAGAGGCAGGAGAACGGTCCATGGGTGCGTCCAGGAGCGGCTTGGACGCAGTTGGGGGAGCGGCCGGGGTTAAGGGCTAGGAGGGTGGCGGCATCATAGGTGACGCGGGGGGGCTGGGCAGCGCGAGGGGCAGGGGCTCTGGCGCTGGGCGCGGTCCAGGCGCGGACGGGCGTAGACGGGCTTACCTTTGGCGCACCTTCGGCGTGTCCGTAGCGCGTGGACGCTGCGCGTGGGGGCATTGGCCATAAATGGATGGTGGAGGGGGCGGAGCGTGGGAGGGGCAGCAGCTGGGAGGCGGTAGCAGGGAGGAGGGGCGGGCCAGGGGACACACAACAAGATGGAGGGTCACAGGGCACCGGGGGCTAAAGGCAAAATATCTTAAGCCAACACAGCGCGAGGCTGAAATAAATAAATGAAACACACCGCAAGGCACAATTAATTAGATAAGTGCAGCGCGAGGCGGAACGAAAATGGATAAACACACCACAAGGCACAATTAATTAAATAAGTGCAGCGCGAGGCGGAACGGAAATGGATAAACACACCGCAAGGCACAATTAATTAAATAAGTGCAGCGCGAGGCGGAACGGAAATAAATAAACAAATAAACACACCGTAAGGCGGAAATAATTAAATAAATGCAGTTGCAGCTCTGTAGTCTCGGCTAGATCGTCAGCAGGAGCTGGGATCAGGGAGCATGGGGGGAGCGACCGTGCTGGAGGAGGTCCAGGTGATCACAGCGCGTCAGAGGAGGTAGGGAGCACTCTGTTCGTGGGTGGGAGGGGCAGCAGCTGGGAGGCGGTAGCAGGGAGGAGGGGCGGGCCAGGGGACACACAACAAGATGGAGGGTCACAGGGCACCGGGGGCTAAAGGCAAAATATCTTAAGCCAACACAGCGCGAGGCTGAAATAAATAAATGAAACACACCGCAAGGCACAATTAATTAGATAAGTGCAGCGCGAGGCGGAACGAAAATGGATAAACACACCACAAGGCACAATTAATTAAATAAGTGCAGCGCGAGGCGGAACGGAAATGGATAAACACACCGCAAGGCACAATTAATTAAATAAGTGCAGCGCGAGGCGGAACGGAAATAAATAAACAAATAAACACACCGTAAGGCGGAAATAATTAAATAAATGCAGTTGCAGCTCTGTAGTCTCGGCTAGATCGTCAGCAGGAGCTGGGATCAGGGAGCATGGGGGGAGCGACCGTGCTGGAGGAGGTCCAGGCTAAGAGCCTGCAATGGACGCACACCCTCAGACACACCCTCAAAATGTACATTTAACAGACTAAATCATGAGTCACGACTGGACTACATCTTTGTTGATACCAGCCTTTGGCCAAAGGTGGAGGATTTTAATATAATCCCCCGCACTGATAGTGATCATAATGCTCTCTTACTCTCCTTGGCCTATCTTCCTGAACCTGCCGGACCCTCTCCCCCGGAGGAAACAGATGAACGGGGAAACCTGGTACTAACTTCAAACAGGCGTAGGGTGAGATGGCAGAAATTTTCCAAGTCGGAAGAAAATATTGGGAAAATTTACAATCTGGTGCTGCCTAAATTTGAGGCCTTGGATGAACTAATTAGTCTATCCAGTACCCATGACTTACAGAAAACCCTACCTTTTATACACGAAGACTTAGTGGGAGCACTGGGAGAGGTCCTCTACCCAGAGGTGCCTAAGCCCAAGCACAAGACTAGAACTTCCACCTGGTACAACTCTGATTGCAGAAAGGCCAAATCTGACCTTATCACCGCAATCAAAGAGGGTGTACCCCGTACCAGGGTGTCCGTTCTGCGACAACAGTATAAGGACACAATGGCTCGTGTGAGGTCAGACTGGGACTGGGATAGATGGCAGGATCTTTCAGCAGCCCTAATAACTAAGGACTCAAGAAGATTTTGGTCCTTAGTCACTACTGGCTCAGGGGAACACAAAGCTGCAGTTGAACCCAATATAGCATCACAAATGTGGGAAGATCACTTCGGGAAACTCTATGCAGATGTCCTAGAGAATACCGATGCCACTGTTGCAACACTCCTCTCCCTTCCTGGAGATACCTCGGAGTTCACGCTAGGGGAAGTGGCTAGCGCAATAGATGGTTTAGCGTTGGGCAAGGCCCCTGGCCTTGATAAATTACCTGGTGACCTTTTTAGGTCCCATCCAGAGATCTGGGCGCCTTACCTTCACATCCTTTTCAATTCACTTGCACGTGGAATGGCGATCCCCTGTACTTGGCTGGGGGCAGAGATAGTCCCAATCTTCAAGAAGGGCTGTCCTCTGCTTCCATCCAACTACAGGCCGATCAGCCTGATAGATGTCCCCCAGAAGATTTATTCACGACTCTTACTGGATCAACTCATGGACTGGATGGAGGAAAATGAAATCTTAAGTCCTCTCCAGGCTGGCTTCAGGAAAAATACGTCCACCATGGATCAAATCTTCCGCCTAGTTCTCCTCTTCTGGAAAACGGTGACCATCGAGGGCGGGAGATTGTACATGGTGTTCGTAGACCTGAAGTCAGCATTCGATCTGGTACCGCGGAAAAAACTCTGGGAGGTCCTGAAGGAGATGGGAGTGCCCACCAATCTACTCCAGGCCATAATTAGACTCCACCAGGGCAACTTTGCCCAGGTACGATGTGGGCGGGGTGGAGCACTGACAAAAAGGTTTCCTGTTTCCCGGGGGGTCAGGCAGGGCTGCGTCCTTGCCCCTACTCTTTTCTGTCTATATGTGAACAGCGTCATCTCACACTTAGCTAACGTTAGGGACAATGACGCCCCGGTCTTGGCAGGCAGGAGGGTACCAGCAATTATGTTTGCTGAGGACACCCTCCTGCTTTCCAAATCACCCATGGGAATCCAGAGAATCCTTGATGGCTTTGATCTTTTCTGTAGGCAGTATGGCCTTGAGATCAACGCAGGGAAGACCAAATACATGATCTTTAACCCCTCCTCCACAACTAGACCCAGCCCATCCCTAAATTCTACGGTCCTAGAGAGGGTCAAAACATTTCAGTACCTGGGCGTAACCCTCCAAGAGAACCTTTCATGGGGACCACAGATCGCAAGCTCGCGAATAAGGCTTTCTCAACTTTCTGGGGCTATTTTAAAGGTTACAAACACCTCAACATACAAACCTATAGCTCCTGCAGTTGAGATGTATAAAATACAAGCGAAATCTGCTGCACTTTATGGTAGCGAGCTATGGGGGCACCAAGCTGCAATTGAGCTGGTACGTGTTGAAAATAACTTCATGAAGCGTCTTTTGGCCCTCCCAACTGCAACTCCCCTGTTTCCCTTAAGTCTTGATCTGGGTTTACCGTCCATCAGGGAGGACCTTAAATCCAAACCCATAAGATTTTGGCATAGACTCTGGTCAACAAAGGAGCTTAGTCACTATAGGCAAGATCTTGTGCATGTTATGAACCTAAACCACAATGACAAGATCCCTTGGCTAGCCTTTGTTAAAAAAGAATTGTTCCGGCTTGGTTTTAATGAGCTGTGGGTGGCTCCAGAAATTGGTTGCAACAAGGTCCCCCGGAAAAGACTAGTGGAAGCATACAAGGAACAAAATCTTGCATCCCACATGACTGCACTTAGTATCGACACCTTAACTCACTGTTTTACTCAATCCAAAAATTCTTATAAGTTTGAAACTTTTATGGACTTCATTTACCCGACTATGGCAAGGAAGCTGTTCATACAGTGGCGGTTTGGCTCCCTACCTATCAAAACCTTCACTAGCAAATGGACCAATGGAGGGGACAAATTATGCCCTGGCTGTAATTCGTGCGATGAGGAGGAAATCCATGTTCTGTTTTTTTGCCCCACCTATAAGTCCCCAAGGAAATATTGGTTGGTGCCCCTATGCAGGAACATGGCTATAAGGAACTGTTTGACATCCTATAGAATATTGAAATCTGATTCCTCCCCCCACATTGTTTTTGCAGTCTCAAAATATCTCCATGTGGCGTATTAGGTCCAAGTTGATTAAGGGTAAACCAACATAGGATGAATGTCTCTGCCACTGTCTTACTGTAACTTTTGGCTCCCGTTGGTAATGCCTTCCATCATATTGACTATTTTATTCCCACTGATATGAATTGTGTTGTTCCCTTTTTTATGCACTTTATCTATTTGATTTTAAATGGCTAAGAAATGTTGTTACTTGTTTTTGTATACATTTCCATGATGATTTTAATATTGTTGTATGTATTTTCACGTATCTTTTATGGTCTAAATGGCCGAAATAAAGATTTTTGGATTGGATTGGATTGCTTGGCAGTTCGGGCTGGACTGTTCCCCTGAGGAACAGGGTCAAGACTGATTTGCATATAGCTGTGTCTGAACTGGTATGCAGACATAATATCAATATTTTTATTATCAACCTACACTAATATTGAGTTTTAAATATCGTAGGGACAAAATATCAAAGTCAAGAATATCGGTGACCAGAATATCGACCTTAAGGTAAGTAATATCGTTTTTTTTAATATCAAAGTAAGTAATATCGAAGTAAGTAATATCATTAGCAAAAATATTGTTGTTAATAATATCGATATTTATATTAGTGTTATGTATTTTAGTATGTATTTTATACATATGTTTAATATTTTTTGTAATGTTTTTTAATTATTTTACAATATATGTATAAAATGTTTAGAAATTAGTAATTATTTTAAAAGTAAATTTTGTGTTTTAGTATCAGAGCGGGTTGTGGGTTTATAGTGGAATAGGGTGGGAAGTAATTCAATTATAATTAATATTTTTAAGTATTTTTATTGATTATTAATTTATTTGTTATTAAATTATTGATGGTTAATGACTTTTTATTAATTGAATAATTGAAAATTATATTTATTATAATTAATGTATTGTTATTTTTTATTTATTGTTAGTTAATTTATTGTCAATTAATTATTAATTGGTAATTAATTTTTATTAATTGTTTCATTGATACTTACATTAAATGTGTTATTTTTTATGTGTAGTGGGTTGTTGGTTTATAGGGGAAAGGGG
Organism: Lissotriton vulgaris; assembly: GCF_964263255.1. Taxonomy (NCBI): domain Eukaryota; kingdom Metazoa; phylum Chordata; class Amphibia; order Caudata; family Salamandridae; genus Lissotriton; species Lissotriton vulgaris. Next base: position 338,819 of record NW_028250443.1, read on the forward strand.
TGGTAAGTAATTTATTATAATTTAGTACATTTAAATTTGTATTAATTGGTATTGATTATTAAATTTTTGTTAGTTAATTATGAATTGGTAAATAATTTGTATTAATTGATTAATTGATAATGACATTAATTGTATTATATGTTATGTATAGCAGGTTGTGGGTTTATAGGGGAATAGGGTGGGAAGTAATTTATTATAATTAAGTACATTTTAATTTTTATTAATTGATATTGATTATCAATGTATTGTTATTTAATTATTAATTGGTAATTTATTTTCTATTAATTGATTAAGTGACATTTTAATTAATTGTGTTTTTTATGTGAAGCGGGTTTTGCGTTTATTGGGGAATAGGGTGGGAAGTAATTTAATGTTATTTAAGTAAATATTCATTTAATTTTATTGGTATTTATTATTAATATTTTTGTTAATTTCTTATTAATATGTTATTTATTAAAATATATATATATATATATATATTTAATTAATAAGTATGTTAATTTAACCCCTACGCTATCCTACATTTTCCACACTGTTACTCCCACTGGAGTTGGAATAGTAATTTAAACCCTAATGCTATCCAACACTTTCCTTACTGTTGCACTCACTGGAGTGGGAATAGTAATTTTTACCACTACGCTATCCAACACTTTCTCTACTGTTGAACTCACTGGAGTGGGAATAGTAATTTTAACCCCTACGCTATCCAACACTTTCCCTACTGTTGCACTCACTGGAGTGGTAACAGTATTCAATTCAATTCAATTCAAAGAACTTTATTCGGTTATTATACAAAAAATAACCATAAAAGCACAGTTTATATATCACAATCAATTTCCATGCTTAAAAATAAAAAGAATGGATAAAGCTGAAAGCATATATATAAAAGTTCATATCACAATAGATTTACGAAATTTAAAAACGTTAAAAAAAAGCAGTAACAGAAGCAACAGTAAATACATTATCTAAGTTCTGTAGCGCCTGGAATGCGGGGCAAAATTGTCTCAGTGCCAATCTCTTTAACACTGGGACGATCCATCTTTTTCTGGGTATGGAATAAAATGTGCAGAAAAACAAGATGTGTATGGACAACTGGGCTGACATGTCATCACATGGGCAATTACAAAGTGATCTTGACCAATCGTTTACCTCAGGAAAACTTAAAGTTCTATGCAAGATGTTAAGTCTGAGGCGCGTTAATAAAAACCTGTCAAAGTCCTTAATGGTTAACAAATGTAAGTGCCACCACTGTGGTTTTGGTCATTTTACTGGTAATTCTAAGTTCGCTCAAGTATGACATACATACATTTTTAAGGTCCTTTCTCGGTACCCGACACACAGAAGAGGGGTCATTAAAATATTCTTTGTGGCCTAATTGAGTTAAAACAACTTAACATAATGTAGCCTTCTTATCTTATTAGCCCCATCAACTCCCAGTGCGTCCTTTAAGATATGACGATTAAATGTAGACTCTTCAGTGGTCCAAACCCTGTGCCACAGAAGGACAGGTTGTATCTTGATCATGTCCTCAAGATAAGGCAGACCCCGTTCTGTGTGGCAGATAAGTGTAGACGTACTGTCCGGTACTGCCAAAAGATACCTGAGGAAGATGTTTTCTGCCACTTGTAATGAATTAACATTAGCATACCCAAAGATACCTGCACCATAAGTAGCAATTGCTACACATGTTGCCCTATAAATGTACAACAGTTCCCCTGGGGAATGTCTATCGATTTTCCTGCTAAAATTCGTTAGTGTCATCAATGATTTGCAGAATAGGAGCCTTCTAGCTTTAATTGTACTGCACCAGGAACCAGACCGATCAAACAAGATCCCTAAATATGAAAATGTGTTAGTGTTCTCTAATGCCTTAGAGTTAATAAAAATAGAATTTTTATGTTTATTTGCCCCAGGCCCACAGTTCATCGAAAACATTTTAGAGCAATTACTTGTAAGACCCAAGTTTGTCATGAATTGTGTAAAGGAGGTTACGACCCTTTGCAGACCAATTGGCGTATGGGCCATCAGGACCGTATCATCTACATAAAGGAGTGCAGGGATAGGGCGAGTAGCTGCCAAAGGCAGATCCCTGCACTCCTTGATTAAGGTGCTATCAAGATCATTAATATATAACATAAATAAGAAAGGGGCAAGGACGCAGCCCTGCCATACTCCTCTAGAGATTTGAAAGTTCCTAGTGCAGTCCCCACCCTGTCCAAAGCGGACACTCATCCTTGCCCCCGAATGAAGCTGCCTTAAAAAAGAAACTATGGGGTTATCCACCGCCAGCCTTTCCAAAATTGCCCAGAGCTTTTCGTGAACAACGCAATCAAATGCTGATGTTAAATCAACAAAAGTTAAAAACAACCTCTCCCTTTTGGCTTTTGTATATTTATCTAAAAGAATGTGGATGTTTAGGCCCTGATCTATAGTGCCTAGGCCCTTACGAAAGCCACATTGGAGACTACTTATAATTGATTGCTCCTCTGCCCACGTTTGAAGTCTATCTAAAACCCCACGCCCTATTATCTTGACTGTAGAATCCAGTAATGAGATTGGGCGATAGCAAGCTGGATTTGCTCTATCGCCCTTTTTAAAAATAGGAACGATAATGGATTCATACCATGATGTTTATAGCCCTATAGAACAACAAGCATTAAAAACTTGCTTTAGGAGAGGTCCCTATAGTGTCACGTTGTTTTTGAACAAGTCAACCGGGACACCATCCGGGCCCTGTGCCTTACCACCCGTGCTAGCTGGTATAGCCAAATTAACCTCACTCAAGGTGAAGTCCATTCTAGGATTATGGAAAGTGGGTAGAGACTCCATGTCGGCTTCAATCTCCACGGGCACCTGGTCATCTAGTATTTGATTAGTGTAGAGCTTGTAATAGTGTAATGTAGTGTAGTTCCTAGTTTCCCACTAGGCCCTGCGCATTGGAATAACATAAACAGTAGTATCGACGTGGAACTGCTTATATTCCAGGCCTCCACTGACTATGCTAAACTTAATTGGGTTGTGTTACCAACTAGCTCAGAGGTCACTGGAAACTTTCTTCTCTGCATAGGAAGTGATCAGCTTCCTTGGCACAGACAAGAAGGGATTCAGCTTTCCAACAACCGTGCAACATGACAACTTTGCTCCTCAGATCAAGAGTCGATCTCTAGGGTCGTGTGAAACAATAGACATAGATTTCACTCAGTCAGTCTAGTGCAGTTTACTTTCACGGTATGTAGAGAATAGAGAGACGGGCGTGTATCAATAAAGGTTAACATTTATTGAACAGTCTTTCTTCTCATACAAGAGAAATGTATTGCCACAATTGCAATAACTGTTATTATAAAAAGTACGTACAGTAAGATAAGAATAGCAAAATAGAACTGTAAAAGCATTGATATGGTTTCTTAGCCATACAATGGTTTAAAAGTAATAAAACATATATACAGTCATATATACATTAGGCTAACATACTCAACTGGTGCTTCTAACTAAGCCTACCCCAGTGTGCCTGACCTAGGCCTAACACGTGAGAAGGGGGAGTAAGTAAGTAGCTTAAGTTAAGTTGGTTTTGCCAAGGTTTGTTTCAAGAATTCTCGTCTAAGGGTTTAGTCAACACCATACCTCTGAATAGAATGATGGAGGATTGGTATCTCCTTCAGGGGTCTCTCTCGATATCCCAGTCACCTGCGAGGGTAAACTGGAAGCGCCGGGACTGGATTTCTCTGCACGAGAAAGGCAGCGGCTTCTCTCAGCGCGTCGAGGAAGGAGGGGTGACAGCGTCCGCGGGCAGCTGGGCTGGATGTCTTCGCAGAGGACGGCTGCACGGCTCCTCAAGCGTACTGCACCATAGGTCGCGCTGTAGCGGCGATAATGGTAATCAGTAGCTTCACCACCACAGGATAGCAGGCTGCAGCGACAGAGTGCTAGTTTTTACCAACACAGGGTCATGCAGGCAGCTGGCATCAGCAACATGTTCGCTCATTGCTTAAGGCAACGTTGGTAATATTTATACCTGACAGGTGCCGGGTTTGACGCAAGTTTGCTGGACATAAGACGTCAATTAAAGATGTCACTAGGAAGTGATAGTTATCAGTTGCTCATTAGAGTTCCATTACTAATCAAACATAGCAAGCGGGGATTTCCAGGTTTGCTAAGTTTTTATCTTGTTGAAGAACTCGGAGTGTTATCTAGGAATATCAGATAGTGACTGCTGCTCTGTCATTGCACTAATTGGTCGCAAAGGAAGTAGCAGAGAGTCATGCTGGAATGTGGCTCTGTGGCTCTGCTCGTGTGAGGCCAGAGATGACTTTTCAGAAAATCGTACTTGAACGGTTATGCCAATATAGGGAAAAAGGGGCTTTATAGCCGAATAGGGGCATAAGGTCACAGTATCGATCAGGAACCTAGATAAGCACATGACAGTAATACCCACTCTTCCTCCGAAATGGCAGTCTCTATGGTTGCTTTTGATTTATCAGTAAGGAAAGGCGCATTAACAGGCTTCCAAAAGGCAGCAGAATCACGGTTAGTCGATGCCTCATGCAGGGCATTCCACGCTTCCTCTTTTAGTTCATCCTTCTTTATTGTTAGTGCCCTCTTGTAATTCCTTCTGGCTTCCTTAATAAGGTCATATTACTTAACTCTAGCTTTTAAAGCGTATTTAAGTCTAGAATAGGCCTTGGTACAAGTGGAATCGAACCACCCTACACTATGATTATCGCACCTTTTAGCATTTACCCACAGACTTTTTTTAATTTGGGCTGAAATAGCTATAAAATTCTCAATGATTACTGGGTGAGAGGAATTTTCATCAAGGCAGGCATGGAAACTATTTTTACACCTCATCAATAACTTAGAGAGAAATTCCTCTGGTATCACCTTCATCCACTTCAATGCGTATCCGTTTTGCCTGATCAGAGTGATGTTATTCAAGAACTGCGTGGATCAATTTTTTCTATTTAAATCTTGATTGAACACCAAAATATCAATACTTAACGGAAAGTGGTCGCTTAAAGCGATATCATGAGTAATAAAATTCTTAACACGAGCGGAGTGTCTGCTATATATTAGAATATAGTCAATTGTTGAAAAGACACCTCGACCATTAAAAGTTGGGCTAAAAGGGACCTCAGGTAAGCATAGACTATTTGCAAACCCCATGTCGCAAGAGAATACAATGTAATTCAGGAGGTCCCCATATGATGTATGAAAAAATCCAGAGAAACTAGTGTCATTTCCAAAAGTAATCCAACACAACCCCTATCCCCCTTGTGACATAGGAAACAATTAAAATCCCCTCCCCAAATAACAAAAATATCGTAAGTAATCCGACTAAGCAAGTCTTTCACATGTCTGCATACATTTCCAAATACTTCCTCCACCATTTAAGAGAAGACATTGTTATAAAGATTCAATATAATCACACAGGATGTATGGTCCACTTGCATACTAACAACATGGTAGAAGCTATTGTTAACAACTAACTCAACTTTCCTAGTTTTAAAATAATTAGAAATATAAGTACAAAGACCCCCTTTTGCTCTACCATGAGTCGATCTAGTTCCTGGGGTGTGAAATGTTTTGTAGCCACACAAACTAATAGGCTCCTCAACCCGGGTTTCTTGTAAACTAAATATCTCATATTTGTTCACTTACAGCTAGATTCATCATAGTCCCGTTTTGCGAGTCCTTAATAGCGATTATTAGGGAATAGCTATTAAGGACTTGCAAAACGGGATTCATGTAGGAATCGCTAAATAAATTGCGATTCCTACACATTCCTTATTTGCGATTAGTAAATTGCTAATCGCAAATAAGGATGCGATTTCAAGGGTGCCAGGGGTGTCCAAAGGACACCCTGTACCACCCCTGAAATGTAATCTACATTGGTGTTGCACACACACATGTCCAAAGGACATGTGTGTGTGTACCATGCAACTTAGAAAAATGCATTTAAATGCATTTTTCTAAGTTTTCGCTATTTACCACGAGGTTTGACCTCGCGGTAAATAGCGGCCCGAAATTGCGATTTCGCAATTTTGAAATGGTTCATGAATTGCATTTAAGGAATCTCAAATAGAGATTCCTTAAATGCAATTCCTCGCAAATGTGCGAATTCTTTATTAGAGAATTTTGCATTTGGGATGATGAATCCCAAATGCAAAAATTGCACTCGCAAAGGGCCAGATTCTCAGAATCTGGCCCTTTGCAAGCGCAATTTAGCTTGATGAATCTGGCCGTTAGTCCACCCACACTTTATTAGTCACTTTTGATTTCAGTCCGGCCACATTCCAAAACATGATCTGGCATTTGGTATCCTTCACATTACTGCCCGATTTACCACCAATGCCCTCATCAAACGTGGGCATAATTTCATTGTGGGGCATGGAGGTATGCACAATGACATCCCACGTCTCTACATGATTAGAATCTGTGATAGCTGATGTCTCTTGAGGGGGTTGTACTGTTATGATACACCTAGGACTGCATGATAGAGGGCCCTTATAGCGGACAATGTGTCTGGAGCATCCAGCTTTGCATTTAGCTTTCCTACCTCACTCTGCGTGTGCATATTAGTGCTAAGTAATGATTTTTCCCAGTTTTCAGATTTGTTAGCTGGTGTGGACTTTGTCCTTTTCGGGGCCCTTTTTCGGGTTTTAGGGGAGAGCCTCTCTGTCGTAATAGGGTCTGGAACCTCCCCCCCATAAGTGCTCAGGCAAATACTCGGGCAATCACTCGGGTTCCTGGCACGCTTATTTGGTGGCTGGTGCTGCGCGTTGTGTTCCTGCTCACTGCCTGACAAGTGGTCAGAGATATTCACCACACAACCATTTATACCCGGTTTACTTCTCTGTTCCTCGAATAATTCGGAACTCACTTTCACTGAGGTACTCTCATCTACCCCCGGTTTTAAGGCCTCTGCGACCGCATTGATCTGCCGTTCTATGGCGCCTATAGCACCAGTGAGGTAATTAAGTAAGGACTGGCGGGAATGCTCCCCTGTTTTAACTGGCTTCTTATTCTGAGTGGACATTGTTTTTTTCTTCCAAATACTGAATATGACGCACACAAATCACAAAGATCAAGGTAGGAGAACCAGAAACTTTTACAAATTGCAAAAGGGGAGATAAGAATAAATATTTGCAAGTATACGTAGCGGACTTAATGCCCCTCAAAGATGCTCCCTTGGGGATAAATAACAACAATGCAGAAGTCCAGCTTCAATCCAGGTTAATAACGAATGTCTACAGAGTTCCTTTCCTTAAGAATTGTTACTTCTTTATCGAAATAATCTCAGAGTCACGATACCTTAGGACGTGGATGTCAGAGCTGTGGCCCGGCCCGGCCTCTGTCGGTCTATGACAAGTGAAGACGGGCCCGCCCTTGGCCCGGGCTTTGCCCGCCACACCCGCACCCGTCCCGCGCTGCAGGAGCCCGCGGCCGCTTAAGAGTGGTGGCAGCGGCACAAAGGGCGTGCTGGCGCCTCCAGGCGCAGGAGCTGCTGGGGATTGTAGGCTGTCCCCCCTCGGAGCGGTAAAGTGCGTTGTGCAGGCGGGGTAACGACCCCCTGTTGTACTCCGTCTCCTGCCCTCCAAAAGTGCGTAGGGCAAAAGTTCTCCGGTCAGGCAGTGGGAACAGTAATTTTTACCCCTACGCTATCCAACACTTTCCCTACTGTTGCACTCACTGGAGTGGGAATAGTAATTTTTACCCCTACGCTATCCAACGTTTTCCCTACTGTCGCACTGTTTAGAGTTGGAATATTAATTTTATTCCCTCCACTATGTAATATTTTTTGTAATATTTTAGTTAATGTAGTATATAATTAATTTTAAAAGTATTAAAAATAATTGAAATTGTTTTAATTTGTTATATATATTTATTTAATTCAGTTTTATATTATTGTTTTATGTGTAGAGATGAGTTATTAAAATAATTATTAAAACATATTAAGTAATTATATGTATTATATATTATATGTATATGTTTAATTATTTTTTTTTTCCATTTAACATTTTTTTTATTGTTAACACAACAAACACAGGTGCCTTAGCCTACATCCACAAAGTGGTCGGCCGCCGGGTATAGAAGCAAATCACATGAGGCGAACAAATAGCATCATGGTACACAGCAAGTCGCCTACAACCACTACGGGCCAGCCGCGTTAAGCAATCATTTAAAAATTACTGCAATGTAACATGTAACATTTGAACATGAACTAATGGTGAGACTACATTTACATTCTGTGGGCACTCGCAAGAAGGAAAAAAGAAATAAATGAGAAAAAGAAAAAGAGAGAAGAAAATAAAATACACAGGTGGTCAGTGGTCACTGCACTCTCAGATGGGACAATGCTAACAAGCATATAAATGGGGTTCTCCAAGGAGGAACACATGGGGGGACATCCGCCAGTTACTAGGGAAAGAGGGCACCCACACGTTATAGGAGCTCAACAACCAACACCAGCAACAGCATCTCATGCGATTGTGTGTGCTAATACATATCCAGGAATAAGGAGCAATACATATTGCGCTGTTGAGCAATGCTTTAAGGATTTGGCCATCACAAGGGATGATCTACCGAGCCCGTTGCATCAGTGTTTGCTGCTCTGGCTGAGAGGTAGGATGTCAGAGGTGACCAAATGTTGCGAGGTCTAGAGGAGGTGGGCAGCAATTCAGCATAATTGAAGAGCTGTTCCTGACAAAAGATCATGTCGTCCAACCATTCCTTAAACTTGGGCGCCCTCCCTCTGCCCCAGCGGCATGCCACCCGTCTCTTTGCCATCAATAACGCTAACACTATGTACTTACGAGATGGTGATGGAACGGGTTGGACATAGCCAAGTAGTGCCATCAGCGGTGTACTGTCTAAGTGTATCTCAGTCATCTGATGCAGGGCCTCAAAGACATGTTCCCAGAAGGTCTGGACTACCGGGCAGCTCCAAGCTAAGTGTAACATGTCTGCATTGGTCGGATGGCATCTATCACAGGCGTCCGAGTCTCGTAGACGATACCGGTGCATTTTGGCCGGTGTGTAGAACAACCTATGGAGGTATTTGTAGTGTTCAACGCGCAATCTGCTGCTAGCCGATATGCGCTCAGCCTGGAGGCAACAAAACGGTCGTCAGTGAGTTCAATCCCTAATTCCTCACTCCACCGCGCTCTGGACTGTGGAGGTGATACAACCTGCTGCTCTTGGATAGTATGGTACAACAAGGAGACCAGTTTTGTGGGTGTGTCACGTTGCAGGAGTAAGTGGAGGGGTGCAAGCGTGGGGGGCTTTGCTGGGAAATTAGCATGCAAGGCTCGGATCCCATGCTGAAGTCGCAAATATAGAAAGCTGTCCAGCGGCGTATGGGTCAGATTTTGAAAGAGGCTGTCCGATGCGCGGGAATGGCCAACTTCGTACAAGTCGCCCCAAGTGGCAAGAGCAGCCCCCTCCTTAAGTTTATGAAAAATCGTCTCCTGCAGTAATGGCATAACAGGGTGATAGGCCAATGGTAAAAGTGGGGAATATAATGAATCCGCCCCCAAGAGCATCTCAATGCGTCGCCATGCCGTGATCGTGGCATGTACAGTGTTCCGAGTGCGTTCCCGAGCCTGTAGGTCAGCAAATAGTACCCCTTCTATTGGGATCGGGTGCGCAAGCCAATGCTCGGCTGCTAGTTGCGGCATGAATCGGGGGCGCCGTATCCAATAGTATAGATAATGGGCCTGAGCGCTTATATAGTACAATTCTAGGTCCGGAATGGCAAAGCCACCCGCGACATAAGGCCTGGTGAGAATAGTCCACTGTAGACAAGCTTGTTTCCCCCCACACCAATCTAATCAATTCAGTTTTCAATAATGCGAAGAAGTGTCGCCCCTGGTGGCACGGGATGTTAAGGAAAAGGTAGAGTAGTTGTGGGAATATGACCATTTTAATCAAAGACGTCCGTCCAGCCAATGACAGGGGGAGTTTTATCCAACAGGATACTTTGTCGGTGATACGGGTTAGTGCAACCTCATAATTAAGTCTCATAAGTTCTTCTTTATCCCGTGTGATGCCAATCCCCAGGTAACGGAACTCGTCATCAAACCACTCCAGTGGGTAGTCTAAAGGGAAGAGTGGCGTCGAGTCCGTGAGGGCAAAGAGACATGATTTTCCCCAATTAATCTGGAGACAAGATATACCGCCAAAATCAACAAACTCTCGGAGGAGCACATTGAGGTTGGAACAGGGATCTGGAACGTAAAGAGTGATATGTCTTCGGCATACATAGATATAAGGATCTGCCGCAGAGGATAACATAGAGCCATATCGTTATGCCGTTGCCTCAGTCGAGCTTCCAGCGGTTCAGTGACCAGCGCAAATAGAAGAGGCGACAGGGGGCATCCCTGTCGGGTGCCCCGGGCAATCGGGAATGGCGTGGACATGTGCCCATTAAACAGCACCCTAGCTCCTGGTTGGCAGTATAGGAGCTTAATCCATGAAATAAATAGAGGGGGGAAGCCCATCTGTTGCATGACACCAAATATGTAATCCCATTCGACAGAGTCAAAAGCTTTGGTGGCGTCGAGAAAGACCGCCGCCAAAGGGAGGTCCGGGGAAACGGTATCTAAAACAGTGAAAAGCGTGCACAGGTTATGAGAGGTGGACCTTCCCGGGACAAACCCAGATTGATCCGGCAGTATTAAGGGGTCAAGCAATAAAGTCAATCTGTTATGGAAGTCGATAATGCCCAAAAGAGCTTACAAAGAATAGATGTTAAATAAAAAGGTGCAGGAGAAAGCCCTTTTAAATCTAAAAGTACTTTTTTCCCAATGATGCCAAAAGACGCTGTGGACATATTCCATGAATGCGTGGTTGAGGATTTAAAGAAATTGAATAAGAAAGTCGATGGTCAGAAACACACAAGAACACAAAATGAAGTACAATATGCGAGTTTGATGATTAAACTCAGCAAAAACTAACAAATTGTAATTAACAAAAGTGACAAAGGAGGGAACATTGTACTCTGGCGTAAAAAGGATTACATCAGTGAGGCCATGAGACAACTGGGTAATGTTGATTGCTATGTTAAATCCAATGGTATGGAATACAAGAAGGCAAAGGATGGTTTAAAAAAGCGATTGTCTACTTTTAAAAGGGAAGGCCTGATATCATCAACAGAATTTGGCTTTCTACTTACAGAAAATCCTGTAATTCCATATATGTATTTAATACCCAAAGTGCATAAGATGAGGGTCCCCACGCCTGGGAGACCAATCATCTCAGCAATCAACAGTATAAGTGAAAATTTCTCTCAATATATTGATTTTTATTTGCAGGACATGGTAAAGGGTCTTCCAAGTTACATTAAAGATACTGGAGATTTTTAAAATAGACTCAAGTCGATTAAATGGCAAGATGATTGGCGCATGTTAACATTGGATATTGAATCATTATATACTTGTATCAGTCATGACAAAGGAATGGAAGCCATACAACATTTTTTAGGACAGAGAACCTGCGAATATTATAGCCAGAATCAAATGCTACATGAATTGGCGAGCTGGTGTTTGAACAACAATTTCTTTATGTTCGGTAAGGATATGTGGAGACAAACAAGGGGTGTGGCGATGGGATCCTGCTTCTCCCCCAGCCATGCATGTTTGCATGTTGGTTGGTGGGAGGAGCGGGATCTCATGGTCACCCCTGGTTTTAATTATGTACGTCATTGGTTTTGTTTCATTGACAATGTTTTTTGTGTGTGGGAGGGAGATGAAATCAGTGCACTGAAATTTTTGGAGTCACTGAATGAAAACCAACAAAACCTCTTTTTTACATCAAATGTTAGAAGAGTAAAATCTGAATTTTTGGATGTAAAAAATTGAAATAAAAAACCACACGATAGAAACATCCTTATTCCGCAAAGCTACTACTTGCAATAGCATTTTACATGCCAGCAGTTGGCATCCAAGACACCTGATTGAAAGCATCCCTTATGGTGAGCTTTTACGATTAAAGAGAATCTGCAGCTCCCCTGAGAGTTTTGAAGAGGGTGCGAAAGAAATGTTAGGGCGCTTAAAAACAAGAGGCTACAGTGATGTGACTCTATCAAGGGCATTATCCAAGACACAAGAACGATCCAGGGAATCTTTGTTAGTATCCAAAGAACTTAATGAATCAGAAGATAATGATACTCCTCGCTTGATAATGACATTCAGCAAGCAGAAGAGAAAGATTAGATCTATCATTAAGAAAAACTGGCCCATCATACTCACTGATGGGGTTTTGGGAAATAGATTGCCCGGCATACCCACCATTACCTATAGAAAAGCAATGTCCATGCGCAATAAACTGGTGAAAACAAGTCCAGAAATAGGTAATGGCAGTACCTGGTTGAAACCTAAGGATGGTTTTTTTAGATGCTCGTCGTGTCGAGCTTGTACATTTGGGACAAACACTACCCATTATGACACTCCTTTCTCCAAATACCAGACAGCGATCAAGGGCAACTATGGTTGCCGGACGGAGTTTGCTATTTATGTTCTGACGTGCACCTGTGGCCTGGTATGTAGGCAGCACTAAGCTGCAGGTGCACATCAGAATATTGCAGCACCTCAGGGTCATCGTTAATAACGACAATGCTTACCCGGTGGCCCGGCACTTCAAGGCTATGCATGATAACAACTTGGCATGCCTCACATATTTTGTGATCGATTCTGTGGCCCCCCCTAAGAAGAGGTGGGGATAGAGAAAAATTGTTGAGGAGAAAGGAGACAGGTTACCTGGTAACACTGGATAGTAAGTATCCTAATGGGTGAAATACAACAGAGGACCTGCACAACTTTTTATGATCTTTTAAAATGCAGCAACTTTGGAAAATTTAGCAAAACTGTGAAAAGTAAGTCACTTTGAGAGCTATGATTGGGTATCAAATGTAAGATTTGTATATATGTCAAGTTCATGTTACAAGAACCTCACACAGTACGTTGAAACTGATAAAACTCTAATAATACAGACTTTTTTTTAAATTATATAGTATTGTCAATATTAGCACTTTTCTTATTTTTGAAGGTCTTGGGTAAAGACTTTTTTTCCTTTAATTGAAAAGGTTTCTTAGATAGTTTATTAGTATGTTAAAACACTGTTTTGCACATAAAAAAGCACTTTATAAAAATAAACAAAAAACAAGTAAGACAAACCCACACTCATTTCTAAATAATTACTGTGCACAATCTCTGGCAAGGTCAGATACAAGAGGAGACAACATTGCTGATGGTACAAGTTTGTTTAGGTAGGCGCATGCACGCGGCCACAAAAGACAAGTTTGAAATATTAACTAAAGTTAAGGCAAACATAAGATATGTGATGTACAGGCTTTGATTACATGTAAACAAAAAATGCAGAATTTTGCACATATTGCTATGACTTACACATTGGCAATAGTTTTGCACATTTGTTGATTAATAAATATATCAACTGGTGAATAAGCATTTGGCACTTTATAATGTTTACAAAGATGTATATATGGATGAAATACAAAGCCCAAACATACATTAAAGCAGTTAGAGGGTCAGCTGAGGTTTTAAAGTATGCAATATGTATTTTAAGTGTATTTATTTATTTATAAATGTTTTATATATTGAACGTTATAAATTATTTAATGCACTTGCTACTTTGGATTACAAACTTGAATGCATTCATGCAGTATATAATTTGTACAATTCACAAGATGTAATTATAATAAAACAACACAATTATAACTTCTGTAGCTAATGTCAATAAGAAATCCTTTTTTAATATGGCCAGCATTGTGATTGTGAAACATCGAAAATGTAATGGTATGTTGCCTATGTCTGAGTGTCATCATGTGACCTACTAAGGGAGGTGTTACAATCATGTTTAAAAGGCATAGGCTGATGTGGTGACTGTTGTGTGAACAAGAGCACTTGATGCTCGAAACGCGTCAACATGAAAGGTCAGATTAAATAAAGAATATCGACTTGCCTGAAGCTGTTGTGTCCGCTTCTTCATTTCGCCCTCGAGGAGGTTATGAGGATTGCTGTGCTGATATATATATATATATTGCACTAGCACTTTATGTCTGTTTCTTTGGGCTGGATCCAAAATTTAGCGCTGTATAGGTTGTACTGCATCTTAGGAAAGTTTATAACCGTTGAGCAGTTTTTAACCCTGATATATTTCGTATTATGAATCGGTAATGAATTGGTTTAGATTATATTCTATACATATGTATTTATAATGATTTTTTTTATATCTTATGAGAATAGGATGTATACATTTTAAATGTATTTGCACTTTCATACCTTTTTCTAAATCAGTAATAATTGCTCCGTTAAATCTGTTTTCTAGGATCTATGCGCTTTTAACCCCAGCCCAATGATTGCACATTGTATATAAACACTCACTATTGGTTCCAATTGTCATGTGATCAAGGCTACCGTGACGTAGCCAAAACGCGTCATGCTGGAGACGATGGGACAATAAACCACCTTCTTGATAACCTTTTGCGCATTTTGTGGTCTGTACCTGTGGGGAACTTTGGCGATCTTGGGCCGAGGAGCAGGAGCTGGAATTGATATTCTTCAGGTGGTACGCGGCCGTTGCCGTCTTTACAGACCCTCCTTTCGTAACAGGCTGCCTGGCTTGGCGGTCGAACGTGGAAGCGAACCAGTAGTTAACCCGGAAGGTGTATTCAAGCTGGCAGCCCCCCGCTTTGGAGCAGCAAGATAGCAGACTCAGTCACCGGTGAACTCGGAGGCACCCGTGGAGAAACATCGTTGGAGTCGGAGGACCCCGGAGGAAGTCACTCGGAAACCTTCAGGGTAAGCCGGTACGTGCACGCTAGCACACATCCAGGGGTGCATATCCAAGTTGGCGGGTGAAAGGATTGTAGCGCATTGTGATTGAATTTGACTGTGACACTGTGACATAAGTGTTGTTGGTCTAAAGGATTGGTACATTGTCCCAAAAAATATGTCTACACCAGCGGAGACATTGAGGAACTGGGAAGCATTGGCGGACGCCATGTTTATTAATCTTCCGGCATTGAAGGCTATCTCAGATGGTGTTAAGGTGAATAATACCACCATCGATTTAAAAGGAACATTTAAAAAGCTGGAGAAATTATTGAGAACAGAGACGACTAAGTGGTGGGAGAAACACTCACTTGAAAAATACAAAGAAGTGGGCCGTGTACCTACGGGGTTGAGGTTTCTCATAGCTCCATCTTTTGAGAACCCCAACCCCCTAATGCTGAAGGAATGGGCGTCCAAAAACTTAGACGCATCCATGAATATGGTTTGCATCCTTATTAAGTATGCGTAAATTGATCGCAATGAAATTTTAAAAGAAATTGAACAACTGAATAACGAAATTGAATGCGGAGGATAATAAAGAGTTTGTGAAGAAATATAGAGACGAAATAGATGTAAGACTTGTAACATCAAGAAACCATTAGCACTCAGAAACAATTTAAGTTTGCGCGTGACAAGAGCTACCGTGACGTAGCCGAAACGCGTCATGCTGGAGACGATGGGACAATAAACCCCCTTCTTGATAACCTTTTGCGCATTTTGTGGTCTGTACCTGTGGTGAACTTTGGCGATCTTGGGCCGAGGAGCAGGAGCTGGAATTGATATATATATATATATATATATATATATATATATATATATATATATATATATATATATATATATACGGGCAATGGTGCATTCTGGGGCTCATAGTTTGGAAGCACGGGCCAAGTGACCACTTGGATTTGACAAATGCACTCACCTGTGAACAAGGCAAGAACGCCGAAACACGTAGGGAAGAAAGAAGTGCTCAAACTGCTGCCGGGTTGTTGATGAATAAAAGTCAACTTGCGGATAAAACGAAGTTGGGCTCTGCGCCTCTTTTGTTGTTGTTGGAACAGAGTAACAGGATCTCCATTCCTGTCTTGGCAGAGCCCGCCCTGCAGGGTCGGGGGCCCCCAGTAAAGTGGAGTCTCTTCGTGCTATATATATATATATATATATATATATATATATATATATATATATATATATATATATATATATATATATATATATATATATATATATATATATATATATATATATATATATATATATATATATATATATATATATATTTGTGTGTATATATATATATATAATTTATTTTAAGTCATTGTCAATACTTGTAATGTTAGTCATTTTCAGAATTCGTTTTTTTACATATTTGGGCAGAGATGTGTAGTAAGGAATCTACAAGCACACCTGCCTACACACATCAATGGCAAGGAACCTCATATTGTGAAAAAACAATCTTATCTGTGAAGTGCACTACCACCAGGCCTCCTGAAAATGAAGAAGAGGGAAGGGAAACCCATACAACTGACTCCTCGGAGCGTGCCAGAGAACCCCTACGATTCCTCCTGTAACAGAACTTCATAAAAACAAGTTAAAAACTGAACATTCACTAACAGTGAAGTATAGGTCAATGTTAAAAGATACAGCAGAAAGAGCATGCAGTCAGATACAAAAATTCAATTATCATACAGGTATATACTTTCTTCATCACGATTGAGTTCCCCAGGACTGTTGGTATCACGCTCTAAAATGATCCTGGAATCATTTTTCCTAAGTCTCTGTGTTCTATCCCTGCCTCTTGAATTGCATGGGATTTGCTCAACAGCAAAGAACGAGTGAAGGGAGCTATCCTTGTAGTGTATTTCTAGGAAATATCTCGCTACTGGATAGTGTGGGTCACATTTGTTAATGGTTCTTATTTATCAAGGACAAGATTTTTAACCGTATGAATGCTGCTGCCTATGTATCCGAGAGAACAGGCCCATTCAAGGACATAAACCACGAAAGTAGAACTGTAGGTAAGTAACTGGGTGATCTTCTGATTCTTGCCTTCATTGGTGGTAGAGTATTCCTTACTGACGGTACTGGTCCTGCAAGGTTTGCAGTGCCCACAGGGAAAGAATCCTGTATGTTGTGTTCATTTGCTTTGTTCATGAGTATGATGCAACTGTGGGCAAGTATAACCCTGAGGCTGCATCCTTTCCTGTAGTTCAGGGTTCTCCATAGTCGGTCCTGGGGAGCCGAATCCATGCCTGATTTTTAAGATAACCACATTTATCTAAATAGGGCTATGCTAAAAATCTGGCATGGATCTATCCCTCCAGGACTGACTTTGGAGATCCCTGCTGTAGGTGATCCTTCCTGGGTCTCTCACAAATTGAGTGAACAGTGGTAGGGTCATTTTGAGAATATCCCAGTTTTGGTGAGTATCTGGCGAATTCTGTTGGAATTATCATTATAGGTCACTACTACTCCCAAATCAGTGGGAGAGTCAGTTCTGTTGTCAGACATTCTCAAGAGTGACCCTGCCATCGGTCACATATATATCTGAAACACAGGATATATATATTTATACATATATATATATATATATATATATATATATATATATATATATATATATATATATATATATATATATATTACCTACTGGCGGTCGCCAGTAGGTATATATAGTTAGGATTTTTTCCCTATGGGATTTCTGAAAATTCTATGCCTAATAACTTTGGCGTTTGTGGACGGAATCGGCTGAAATTTTCAGGAAAATGGCACATTTTGCTTCTGAGCAGCCCCTAAAAATTTGAGGGGGTTTCGTCAAGGGGGGCCTGAGAAAAAAGGGGGGTCCCAAAACGCGTTTTTAACATTGAGTTTTCCATAGGGCGGTTGGACTCACTTTTAGCTCGAACGGCTGAATGGATTTGCACGAAACTTGGCAAAATTGTAGGGACTGTTAGCCCGATGTGCCTTTGCTAGGTCTCAATATATGTGCTTCAGTGGATTTTGAGAAATTAACGTTTAAATCAAGATATATATCTGTAACAGCGCTCCGGGCAGCGATCCGGTTCGCGTACTTTTCGCTTATCGGAACTATGCGAAGCGAAGCTGATTGGGTCTCCGGTGTCTGTCAACATTCTAAACAGTCCGGTGCGGCCGCCATCTTGTCTCTCGGTAGGATCGAGAGATAAGAGGAGGCCAAAACAAAGGGGGAAATTTCGATAAGGGGGCATAGTAGATCCTCCCTGACCTCCTAGGTTTTATGTGGAGGTTGTAAAAGGTTTCTGCAGGGCAAAAAAAAAAAAAAAAATAAATTATTTATGCGTGGTGAGCTCCTAGTACGCGAACCGGGTAGCGCTCTGGGCAGCGTACTAAAAGAATGATAGTTTTTTCTTATACTGTATGTTAATTATTTTTTGTTTTTGTTGGGTTTTTTTTGTTTTCTTTATTTTTTTTTTTTTTTTATTATGATTGTGTTTCATACTTTATTAAATTTTCTAACATTTCATTGTCAGAAATGTCATAATTTATTATAGGGTGTAATTTTTTTTCATTTTGAAGCAGGTTGTCCACTGCTTCAACACATTGTAGAAGTTCGTTGTCTCTACTGTCATCCATAAAGTCATCAATTTTGTCTTGGCTGCTCTCCTTCAGTTCAATTGAAAATGTACCTTGTTGTTCACCTTCCATTTTGCCTGAAATTTTGAATAAAAAAATATATATTAGTAGAGATTGGGCACTGTTGGGATTAATTTTAGATAGGTAGTTTTTATCAGTGAATTTTTCTTTTGGCAGTGTATAGTATCAGAGTGGAAATATGACTATAAAAAAGTGTATGTAATTTAACGAAGAGAAGCCTAACTCCATTCCTAACTATAACAGAGAAGTCTATCTAAATCCATAACTACTACAGAGGGATAGTGTATATGTATCAGAAAAAGTCTACCATATCAAGTTATAGTGTACAATAAACTTCATTTTTAAAAATAACAACTTACCTTCAGAAACAAGTTGAAGTCTTAGGTAAGTATTGAAATGTGATGTACAACAAGAAGTAGCAGTCAAAATGGCTGTGTTTTCTTCTCTTCCTTTATATATATTCAGGTATATAACCAATCAAATATCAGGTAATAAAAGTAGAAAATGAAAGTAAGATTTTTATTGGTTGTCAATTCCAACACTTCAGATGTGTTTTGTGAAGTAATTTACCTCAAGGTATTTAGAGAGGTCTATAGGCTTAATGGCTAAATGGAATTTCAATCAAATTTGTGAAAATGAAAGGGATTGTTATGTAGTATGAGTTAATCTATATTTGGTGAGAGTGTCTCCAGTCCTTTTTCTTTGAATTACTTTCCCACCTTTTCTTTGGGCCGCTTCCCGGGAAGCAGTTTAGTCCGCGAACTAGAAGCGTAACGGGAGTCCACCATTTTGTGTTTCGGTCGAATTAACATATAAAATGGAGGTTAAATAATGTTCAGAAAGGGTAGAAGGGGACACGGTACAAGTATTTTGACCCCCCAGGTTTTCTGAGGGTGGCTGAGGAGGACCATATGTGCGGTGAAAAAACATTTTTAAAATAATTTTGGGCGGTTAGCTTCCAGTTCGCGTACCGGGTAGCGCTCTTTGAGCGTAGTTTGTTGAAAATTACAGAAATAAGTTAGAGAAAAGTATTAATTGTGCGTGATCAGATGAAGGGTAGCTCTGAGAAGAGCTTTTGGGTTTATGTTCCATTTAGGTACTTATAAGTAGGTACCAATGCACAGTCTTAAATTCAGAATGAAAATTCTGTTGCCCTCATCTGAGAAGTGAACTCCATCTCCTCTGTAGATATCTTGCATGTAGTAACGCAAGTTATTATTGTACAGGGAGCCCATTCCATGGTCTCTCATGAAAGCTGAAACAGATTTGTTTACATGCTTCCTCGCTTTCTCAATTTGTGGACCAAATTGGTTGGACCACCTCCATTTCTGTCTTTGGCATATATTGGAATATACCAAGGCAGTTTGAGGAAAAAGTGCCATTAATTGCTCAAAGGTGTCCTTTAAAAGCATTTCCAGACCTACTCCTGTTAAAGTGCCCAAATCATTACCTCCACAATGCACTATTAACAGGTCAGGTTTTGGCAAATGCATAAAGGTTTTCACCAATGGTATCAATTGGTGACATTTCAATCCTCTTTGGCCCAACCATTTAATTTCCACATCTTGTAAATTGAGGTTGTGTAAATTTCTGTTGTCAGCATACCTCTGAGCCCAGTGGATGTAACTATGTCCAACAATCCAGACGTTAAACATGGTGGGAGAAGGTTGTGCTGCAGTCAGATGAAGTGTGGTAATGAAAGGGCAGTTGAAACAGTAGGAGTTTGTAAAGAAAAAAAACTGTGGATTTCCAATGCTAATGATTCATTAGCAGTGATTGGCGCATTTCCATTTCTGAAAACAGAAAGTTAGGGTGCATGGATGTGTTCTTGAAACATGTAATTTCAATGGTCAAGGAAGAAACTTTTAATGAAAGATTGCACTGGATACGCAGGTGCACTGAGAGTTCAGAGTTCAATTGAAACATTGTTGTGTGAACTTGCAAACATGAGAGGTCTTCCAGGAGGTCGTTGCTATGGAAAAAAGGCAGAGAGGGCAGAGGGGGGGAAGGGTTTTGATTTGAAAAAAGTGAGGGAAGAGTTATGATTGGCTAATATGAGAGATATGTGAAATGAATATCTGTATTTCTGTGCTTTCAATAGCTGCAGCCTCTGGAGTGCATCCTTTTTCTTCTGCTGAAGACAATTTGGTGTATTTCTGAGACTGTTTTTAAAATCCAAAAAGTATTTGCTAAGGTGAGAAAAGATTTATTTTTTTTAGATATAGAATAGAATGATTTAAGGAGAAAATGATGAAGAAAGCTGTGTTTTAAAACTGTGGCTTTGTCTATAGTGATATAGAAATAGATTTTGTTACTTTGAGAAATTGTATTTGCATATTCGGTGTAGGATTCTGGCATGTAGTAACTCAAGGTATTGTTGTATATGAAGCGCATTCCATGGTCTTTTATGTAAGCTGAAACAGATATGTTGTTTTTAAAAACCATTTTGAAATCAATTAAATTTTGGATATGTACTGTTAGAGCTTCATAGGTTGTTTTGGATCATATTTATAAGGCATTTGAGTGTCTTTGATGTTATTTTTTCATTTTTTAATGGAAAGCATTCCTCATGGGGCAAGTGTCTTGTAAATACGCTCTCACCTGCGCTTGGCAAATTTAGATTTTGATTATGGGAGTTACATAGCCATGTTAATAATGTCGGAAAAATGATGCTAGGGCATTCCAGAAAACGCTTTCGTGTGTCTCAAGGACATTTTCAGTCATTTCCTCTTGAATGCAGGTATACAATTGATTTATATGCTGTGTTTAAAAACGATTCTTTTCTATGATGATATTTTTTCTTTTTTAAATGGAAAGCGTTCCTCATGGGGCTCTGAGCAGTTCTTAGTCATGTTATCCAATGGGTGGTGGATAACATGGCTAAGAGCATTTGCTGAATAATGCATGAATATCGTTGACTTTTCAGCGTAATTCATGCATTGCGGCCGTTTTTTTTCGCATTTGCGAGCAGTTCTTAGCCATGTTATCCAATGGGAGGTGGATAACATGGCTAAGAGCATTTGCAGGATAATGCATGAATATCGCTGACTTTTCAGCGTGATATTCATGCATTGCTGCCGCTTTTTATCGCTAAGGAGAAAATGATGAAGACAGCTGTGTTTTTAAACTGTGGCTTTGTCTGTAGTGATATAGAAATAGATTTTGTTACTTTGCGAAATTGTAATTGCATATTCGGTGTAGCATTCTGGCATGCAGTAACACAAGTGTGCTTGGCAAATTTAAATTTTGATTATGGGAGTTACATAGCCATGTTAATAATGTCCAAACAATGGTGCTGAGTAGTTTTTAGCCATGTTATCCAACATGGGCTTTGATTGGATTTCCACAGAGCCTATTATGAAGCCCATTATCGCCGCTTTATCAGCCGTTTTCGGCCGATAATGCGACGATAATTTTAGTGTACAGGTTTGATAATATTTCCCTACATTCGCAGGGCTAGGTGATAGGCTGAGACCAGCCTGGCATGTAAAATGGCTGCCGTGCACGACAAAATTGTGGCATTGTAAAAAAGGCAAGTTGGCGCAGACATTGTGTCTCAATAAGGATTCATTTCTAACAATGTGGTATTTTATCAAGCCTGTGCGCTTCAATTATCGCCGCTTTATCGGTCGAAAACGACCGATAAAGCGGCGATAATGGGCTTGATAATATGCTCTATGGATTTCCAATCGAAGCACATGCTAGATGTGAAGACATCTAAAATGGGCTTCGATTGGAATTCCACAGAGCATATTATCAAGCCCATTGTCGCCGCTTTATCGGCGATAATTTTAGCGCACAGGCTTGATAATATGCCTCAAAATATTTTATCGCACTGAGAAATTGGTGGTCAACACTTCCTGATTTCCTTCGAATCGAACGTTAACAGACGTCACGCAGCAAAAATTTAAAAAAAGCTCACGCACAGCCGCTGGAACACATGTATCAACATATATGAGACTCCTCAGCCACTCTCAGAAAATATAAGGGATTAGGATACGTCTCCCGCACCTCCTTATTCCTAGTAATTTAATTAAAACGAAGCACAAAATGGCGTATTCTCGTGCAGTTTGCGGCCCAGTTCGGTGTTTGGGAAGCGGTTCTATCGTGAAAAATATATTTTATTTTATTTTCCCCAGGGGACCCTTTAAAAAATTCCAACAACATTCCTAGGGGGTCAACTGGGGTATACTTTGCCCCATTTCATTAAATTTCCCCTTCGTTTTTCACCTCTTCTTCTCTCTCGATCCTACCGAGAGATAAGATGGCGGCCGCTCCGGACTGTTTAGAATGTTGACAGACACTGGGGACCCAAGCAGCTTTGCATTGCAATGTTCCTTTTCGCAGGTGGGAGCGTATTTACAAGAAACTTGCACCATGAAGAACGCTTTCCATTTAAAAAAGAAAAATAACATCATACACAGTCATATGCCTTGATTTGCTATGTTAAATAATAAGAAGGGCATTAAGTTTTTGATGACTGTTATTCATTTACTGTTTGGTAATAGTGGTTATTAACATTTTTTATTATATTTTTCAACAGATTCAACTGCAGATTCTTTCATAGTTTGGAAAATGCCTACCAAAAATAGAATTAGAAAGGATCGAAAACGTCAAAGACAGCACGGTGATGTTTTATTGCAGCAGTCCTCTTCCCTAAATACTTATCAAAACACCAAGAAAGCTCCGGGTAAGAGCACAAAGTCTTTCTTAAAAAATATTTGTAGTAAAAAAAGTATTTCTCGCCAAAATGTTTCAGTTCAGAAACAGAAGAGTAATTTAAATGGAAAGGAAAGACCCATGAAAAATGTTACTGGTAGAGGAAGAGATAACTCTGTGTATGATAGTAGAAGGAAAGAACAGTTTAGGGACATTCGACAACGAATGTTCCGTAATCGGATAATAGTTAATTTACTAAAAAATATTAAGAAATGCAAACAGAAAGCGGCATTTTATAAGAAGAAGAAAAATGTCGAGAAAATTATTGATCATGCTTTTGAAATTAAGCGAAAGTTGTTTATTTTGGTAATCAATAGAATTAGGAAACTAAGCAAGGTAATTTCTGATTTTAAAACAAACAGTAGATGGAAGAGAGTAGTAAATCGTAGCAACTTTTGTGAAGTTTTTTCCGGAGACTGGATGCATAGTTCAAGTTCTGAGGCATTTTTTAATGAGGAGAGTTATTTTCAGGATAATGATTTGGTGCATGCAGTTGACATCAGTGGTCGAGCTTATGAAGTGAAGGATGGTTGTCCAGTTGAAAAAGAAAAACTTGTGACAACAGAGACAGAAGAGGCGCTAAGTGATGAGGTTTTAGGAAGACGTCCTAAGGCTCCTGTGTACATTTGGAAGTGTAGTTCTATTTGCAGTGTGCGACAGGTTTCCATCAATTTGCTTTGTGATTTTATACGGACATTTAATAAGAAAAGTTTGAAGCAGAAAATGAAGTTGTTGCAAAATTTAGATCCTTGCAGAGTGAGACAAATAACAGGTTTGCGTGGAGAATGTTGTATTATGCAAAGAGTCCAGCAATTATGCTTAAACAATTATGTGCTGCTCTTTTGCATGGTTCTGAAATAGATGTGAAGAATATTTGTGAAGAAATTGAGTTTTGTTACTTTAGTAGTAAAGATGAGAATGTTCAAATTGACCCTGAAGTAGAGAGTAATGTGGAAGATAATGTACAGGTTTACAGTACAGATAATTTTCAGAAGGAAATTGCCACGTTTCAGATGAAATCAAGTGAGAGGCCTAATTTCACTTGTGTTTGTTGTCGACGCACTTATTATAAGAATCAGACTAAGGTAGTGGATTTATATGCAAAAAGTGAAAGGGAAAATAATAGTGAATGGAAGGATTTTGCCACATACTTGATGGTAGAAAATTATTTTGATTTGGGATCGGGTCAACGTGTGTGTACTTATTGTTGTAATAAATTAAGCCAAAACCAGATGCCTGCTAGGGCAGTTCATAATAATCTTGAATTGGTTGAGATTCCTTCTGAATTGAAGGATTTAAATACTTATGAATCTATTTTGATTCAAAGTATCCATCCCTTTCAGGCTATTGTAAGAATGGAGCCAAAGACAGGGAAGTTGCCTCCAGCAGATTTACAGAGAGGATTAAAGGGAAGAGTTGTTTATTTGCCTTTAGATTTGAATAAAAACATTAACACAATTGGAGTAGAAGAAGTGGAAGAGGAACCTCTGGTTATCTTGGTTAATGGGGTTCCGACAAAGAATAAGAAAATATGGCAAGATTTAGTGGATGTTAGGAAAGTCAAAAAGGCAACAGTGTATTTGAAGAAAAATAATAAGTATTATAAGAATGTGTATGTTGCAGAAGAGGAAGTAAGTGATGAAGAGGATAGCGATTTGTGTGCTGGGCAAATTGAGAAAGTAGAGGCCTCTAAAAGTGAAGAAATATATGAACATTATAGTGTTCATCCTTTGCATTCCAAGGAAGTCATGGGGAATGCTATTGAGTTGTTTCAAATGAAACAAGCCAAAGGGAGTCCCATTAGTGTTTGGGAGGAAAGTTTGGAAGCTCGGTGTTTCCCACAGCTATTTCCCACAGGTCGAGGAGGAAGATATGATGAGCGATCTCATCAAATTCCTGCGTCTGAATACCGGACTTTACGATTGTATGGAGAAGATCCTAGGTTTCGTCAATGCATTCCCTATTTGTTTCATCTCCTGTTTGAAAGCGATCTGTCTGGACTGTCATATGCAGTGAACCACATTTTAAAAAGTGGTATACAGATGCGAAATATCTCGGCAAGAGACTTTATGCATAAAGTTAATGTCCAAGATAGTATTTTGGATTCTCACTTAATTAATCTCATGGCGTGTCAGCGTGGTACTAATGAGTACTGGTATCGTCGTCATGGTGATTTAAAATGTATGCTGAGGAACTTAGGAACTCCGACATGGTTCCTCACTCTGAGCTGTGCCGAGTATGGCTGGGAAGACTTACTTGAATTTCTACGAGAAGCAAATGGAAATATTGAAAACATTGAATTCAAGACACCTGGAGAACTGTGTTCTTTGGATCCTGTGAATGTATGCAGGTACTTCAATCATAAATTTGAAGCTATGATGTCTTTCATCACAAATAAGAAGAATCCACCTCTTGGAGAGGTGTTGGATTTCTTCTGGAGAAAGGAGTACCAAGCAAGAGGTGCTCCTCATATACATATGTTGTTGTGGATCAAGGATGCACCTAAATTTGGAACAGATCCCGATCACTTAGTGATGAATTTCATAGAACAGTATTCTACGTGTGCTGTTCCAAATGCAACGGAGAAGAAAAGCCTAAGAGAACAAGTTCTACGTTTCCAAAGCCATCGTTGTGGAAAGTACTGTCATCGTAAATTCAGAAACAAGGACAAGTTCTACACCAAATGTCGTTTCAACTTTCCACGGCCGGTGATTTCTAAAGGAAAAGTGAACAGTTTGATGTCTTCACTACGACATAATGTGACGAGGAAATCACCCAAAAATACATACAATTTGAAAAGGAACGAAGAGTCCAAGTACATCAACGACTACAACCCAGTGATTTTGTCCATGTGGAATGCTAACATGGATATACAGTTTGTGGGTGACAACTGCATGGCTGTGGCTCGGTATGTGACATCTTACATCACCAAAAAAGAAAAGACAGAACTGAAGGATATGTGGGAGGACATATCCCATGAAAAGAGCCTCAGCAAGAAGTTGTACAGTTTCAGTCTGAAGATGTTGTCGCATCGAGAAATCGGAGCTTACGAATGTTCAGATCGATTGTCTTCAGCAAGTCTCTATGCCAAATCTAGGAGTATCGTTTGGGCGAGTCTTGGTCTTGCTGCAACGCGAAATCGAGTTCTAAAACCTGTCCGGGAAATTGAGTATTTGGCGGAAAAGGAGCCAAACAGTACCGACATTTTGAAGACCAACATGTTGGATACATATTATCCAAATCGAAGCAGTCACCTTGAGAATGTTTGTCTATATGAGGTTCTCCAAAATTACATACTCAAGAGGAACATCAAAGAAGATATTGAGAAAGGAGTGTATGCTGTAATTGGAAGTGAGGGATGCCTGGTCAAGCAAAGAAAATGCCAATTAGTAAACCATCGAAAATTGAGTGGTGAATCTCCAGAAAAAAAGGAGTTTTTCTATTTAGCACTTTTGCAACTTTTCAAGCCTTGGCGTGCAGAAGAGGAACTGCTTGGAGATTTCCTCTGTTACGAAGACTCTTTTAATGCAGCCAAGGAGTCCATAGAATGTCCTGCTTTTCCTAAATATCAAGAAATGCTAACTTTGGAAATTGAGCAGGAAGCAACGATTGCTGCCGAGATTGCCAGAGACAGTTCTCAGGACAGTCAGAGTTCTGTTTCATTGAGTCAAGATCCACTTGGAGGACCTATTATCGAAAATGAAGCTGCCACTGCTATGAATGAAGTGGAAAGAGCCATGGCACATGCTCAGGAGGATTCAGTTAACTTAGAAGACTTGGAAAAACAACTCAACGTTGAGCAGAGGAAAATATATGATGAAGTTACCAAGGAAATTGAGCACGGATTAAGTCATGAGAAGAAAGAGTGCTCATGTACGTCGTTGAAGCCTGTCCGACTGTACGTGAGTGGAGAAGCGGGAACTGGAAAGAGTTTCCTCATTAAAGCAATTTCTTGTTATTTGCAGGAAAGGACTGAGTCATCGCTGTCTTGTGTTGTCACCGCTCCTACTGGACTGGCAGCACATAACATTAAAGGTATTACTTTGCATCGTCTACTGATGCTGCCGGTGGAGCATGACAACAAATTACAATACAACAAGTTATCTGGAGATGCTTGCTGTGAAGTTTCAAGAGTCTTGAGGAAAATGAAACTACTTATCATTGACGAAGTAAGCATGGTTTCCAATGTCATGCTTGCCTTTGTGCATTTGAGAATGCAAGAAGTACTTAAAACTGAATATGATGTGTTATTTGGTGGCAAACACATCATTGTTTTCGGAGATCTTCTGCAGCTGACACCAGTAAAAGGTCAACCTGTGTTCAAAATACTCACACATGAAGATACCAGGAAGTGCCTAGGGAGCATTGGCAACGTCAATATATGGTTAAACTTCAATTATGCAGAACTGCATGAAAATATGCGTCAGGCAAAGGATGAAGATTACAAGAAGATTCTACAAGATATTAGAATTGGAAAAGTGACCGAGCATGGGAGAGAAGCTTTAAATGCACGATTACTGTCAAATTTATATCCCAAACAAGAGATTGTGCCTGAGAATATTTTTCAGAAAATTACTGAAAAGAAATCCGGGATATGTCTCATGCCAACTCTTGCAGAATGTGCCATCTTCAACAACAAAATGTTGAATTTAGAAAAGCAAGAGATTGTGAAACTTGAAGCTATCGACAAATTAGAGCACATGGGATCAACAATTATTTTGTCAGACAATTTGAAATCAAAATTGGATTCATTAGAGAAGACTATATCTAAAACAGCGGGTTTTGAAAAGACTTTGAATGTGTGTTTAAATTGCCGAATCATTTTGAGAAGGAATTTACATGTAGAAAGAGGTCTAGTAAATGGATCAATGGGTAATGTTGTTGATTTTGAGAAATACAAAAATAGAGATGGAATAGAATTTTTAAGAATTAAATTTGATGGCATTGAGGAAGTACAGCAAATTGGTCGTTGTTCTGCTAGGTTTTTGCTTGTTAAAGACTTATATGTTCGCCGTAAACAGTTTCCTGTTTGCTTGGCATATGCGGTGACAATCCATAAATCGCAAGGTTTAAGTGTAGACTGTGCATTGGTGAATATTGGCAGTTCTGTGTTCAAGGAGGGTATGGCATATGTGGCATTGTCACGAGTTAGAACTTTATCGGGATTGTACTTGATTGACTGTGATGTCACAAACATTTGTGCGGATCTAGATTGTGTTAAGGAATACAATAGGTTAAGAAGAGAGTATGCGCCACATTTGCCTCAATATCCTTTGTTTGAGAAATGTGTGGTAGGCCAGAAACGTAGAAATATCAGTAATAGTAGGGAGGTTGTTGCAAAAAGACTAAAAGTCAATGAACCAAAAGTTGTTAGCAGAAAGAAAGTGGATTCTGTTGAAGATGTTGTTGGTTTTCAATTTGAAAACAGTTCTGGTGTCAACTGCTATGCAAATGTAGTGGTTAATGTTCTCTTTTCACTAGAGAGTTTAAAAGAACAGATTGTGTTCAATTCGGAACAAAGTTTATGCTGCTTGTTGAATTCTGTGTTAGAGAAATGTAGCACTGATCGAACAAAAGTAGAAAGTGTGTCTGAAGTTCGTTATCTGTTAGATGAATGTTCAGGTCAAACAGACTTCTCTGAAAATAATCAGCAAGATTGTCAGGAGTTTTTAATGTATATGCTTGATGTATTGGAAGATGAGGGTGTAGATGTAGATCACCTGTTTGGGCTTTCTTATCAATGGCAGCATGACTGCGAGAACTGTATGGTATCAAGTACTACTAGTGTAGACTCAGAAAGATTTATATATTTAACTTTGCCAGACAGTAAATCAGTGTCCTTTAATAAGCTAGTAAATGCAGCGGATCACAACATGGAGTGTAGCCAATGTAAATGTGATATGATGTCAACATTATTTATACGTAGATATAGCCAGTATGTCATTTTAATGATCCAACGATGTAGGCCTGATGGATCAAAATTGTCAACTTTAATAAAAAAAATTGTGGCTTCTCAGCTGTCAATATCAGGGAGGACTTTTGTAACTGTAGCAATTATCTATCACGATGGTCCATCAACAACATCAGGACATTATACAGCTTACTTAAAGTCTGGAAACGGCTGGTCATTCTGTAATGATTCCGTTGTAACTTTCAAAAAAAAATTGCCGTTTGACCTTAAAAATTCTTACCTGGTGTTTTTAAAACCAAAATTTTAAGTAGAGGGAATGTAAGTCTGCAATGCTGTCTAGATTAAAAATCCAACTATATAAACCTGATGCAAGTAAGTCTGCTTCATAGTAAGCAGTATCAGTGTCATAGGAAAAGGAGAACATGAGTGACAAAGAAGAGTAAGATATTAGTAATCCAGGATTGTGAAAATAATCTCAAATGTTTTCTTTTTGAAAGTTGCGAAAATAGAAAATGTCGGGATTTGATTGGAAGAATTACAAGACTTGCGACTCGCGGCAACATGATTTGGCCTAGTGGAAACATGTGATAAAATGAGAGAAGTTTTTTTTTCTATGTAACATATTTTACGTATCGATGGAGGTTTTCTTTCAGAAAGTGGCGGGCTGAAAATATTTATAGCACAACAGAGTGGATGCTGTTTATAGGAGATCCTTCGACGTCATTGAAAGTAAGTTAATTTTAAGGAGTTTTGAAATCAGATTTCTTAGGTTGTATGGGTTTTTTAAACACAGTCATTTTGATTGTGGTTTTTTTTCCCCGCTGTTACATGATGAATACCTTCAAGTCACTGATTTAAGTGAAATTTGATACATTCTGAGAACAGCAAAAATAAACCATTTAACATGTATAATTAATGTTATGCTTTTTGTACTTATGATATACATTTAGAAATGTGAGGTACATATGGGTAAGCTGAGTCTTCTGTAAGAATCAATTTTAATGCTTACAGTGCTGTACTTCTGGGTACTGTTTTTTTTAAAAAAAAGAAAAGAGGCCTCACCTCAAAGAAAGCTCTTGAAAGCACACATCTTATTTGCATCCTAAAACAATCATTTTAAATGTTAGACACAATTTTATGATAGTTTACATCTCTTTTGCGCTGTTATGGCATCACTATTGTGAGACATAAGCAATGCAAAAGAAGCATCATATTTCAAAATAGGCCTCATTTCATCAGCATGAAGATACTGTTTGTTGAAAATAAATATATTTAGGATTGTGTAGGGGTCGTAGAGAAGTAGAGGTTTCTATAAGTGTCAAAGTTGTTTAAAAAGTGTTTCTTCTTGAACCTTTTCCCTTCTTTTTTCTAATTTTTAAATACATGTTTTAATATTTTTGGAAATGTTTGTTCTCTCTTTTACAGATTGAATGTATGAAAAATTTTCTTCAAAAATTAACAAGAATTATAAGGTAAATGTTTTCTACTTTTTTAACCTGCATTCCACTACTGATGATGTCACTGACTATGTTATGAATGATGTAATAAGTGGGTATATCTGTTATCTCGTTAAAAAAAGGAACAGTAAGTTTAAGGATAGGAAACAGACACTTATGTTACAAAAAAGACAGCTATAGGACGTAAACAAAAAAAACTGTTACTCGCAATCCACTGCTGATGATGTCACTGACCATGTCAAAAATAATGTATTATATGACATGATCAGAAGTGAATTGCGGGTCACAGTATCTTTTCTTTACTCCCTATAGCTGTCTTTTTTGTAACATAGCTGTCTGTTTTCTTTCCTTATACTTACTGTTCCTTTTTTAAAAAATTTTTTTTTTAGTGCGCTCAAAGTTCGCGTACCGGAATGCGAACTGGGAGCGAACTAATAGAAATAGAGCTTGGCAGAGTTCAAAGAATTCTACCAATTTTTTTTAATAATGGGGAGGTAGTTCTGAAAAGAACTTTTTTTTTCTTTTTGTTGTTTTAAATTTTTTTTATTAGTTTTCTGAACATTTTTTATATTTTTTTGTTTTTTTCTGAACATTTTGTATTTTTTTTTTTGGGGGGGGGAGGGGGGAAACAAAAATGATTCATCGAAGAGGGCTCAACAGGAGCAACAAAAAAAAGAAGAATTTATTTTTGGGGGCGTTTTGGACATACATGATTTTGGATGGCGCTAATTATAAGAGTTATGCTACTTTCGCGGTAGCATAATATTTGATTGCACCTCATACAAACTTGTTTAACTTCCCCCATGTCCATTTGAATATTTGGGATCAGCTCCCTTGCTTCAGGTCCCGCAACTTCTGGCACAATCGATCTTCTGGCTATTGCTGGTGAATTCTGTTGTTCGTCTCGAAGCTGAGCTGCACTATAGTTATTTGGGTGCCACCTGCTCATGTGTCTGTGCATAGTGAAATTCCCATAACTATATTTTTTGTCCGTGCCTCTAGAAAGACGATCATCACAGATTCGGCAAAAGACATACCGGGCGTTCACTTTCTTTTGCCCTGGTGGAAATTAAAAAAATTGCCAAATGAAATTTTCCTTCCTGTTGTACCTCCTGGGCTCCTCAGGCAAATATTCAGGGTCTTCCTCCTCTTCCTGCTCTTCCTCATCTTGAAAGATTGGTTGAGTTGGTGGTCCTTTCTTTCCATGAGGAGGTGGAGGTGGTGGTGGGGGAACACTACCAGAAGCAACAACAGAAGCCATTTCTTTGGATTGTACAAAGGTCTTTCTCTCACCAAGATGAAAGTCAGAGTGAGGAAAGAAGGAGGGGTTTTCATCATTTGGGAAAAGCCAAAGTTCTAAACCAATGAAAAGTGTTAATTTTAGATCACATGATCTAGTATTACATCATTAGGAAACCAAAAGTGAAATGAACTAATGAAAAGTGTTATTATCGAGTCACATGACCTGCTGTCTTTACGTTTCGCGCTTTGCGCCGCTATCCAATCCGCTTCCGAGTCCGCTAACTTGGCGCGTCGGATAACGTATTACGTGACAACGCAAAACGTCATGATAACGTAACAGTTACGCTTAAGGAACGATTACCGGCTCGCGCACCAAGTCGCGGCTTTGAATTCAGCTAACGGGAAGCTGACCAGTTCGCGGACTAGGAGCGGAACAATTTTTTTTTTTTTTAAATGTATAAAAAACATGTACAATATATTTTATGATTTAAAGAAGAATACATTTTACAGATAGAAATATTAGCTTTCAAAAAACCATTGAAATTCAATGAAAAAACCATAGGTTATAGTCCATATATAGTTAGGAATTAGCATTTACAAAACCTTATTTTACTCGCATAAAACCATTGAAATTCCATATATAGTTAGATGCGCTAACTATATATCGCGCACCCGCAATCCACTGCTGATGATGTCACATATTACATCATTCATGACATGGTCAGTGACATCACTGATGACAACATCCAGTGACTGTATGTTTCTGTAAAGTTAAAACATGTCTTACATATTGAAGAATGAGTGGATGTATAAGTGTCTGGATGAAGGATTTAGTAGGTGCATGACTGACTGTATGAGTGAGTGATTAAATGTGTCTCACTGAGTGCACGGGTTAGTGACTAAACTGTCTTAATTAGTGCATCATTATGTCTGTTGTTCTGTAAACTGCTGCATGTGTTGATCAGTAGCTATATGAGTAACTATATGGATTATTGATTGGTTGCCCAAGTATTTGTATGGGAGACTGAGTGTGTGTGTGGGTGGCTGGGAGGTGTATGACTCTGTGCATAGATGTGTGAGCAGTTGATACACTAGATGTATGGGTTCAAAAGTGCATGTGGAAACAGCTGTATGGGCGGTTGACTGCGTGCATGAGTGTATTGGTGAGTGAATGGATATCTCAGTGCTACATGTCAAAGTAAGTACATATTTAAAACACAGTACATGTGAGAGTTGACATATATAAATAACTGTGCATAAGAGCCAGTGAATGTGTGAGTGGCTGTATTGATCATTGTGAACTTGTATCAGGGATTGTATAAGAGAGTAAATATGTGTTAGTATATGTTTGAATAAGTAAGGTGTGTATAACTGTATAGTTGAGGAAATGGAGGTGTGATTGATTCTTTGCAAGACTAACTAGGTGTGTGAGTAACTCCATGGATGAGTGACAGTCTGTGAGTGTCTGTTTACACTGATTGTATCTAAGGTTATATTAGAGTCTGAAGAGGTTCATTGTATTATCACATAAATGATATCATCAGTGATGTGATTACTTATGTCAAATGAGATGTCATCAGTGATGTCATCAGTGATGTCATTTGAGATGTCATCAGTGATGTCATTTGAGATGTCATCAGTGATGTCATCAGTGATGTCACTGACCATGTCATGAATGATGTAATATGTGACATCATCAGCAGTGGATTGCGGGTGCGCGATATATAGTTAGCGCATTTAACTATATATGGAATTTCAATGGTTTTATGCGAGTAAAATAAGGTTTTGTAAATGCTAATTCCTAACTATATATGGACTATAACCTATGGTTTTTTCATTGAATATATATATATATATATATATATATATATATATATATATATATATATATATATATATATATATATTGAAACTGTTTAAAGTCTAAGACTTAGATTTTAAAGGACGCACTCACTCGTGTATTTTTTTGGAAGTTAAAGCGGCTTTCTTTCACAAGCTGCCGTTCCCAACACGATTAGGATAGATGATAGAGTCCTCGAAACGCGTTGGCATCAGCTTAAAGTCTTACCTGAAATGCAATATGCTGGTTTCATGAATTAAAGCCTGTTGGTTCCAAGTGCTGAGTGTGTGTCTTTAAGCTTTTGGGCTCTTTTGAAATGCAAAATGATGCACACGGCTGCCCTGCCGTGAAAGACTGCACCATCACCACAACTTGAGGAGAGGCTGCGGGGTGATTTGGAACTGTGCCGTAGCCGCGATCAGCACAGCATTTGAGAAGTTAATTTACCGGCATGGCATTTGGGAGCCTACTAAAGGTGAAAATAATGCTTTTTTAATGCTCATCTAATTACAAACCACTACGGGACTCACTGTTAGTAAAGAACTTTCTCCAACTGGGACTCGATATCCCAGCATGCAAGAGTACTATACTGAGGCACTGAACATGACCCAGTGGGGGTCGCTGCATGATTTAAAGTTGGTTTTAGTCACCTGTGGGTTTGTTGAGCTGCCCAGGAAGAAGAGGACAGAGTCCTCGAAACACGTTGGCATCAGCTTAAAGTCTTACCTGAAACGCAATATGCCGGTTTCATGAATTAAAGCCTGTTGGTTCCAAGTGCTGGGTGTGCGTCTTTAAGCTTTTGGGCTCTTTTGGAATGCAATATATATATTTATATATGCAATTTATTTATTGTACAGTTGATTAAAACCATAACAAAATAGAAATAAAATAATTAGACTCTGACAACATGAAACACTACATTTTCACAGACTTCTTAACAATATAATCAATGATAGTGCATTCTACCAGTAACCTATACAGTGCCCTTATTTCAATCCCCCAAAAATGGCTGGCAGTACAAGAACTTGTAATATGCTGTGTTGCCTGTGCAAGGACCGCAGTTGGACCACTGGCACCGCCAGCACACCTCCGGACGGTCGTCGGTAAAAAGCAGGCTCCATAGGGCGGTCCAGCAACGCTACAGCACCGTCCATATTACGAGTTGGCTGTACTACGAACCGACCGCCGCGGAGGATGGTGGAAAGGAAGAATTTATTTATTATTTTTATTATTTAGACGTGCCGGCAATTTACCAACTCAAGAGCATTAAAAACAAAGTTACAGTACAGATCTTCAGGCTGAGGGGAATCCGGAAGAGGAGTTATTTGCCCTTCCCAAAGTAACTTGTGGGTTTCTAGTTACGTTCAAGAGCGCTCTAAGAAGAGGGCTTTGAGTAGGATCTTAAATTTCGGGAAGGAGGTGGTCGTTCAGATGTGGTGGGGGGATGGAGTTCCAAATCTTAGGTGCATTTCCCGCAAAGGATTTCTTTGCAGTTTTGAGTTTCCTTGTTTTCAGTGGAATGAGTAAAAGTGTGTTGGAACTTCTGAGGTTTCTGGACTGGCCAGCCCTTTTGAGTTTGGCTGCCAGGTATTCTGGTTTACCTGTGTGTAGGGCTTTGTGCATGAGACAGGCTGTACGGAAGCTGGCTCGTTGATCAACAGAGAGCCACTTCAGTTCCTTGAGTGCCGGAGAAATGTGCTCGAATTTCTTAGTTCCTGTGACCATTCTTGCTGCGGCATTGAGGGTGGTGGTCAGGGGACCTAGGTGTTTGTGGTGCATACTCACTCCTGTCCTGTTTCTTCCAGCAGATTTTGAGATTAATCCCTTTCTCTGGGTCCTGCCTACACAGCAGCATCTTCACCCCTAGAAAAACGACCCCATCTGCGGCCATATACCCATTGCAGGGACTGGCCACATATGGGTCAGAACCCGGTAATGGGCATGTGGTATCTTACCATATGCATCATGCATATGTGTGTATTCAACTTATATGTAGTTGAAATGTACCCACTAAGCAGGGGCGAATTTTGCGAATCTGGCATTCGCGAATTTACGTATTTGCGAACTCGCAATCCGCAAAATCCGCGAATTCTTGCGAATTTGCGATTTTTTTTGTTTTTATAGTGTTCGAAAGGATTTCTGCCAGTTCGCGAGGATTTTGTACCAGTTCGCGATTGCGAACTTACTTGTCGGCACGCAACGGTCGCGACTATGTTGTTTCTACGTCTGGTTCATCATCACAGGTTCACAGCACCCTCTGTTTCAACACTGCCACCCTCTGTTTCACCCATGCCACCCTCTGGTACATCAATGCCACACTCTGGTTCATCATCATCACTGTAGATTATGGGGGGAAAAAGCAAGCACACCTGCCCTGCTTCAACTGACATGAATTAATTTGGGGTTGATTTATTAATGTGTCACTGTTTTAAAATTCCAGTCTGGCACCTTCTTCCTTATCTGTAATTTGCTTTCTGTTGCAGTGCAATTTTTTTTTCCAGGACCTTTGTGGCCTACTTGTAGCTATTCTATGATCCGGCTGTGAGGGTCAGAGCAGGGTCATACAATTGTTGCAACTAGCAACTGAACTCTGGAGGGGCCCAGTCAGGAAGCACTACAGGGAATGGTTACTAATGATGAATTTGAACTTTTGCACCTGCTGCTGAGTGCTTTCAGTTTAGCAAAACTCGTTTTTTCTGCAGAACAGCAAATGTAATGCCCCCAAAAAAACTTACTTGTGAAAGTTTATTTCTAATCCAAAAGTGATCCAAAGAAAGTCAAAAGGCCTCAAATCCAAAAAAGGGCAGGCAAATGTCAACCTGAGGAGTTATTCTGATAAAAATCATCATTTTCAGAAGGTCTATGCTGCTTCTAGTGGATTTCTTGTGCAGAATTGCAAATTTTGTAATTTCACAAGTGCGAGATTGTTGCTGCCCGACGCACCTACAAGTTCGCAATTGCGAACTTACACCGCATGCCGCAAAATTGTATCACCAAGAAAAAAAAATCCGCTGCGTGCGAATTTGCGGATTTTCGGTAAATTCGCGAGCGTTCGCGGATCGTGAATTTACCGAAAATCCGCAAAATCCGCGAGCGTAACAGATTTTCCGGCCATGCTTAGTACCCACATGCATCAATATATACGGAAATATATTGGCCACCACTGCAGCCACACCGCTTGCCTGGTGATCAACTCATAATCCATTGGGTGGGAGACAGCCAGCGCAGCGATCTCCTAGGGGTCACAGATATGGTCCTGCGGTGGTTGGACTTCCAAACTCGTAATAAGGCCCTTTATCTACCACACTCCCAATATATAATTTTTGTTTCAGTGCTGCTCTTCTTGTCTTAGTGTCCCTCACTTTTCATACCAAATTCGGAATTACTCTATTTCTAAACATTCTTATTCGTATTTCTTTAAATTGTATCCGCCTCCTTGTCAAAGTATATTTTTTAAAAACATTCTTTACTTTTAATCTGACTTACTACTGCTTTGCTTCAAATTTGGAGAAGTAAAGTAAATAGACAACAGCAATGTGAGTATATGGATGAGTTCCTACAGTAGTTAATCAAACGTTCTCATTTCAGTGTGTTTCTGTATTTGTAAATAGTTACATAAGTTATGCTATTTGTTTGTTAATTGTTTGGCTTGAATTGTATTTTAATATGTTCATAAAATGTACTTGTAAGGTTATAAATATATTTATTATTAATTTAAGCTAAAGATCACAAATATACCCATACAAGTACTCATACATTCACTTATACACCTATACATTCATTCACACAGGTACTGACACACACATACCCACTCAAAAACCTGTACACTCAAACCTGTGGAATTTAGCACAGTGAAAACCATCGCACTCAGATCTTCTCAGGCTGATGGTATTATGATGACTGCAGCTGATTAAAGATCTCCCAGTAGTGCTGTAGAGATGGAATATTCTGCTGCACCTAGTATCTCCTGCATCATTCAGTTGTACACCCTTTCATGAATTGTATTTAAGTGGTTTCTTTTGGAACTTGTTCCTTGAGAATACTTCTTTGCACTGCTGTTGGGTAACCGTATGCTGCAAATATTACACTGCACATATTTAGGTGTAACCTTCTTTTTTCCTGAAGGTATTGTAAAATGCTTGCATACATCACTTTCTTTTGTGCTTGTTGGTGTAAAGATATAGTTGCATGTGTTTAGTGGTTGTGCGCAAAACTGTATATGTAAGTAGTTAAATACCTTGTGTTATGCTTATTTGATTTGAGTGCAATGCACAGTGTCCCTGCATTGCAATGAGATAGCTTTTTTCTACAATTTTAATGTTTGTTTTTTCATACTGTTCAATGATGACTGCTTAATAGTTTATGGTGTATGAGTAAAGAAACTGAGAACAGTGAAAAAGGCAAAATGAAATGCTTATTTATATTAATACATACATTTACAGTATGAGAACCGTGGATGAATGAACACCAAATGTATTGCACTAAGAGACCCTGGCGCGTTTCAACGGATGAAACACCTTGGTCACAAAATAGGGCGCCATTGAAGACATTCATTTTATGCTTCATCACTCTCAAAGGTTGTCACAGTAACCAGGAAGCAACATAGACATAAACAAAAATCGTGAGAAAAGAATTGTGTGAAACAATAATGTAAATAAGAATAAAGACTATATATCAGTCATAGTGAAAAACACATACATTCTAAAGTATTACAAATGAGTGGCCCATTGAGATCAACAATTATATGTAAATATTGAAAGTGAGAGCATACTACAAAAATGGCTAAACGGGACTGCTCTCATAGTCGGGAAGCAAAATACCCATGTAAACTCAGTAAACTCCACATTAAGTGGAAGGTGAAGTATTGGTAATTCCGAAGAGAATTGGGCAGCGAATATTAAGTCAGACATGGTGATGCACATTTTATGCCCAAGATTTTCTTTTTTTTACTTGCACTATCAAAAGATTACTAATCAGGCCCCAGTGGGCTGCAAATCTCTCCCAATTTCCATTGCAAAAAAATAATTAACTAAGAGGCCCAAACAATACTTTTCTGAAATAAACAATAACTTAAGTTCCAATAAATAATGAATAAGAAAAAGAGTGTGAAACCCTATGTTTATTATTCATCTTAACACCCGTGTTACAAGAGAGATAGAGAGCTAGAGGTGTAGTGATAATTCTTCCTCGGAATTCAAACCCTGTGGAATCTTCGAACTCAGCATAAGTATGTACCTGGATTCCAACCGCCTAAGCAGGAGCTGTCTATTGCCTCCCTCGGGCTCTTAGGGACAGTGTCCCTGACAAAAAATATAAGGTCCTTCGCATTGCCTTGGTGACATTAATTAATGTGTCTAGCCACAGGGTGATCTTTGGTCATCATAAGCTATCGCCTTGAGGTGTTGCAATATCCTGACATGGACTTGGTGCATAGTGCTTCCTACGTATCTCTTTCTTCATGTGCTCTCCAGCACATATACCGCAAACTCATTCTTGCAGCTATATGTGCCTCTGATCTCAAAGGGTGTGCGTCTGAAGGGTGTCTGTATAGTTTTCACACTACAGCAGTAGCGGCATGCTTTGCATTTGGAGCATTTCTTTAAACCTCTGTTGGCTCTGAGCCAATCGGTGCCACTTCAGACCTGAGGTGAATTGCAGACCAGATCATTCCTCATAGATTTGGCCCTCCTGAATGATATGAGGGGAACGTGTGATATCTTGGGGCTTATGGTGGGATCACTTTTCACAGTGTTCCAATTCCTATTGAAAATGTTGCGCAGTTTCGCATGATAAGGAGAGTAGCCTGTAATAGGACGTGGCATACCTGCTTTTTTCTGTATATATATATATATATATATATATATATATATATATATATATATATATATATATATATATATATATATATATATATATATATTAGAACAAAGAGGGCGGCACAGCTGGATACTTTTTTACGAAGCTTTATTCACACAAACACTCCACCGACGCGTTTCAGCCTCACGGCTTTTCTTGGTTGCATAAACGCCCCAAATATTAATAACTATGGGCGCCGAAGTACTATACTTTCATATTCAGAGCACACCAGTCCTTTGTTTTAATTTAATTTGATTTTTCAAATGTTTTGCTTTATAAACTACATATCCCATAATGCCACTTAATGGCTAGGATGGGATAGTATATAAACAGAAAGCAAAAAGGGACTTGCTGACCGTGAGAAAAGCCGTGAGGCTGAAACGCGTCAGTGGAGTGTTTGTGTGAATAAAGCTTCGTAAAAAAGTATCCAGCTGTGCCGCCCTCTTTGTTCTAAATATTAATTCGGGGCTAGGATCCAGCCCTTGGGCCGAGCACACACTGTCGAGCGCACTCAAGCTTGAAGGATCAGTTTGGTTTTATATATATATATATATATATATATATATATATATATATATATATATACACATATATATATATATATATATACACACACACACACATACATATATATATATATATATATATATATATATATATATATATGTATATATATATATATATATATATATATATATATCCTACTGACGGTCGCCAGTAGTTAGTTCTAGTTAGGACCTAGGGCCATACGTAGGTAAATGTCATTTACCAATTCTTAAATACAAAATTTTACCGATTCGGTATTCAAGAATCGGTAAATGAGATGTAGTGAAAAAATCGGTATTTATTACCGATTCAGTAAAAATCGGTATTTATTACCGATTCGGTAAAAATCGGTATCGGACTTTCGGAATTTACCGAATCAGTATTTACCGAATCGGTAATTACCGAATCAGTAATTCCCATTCATCCCTATGGGCCAAAAGGGCCATAGGAATGCATTGGAAATACCGATTCGGTAAATACCGAATCGGTAAATACCGAATCGGTAAATTCCGAATTGGAAAGCAAGCAAAAGTAAAACTAATGAAAACTACCAATCAGGTGCTACCACCCTCCCCCTCCCTACCAGGAAGTGGCTACCCAGGCAGCTGCAACTCATTAGAAGGTTCTGGAGAGGGAGTCAGAGCAGGGGCGGCCTTAGGCATGTGCAAGCTGTGCACCTGCACAGGGCCACCAAACCACAGGGGCCACCACACCAATATATATCCTTAATATAATAATCCTCTGAGGATGGATACATATTTGCACGGTGGCCCCTGCCAGGAATTTGGCGGCCTCTGGCACACCCTGACCCCCCCCCCCCCCGTCACTGACCTCCGCGCTCCGCCCCACCCGGACC
The DNA here is from genome assembly GCF_964263255.1 of Lissotriton vulgaris. NCBI lineage: Eukaryota > Metazoa > Chordata > Amphibia > Caudata > Salamandridae > Lissotriton > Lissotriton vulgaris. Next base: position 379,725 of record NW_028250443.1, read on the forward strand.
CCCTCTTCCGTTCCGGGGCCCCCTACCTAGGCTTCCTGCCCAGGGCCACCATGAGCCTAGAGCCGCCCCTGGTCAGAGCTGAGCAGAGACACAGAGCAGCAGGGAGAGTTTTTTGGGAGTTTACAACAAGAAAAATGGCAAGCAGCACTGAGAGCCAGAAGGCAGAGAGGAAAAGAAAAATAAAGTTCAACAGCATGGAGCTGCAGGTACTGGTGGAGGAAGTTGTGAGAGTACACAAGCAACTATTTGGCAGGCACTCCCTCACTGTACCTGAGTCTGCAAAAAGGAAAATGTGGCTTGCAATTGGAGAAAAGGTCAATGCAGTGGGAGTCACAAGCAGGAACATTGAGGACCTGAAGAAACGCTTTCATGACATCAGGAGCCTCACAAAAAAGAAGATGTCAGAAATACATAAGCAGGCTGGTGTCACCGGTGGAGGCAGGAACCCAGCGCCCCCCCTGACTGACCTGGAGGAGTTGGTGGCCTCAACCATCGAGCCAGACAGTGTTGTGGGACTTGGAGATGTGGACAGCTCAGCCAGAGCTTCAAGAAAAGGTAAGACGCATGCGCAGCATGACGCCCCATACCAACCTGCTACCCTTTAGCCTTTGTGTACAGGCCAACCCCAGTCCAGTACTGCTAGCACTATACAGGAGCAATGCATTATGGGAAATGTAGTCATCTAATGTAGGACCATGTGTAAGTGCACAGACATCAGCAGGGCACTGAAAGTAATACAGATAAATGAAAGTTAAATGTGCAAAGCATTTATTGTAGTGACTGTGACACAGTAGCACTCAGTTGACATATGCTTATTTATACCTAGGGGCAACATCAGGCAGTCGAGCCACAGCAACAGAAGGGACTGCACCAGCGAGGGAGGAGAGTGAGGAGGCAGGGCCAAGCCATGTACAAGCCTCGCAGGAGGAAGAAGACACCACTGCCATCTCCAATGAAGAAGACACGGTACAGACCCCCGAGTTTCCGCACTCCCCACACCTTTCACAATCCCCTCCATTGATTTTCTCACCAGAAACCTCCCCATCACTGTCCCTGTCTGCACCTGCAACCTCACCAGCCAGAAGGAGAGTCGTCGCCCCACTGCCAGTAATGGAGGCAGCAGAGGGTGAGGCTCAAGCCACAGTACATGTGACTCCTGCTGCACTGCAGTCCACCAATGAGTCAATCACCTCGCGCAGACGCCAACGCAGACCCAGCAGTGCAGGTGGACCTGGAGATGGCACTGTGTTCCGTGGGCTGGAGGGGGAGCATGGTGCGCATACAACGTATGCAGGGAAAATCCATACAGGCCTGCCACTGCCAATTTAGAGTCCTAAATGAACAAATAGGAGACATGGGGAAGGGCATCAGAGACATTGTAGAAACTAATAGGGAGGTAGCAAAAACAAATGCAGGCATTGCAGCAGGAATGCAGCAAATGAGCAACTCCATCACCCAGCTCTGCTCAAAACAGGACAGCCTGGAACACACAAGGCGCAGGGATGCCCGTGTTCACAATAGGGCCATGAATCGTCTGGCCACTGCCACATCCCAGCTATGTCGTTGCGGCATTAATATGCAGGAGAGCCTCACACAGAACACGGCAGAGGTCACATGGGGCATGACCAGGATCATTAGTGCCCTAGTGGCTATGATAATATCACACACTGCACTAAATCCTGCCCTGGATGTGGCAGAGGCAGACGACAGCAGTAGCCGCAGCAGCTTGGCAAGCGCTGTAGTTGAGCCACGTAGGAGTAGCAGGCGCCCAGCTGAGCCTGCAGGCCATGCAGAAAGCAGCGACCAACATCCCAGTGGCTCAGGGAAGCGAGGGCGCAAGTGACATTGCCAGTGTGGGTGAGGAAACCCGGGACATACAGTCCCCACGTTTATTAAGTTTGTCTTGTTGCACTTCAGTGCATGAACGTTGTTGCAACATTAAATTACATTCTTCTCATTCACAACCTGTCTGTGTCTCATTACTCACTCAGAAATAGTTGTGTGTAATCTCCTCACGTCTGTATCTGCCATCACTTGGTGTTGACACTCCAGCAGGTTGTGTTTCAGGCACAGCAATGTCGTCGTCATGGTCCTCGTAGTCTGACAACTCCACCTCAGTACCCTTCTTCACCGCAAGATTGTGCAACATGGCACAGGCAGCAATAATCTTACAGCAGGTGATGGGGGTATACTGCCTTGTACCTCCACTCTTGTGCAAGCATCTGAATCTGCTTTTCCAGATGCCAAAGGTCCGTTCAACCACATTCCTTGTGCTTTTGTGGGCCCGGTTATACCTCCTTTGGCTGGGTGTTGAGGGGTTGAGATAGGGGGTGAGTATAAATGAGCTGAGGGCATATGCACTGTCTCCTGAAAGGAAAATGGAATACATTACTCACATGCATACATGTACTTCTTACTGCAATAGGTGTATGGGGGTCAGACACTGTGTCTTACCTAGGAGGTATCCTTCACCAAATTCCCCTGCAGTCAGCCGTGCATAGACGCCGCTGTTTTGAAAAATATAGGAGTCCTGGTCACTCCCTGGGAATTTAGCCACATTGTCAGTGATGGCGCACTTTGCATTGCAAATCACCTGCACATTGATGGTGTGGGTGGACTTCCTATTTCTGAAGATATATTCTGTGGCAGCAGGAGGACAAATGGGAATGTGCGTGCCATCTATGCAGCCAATTATATTTGGAAATCGAGCCATCTGGTAAAAGTCAGATTTTGTTTGGACCAGTTCAGCATGGGTAGCAGGATAAGATATGTAATGGTCCATCCTCTGTAACATGGCGTCAAGGAATTTGTGGAAAAACCTTGAGAGGCTGCTCTGGGTCACCCCACCCACTGCAGCAACCACTCTCTGGTAGCTCCCAGACGCAAGCAGGTGGAGGCTGCACAGCACCTGCACATGTGGTGGAATAGCATGTGCCCTTGGGGTAGTGTGCTGCAACAGTGGTTGTAGGTCCCTGATGAGCTCCGAGATGGTGTCTGGGGCCAACCTGTACCTCTGCAGTATCTCTGCCTGTGTGAGCATGAACAAGGTAACCCTCTGCCTGTAGACCTGCTCCTGTCTCTGCCATTCCCTCTCTCCTTCCTCCTGTAGCCGTAGCCGTCTTGCAATGACATAAAATGCCGCCATTGTGCTAACAGAATTGCATTTTGGGTCCATTTTTATAGGCTGCACCTAGTTACCACCTGATTTGAATCCATGGTAAATACTGACTCTTAAATACCGAATTTGAAGCAAATTCGGTATTTAAGAGCTTACCTACATCTCAATCTTCAATTTAACCACTTCTTGATTACCGATTCGGTATTTTACCGATTCGGTAAATTTACTGAATCGGTAAATTTACTGATTCAGTATATTTACCGATTCGGTATATTTACCGAATCGGTACATTTTCAGATTCGGTAAATTTACCGATTTACCCGATTTACGGTCACCTACATCCCGATTGCTCAATACCGGTCAGTAACGGCCGAAAATACTGATTTTCGGCCGTTACCGACCGGTAAAGGGCTACCTACATCTGGCCCACAGTTTCCATAGGAAAAACATATTTTGGCTTGCCTGTAACTTTGACATTGTTTGACCAATCTTCAAGAAATATTCCTAAAAAAGTGTCAAAGTAGGTTCTGTGTGTCATGGAAACTTTGGTGGTGATTTATGCAGCTTGGACCGAGAAATAGGGAGACAAAATAAGGGTGTGTTTGTAATCTTAATTCCCATAGGAACACGTTGTTGGACCTACAGCCCAAACTGCTGGACCGAATTACACCAAATTTGGCAGAAAGATAGCTGTTGTTATGCAGATTGTGCTTTTTGTTATTTGGTGTAAATCCATTCAGTAGTTTTTCTGAATTCTTTCTTTGATATTCAATGTTGTTAACATTTTCAAAACTTAGGGCATAAGTACACAGCCAAGGAGTGTACAATATAGACCATCATCATCAGACAACAGGAGGAGTGAGCGAAGGAGACGTCCATTAACACAATGTGTCCTGCAGGGGGGGAAGGCAGCCATGGAAAAGTAAAACAGACACAAAATTCAAAACAATATATTTAACCATTTGCCCCATATTTTCTCAAACTTTTCAGGGCACACTCTGGCCTCAAAAAGGGGCTCCTCCAGGGCCGTGCACCAATCCACCCCTCTGAGCCATTTACGAACAGTAGGAGGCTTGGCTTGGGACCAGGCAGCGGCGATGTCACGCTTGGCAACCGCCACTGCCATACACAAGAATGCTTGTCAGCTCAAGAGCCGTCTAAGCCATCGAAGACTCCAAGGAGGAGGCACAGGGGGTCGTGGGGAACCTGCCAACCCAAAGTGTGCGTAAGTTCAGACTCGACACCCGTCCAAAAATAGGTAATAACGGGACATTGCCAGACCATGTGATAAAAATCGGCCGGGGCATGGCCGCAATGGGTACAGTTAGGTAAGGGGCGCAGGCCCACTCTGTGTAGGTGTACCGGAGTCAGGTATGCTGTGTGAAGGTAGTAGAGTTGAATGAGACGTAATTTATAGGCGTAGTTAGAGTTTTGGGAGCCATTAAGGCGTCTCGCCAATCTGCTTCTTCTAGGGGAACCACCCATCCCTCACAACGAGCTCACAGCGTATCTAAAGTAACAGGGCCATTGTTCCAATCGTGAATGATAGATCAGCGACACTCCCCCTTTCCCCAAGTCGCTCATCATGACCTGCGCCTCAAGGCGGTTGAATTCGGGGAGTGAGGTACTGGGTGGGACATGTGTAAGGTGGGCGTGGCAGAAATTGCACATATTTGCAAAACCGTGTCGGGTAAAGGGAGTGACGCTGATCTGAGTAGGCTCGGATTTGGTCACCAACCCAGATATCCCCAAGAAGTGTAATCCCAATCCGGTTCCATTGTTGAAAACCTCGGAGAGCCGATACCTCAAGTAGCCAAGCGCCGCGCCACAGAGGTGTGTGTGGAGTGAGTTTCTTGTCCCATTGTATGTAGCGCAGGGCCGAGCACCAGGCGTTCGGACCACTCTGGTGATGGGTAGGATAGTCTATGGGACAGGGGACCCGTACAAGGAGGCCTGAAGCTGAGGGAAGTCCATGGATCCGAGCTCGGTCCGGGAAGCCGTATTAGACCAGCTCTCAGCAAACCAGTCATGGATGACAATAAGCCGGGTGGGCAGGTAGTAGAGATGGTGGATGCTCATTCCCATACCCCCATCAAAGGGAAGTATCTGACACCGGGTTAGGGCCGGCTGGCCTAACCCGGGTGGTCTGCTGCTCTCCCACAGGAACTTGGCAATTACCCCGTCAAACTCACGAAACTAATTACCTGGGAGATGGAAAGTAATGTTCTGTAAAATGTATAAAAAGCGGGGGTGGATCATCATTTTAAAAAATGCCCCTCTGCCAAGGGGGTTAAGCGGGAGGGACTGCCAACGTTTGAGATTGAGTCCCTCATTACCAGCGGTTCTTGTACTGTTAGACTTAGAACTGGGATTGGACTGCGCATATTGATTTTTCCCTCCTTTGAAGACCTTGATAGGGGTCATCTCAAAGAATGGGAAAAGTTACTGGCTAATTCCTCTGCGGGTATGTTTGAACTGTGGATATTAAAACCAGATCTCAACCTAAGAAGATTTGTTCGGACTCTCCTTTGAGACTTTTTGGATTTAGAATATACAGGACGCTGAGACTTCATTGACTGTGTTAGAAAAATACTTACACTGCTTCAATTTGAAATAATGATATGGTGTGCTCAGGTGTTGTACATACATATGTTTGACCTGGGTTCATTTGAATCCTAGGACTGAATGACACTTTGGTGGGTAGGTGTCATATACCTTAGGAGCACCCCAGCCATAGTTGCTTTTCGCTATTTACTTATGCTTATATTACAATTGGCTTAACTTTGTGATGTGCGGTTTAAAATAAGCAAACCCATTTGTTTCATGTGTCACTTATAATTTTGCTGAACCAGCACTCTACCAAATGCCATAACTACAATATTACTAATGTTCCAAGTGAATGATTGATTATCTAACGAAAAAACTACTGTTTCTTCAAACAAAATATGGTAACTTCTGACTGACAAACTATACCGTCACTCACTGTCTCAGTCCATCCAAGGGACATTTAAACACGGAGACTGCCCTTGCTAATCTAAATCCCAAAATGGCCTCTTTCGATGATAACAGAAATGCCCTTATGGATGATCTGTTCAGTGCCAATCCCAGTTCTAAGTCTAACAGTACAAGAACCACTGGTAATGAGGGACTCAAACAAAAATTCCTACGTCTGGAGAGATTAAAAAAGCAGGAACTCTCCCGATGGTGGGATGCGAGTGTCCTTCGTAAATATATATCTAAAGAACAGGTACCGAGAGGACTGCGCATATTGATTTTTCCCTCCTTTGAAGACCTTGATAGGGGTCATCTCAAAGAATGGGAAAAGTTACTGGCTATTTCCTCTGCGGGTATGTGTGAACTGTGGATATTAAAACCAGACCTCAACCTAAGAAGATTTGTTCGGACTCTCCTTTGAGACTTTTTGGATTTAGAATATACAGGACGCTGAGACTTCATTGACTGTCTTAGAAAAATACTTACACTACTTCAATTTGAAATAATGATATGGTGTGCTCAGGTGTTGTACATACATATGTTTGACCTGGGTTCATTTGAATCCTAGGACTGAATGACACTTTGGTGGGTAGGTGTCATATACCTTAGGAGCACCCCAGCCATAGTTGCTTTTCGCTATTTACTTATGCTTATATTACAATTGGCTTAACTTTGTGATGTGCGGTTTAAAATAAGCAAACCCATTTGTTTCATGTGTCACTTATAATTTTGCTGAACCAGCACTCTACCAAATGCCATAACTACAATATTACTAATGTTCCAAGTGAATTGTTGATGATCTAACGAAAAAACTACTGTTTCTTCAAACAAAATACAGTAACTTCTGACTGAAAAACGATACTGTCACTCACTGTCTCAGTCCATCCAAGGGACATTTAAACACGGAGACTGCCCTTTGCTAATCTAAATCCCAAAATGGCCTCTTTCGATGATAACAGAAATGCCCTTATGGATGATCTGTTCAATGCCAATCCCAGTTCTAAGTCTAACAGTACAAGAACCGCTGGTAATGAGGGACTCAAACAAAAATTCCTTCGTCTGGAGAGATTAAAAAAGCAGGAACTCTCCCGATGGTGGGATGCGAGTGTCCTTCGTAAATATATAGCTAAAGAACAGGTACCGAGAGGTCTGCGCATATTGATTTTTCCCTCCTTTGAAGACCTTGATAGGGGTCATCTCAAAGAATGGGAAAAGTTACTGGCTAATTCCTCTGCGGGTATGTGTGAACTGTGGATATTAAAACCAGATCTCAACCTAAGAAGATTTGTTCGGACTCTCCTTTGAGACTTTTTGGATTTAGAATATACAAGACGCTGAGACTTCATTGACTGTCTTAGAAAAATACTTACACTACTTCAATTTGAAATAATGATATGGTGTGCTCAGGTGTTGTACATACATATGTTTGACCTGGGTTCATTTGAATCCTAGGACTGAATGACACTTTGGTGGGTAGGTGTCATATACCTTAGGAGCACCCCAGCCATAGTTGCTTTTCGCTATTAACTTATGCTTATATTACAATTGGCTTAACTTTGTGATGTGCGGTTTAAAATAAGCAAACCCATTTGTTTCATGTTTCACTTATAATTTTGCTGAACCAGCACTCTACCAAATGCCATAACTACAATATTACTAATGTTCCAAGTGAATTATTGATGATCTAACGAAAAAACTACTGTTTCTTCAAACAAAATACAGTAACTTCTGACTGACAAACTATACTGTCACTCACTGTCTCAGTCCATCCAAGGGACATTTAAACACGGAGACTGCCCTTGCTAATGTAAATCCCAAAATGGCCTTTTTCGATGATAACAGAAATGCCCTTATAGATGATCTGTTCAGTGCCAATCCCAGTTCTAAGTCTAACAGTACAAGAACCACTGGTAATGAGTGACTCAAACAAAAATTCCTACGTCTGGAGAGATTAAAAAAGCAGGAACTCTCCCGATGGTGGGATGCGAGTGTCCTTCGTAAATATATAGCTAAAGAACAGGTACCGAGAGGACTGCGCATATTGATTTTTCCCTCCTTTGAAGACCTTGATAGGGGTCATCTCAAAGAATGGGAAAAGTTACTGGCTAATTCCTCTGCGGGTATGTGTGAACTGTGGATATTAAAACCAGACCTCAACCTAAGAAGATTTGTTCGGACTCTCCTTTGAGACTTTTTGGATTTAGAATATACAGGACGCTGAGACTTCATTGACTGTCTTAGAAAAATACTTACACTACTTCAATTTGAAATAATGATATGGTGTGCACAGGTGTTGTACATACATATGTTTGACCTGGGTTCATTTGAATCCTAGGACTGAATGACACTTTGGTGGGTAGGTGTCATATACCTTAGGTGCACCCCAGCCATAGTTGCTTTTCGCTATTTACTTATGCTTATATTACAATTGGCTTAACTTTGTGATGTGCGGTTTAAAATAAGCAAACCCATTTGTTTCATGTGTCAACAAGTCCTATAAGCTGCATAGTATTCCTGCGGAAATCCATCAGACCAGGCGTCTTCCCGGAGTGTAATAAGGAAATAGCGCCCTGGATCTCCTCCGGAGTAAAGGAACAGTCAAGGTCTGTTGAGTCGGATTGGGAGAGGCAGGGGAGCCAAACCTCCGCTCGTTCCAGTACATTGCCCAAAGATGTCACGGGGGTTGAGCCGAGTAGAGCTGGGCATAATACCCTGCGAAGGCCTGGGCAATGGCTGAAGAGGTACAATGGTGGGTACCAGTGGCATCCCTGACTTCAGGGATAATTCTATTAGCTCTGGGAAAGGAGACCAGGTTATGGAGCAGTTTACCGTTTTTGTCTCCCCACCCATAGGCACGGCCCATAGCATCTTGGCTGAGTCAAGGGAGATCTGACGAATCTCCTAGCGAAGCAGCGCAAGTTGTCTGTCAGAGTGGGCATCCTCCGCAACACCAGAGGTCGCCTCCAGTCGCGCGGCTTGTGCTTCGAGCTGAGTCAAGCGAGCGGCTTGTTCCGCCCGTTTCGAGTGGTCTAGGCCTCTGGCCACCCCACGTATGGTGGCTTTGCCGGCTTCCCACAGTGTGCCCTCATTGGGGACCGAGCCCGTTTTAGCCAAAAAGTTGTGCCTCAACTCTATCTCAAGCGCATCTCTAATCTCTGCGTCTTGCTGAAACCATGCATTAAATTGCCAGACCGAGCTCGTCCCCCAGGAAGAGGTACCAAAGCGGAGAAAAATAGCGGAGTGATCTGAAATGCCCCATTGGAGGATAGAAACACCAGAGACCAGTTGGCAGTCGGTGGCGGGAAGAAGAAGCAGATCAATACGGGAGTGGGTGTGGTGAGCCGCGGAATATGAGTGTATTGTTTCTCCCGGGGGTGCCAGAGCCTCCAGGCGTTACAGAGCCCGAGTGCAGATGACCAGTCCGAAAGTCGTTTTGAACAGGTGAGGCGTGAAGAGGAGGGGTTCCCGTGGTATTGAGGGTTAGCCGTAAAACCGCGTTGAAATCCCCACCGATTATGGTGTGGCCATGGGGCAGAGCGGAGATACCTCAGTAGGGCAGTGGAGGGTGAAGGGAAGCGTGGCAGGGGGAATGTATACTGAGAGGAAGTTAAAGACCTTTCCTTCGAGCCTACCGGAGAGGGACACGTAGCGCCCCTGTGCATCAGTTGAGACATGGAGAGGAGTTAAGGGGAGCCCAGGCCAGATGAGTACAGCCACCCCTCTGGAGCCCCACACAAAACCCGAGTGCCAGACCCTGTTAAACCCCTATCGGGCAAGGAAGGAGCATCGGGTTCCCAGGAGGTGTCTCTCTTGCAGGAGGAGGACGTCGGGGGACTGAAGCTGAGCACTCCTAAGGTTTAATGCGGTCTAACAATCCATTGACGTTCCAGGACTGGATCTGGAGGGACTTCCTTGTGAGTGTGTTTGGGGAATGACTGGTGCAAAGTGAGAAGGGCCGGGGGGACTCTAGGCCTCGGGCAAGAGGACGCAACATGTCCATAAGAGAAGGACGGGGCTGGTGCCTGGCTGTGTATCTCCGACTGGTGAAGACGGTACATGTGTGTAGTGGGCTGTCCTGAAAAACAAAAACCAACAACATATGTAAAGCTGCATACAGTGACTCAAACCGAGTCAAACTAGACAAAAAGCAGAGGGCAACGCCCCCTCCCCTGAACACCACCCTTTACTTCCAAACTCGAAGCATCTGTCACCCTGAACAAAAACAAGAAGCTATCCTAAAACGGTTAGCATGGCAAGTCATGGCAATTTTTTGGTGGACCCCTCCATTTAGTCAGATAATACATTGTCAACATTTAAATATCACTGCTACAAGCCCCATGAGTTTCAAATCAGTATTATTTCCATGCGAACCTCAGGTCAGAGCCCAGCATTGTCTCCGGACTCCCGGAGCACTGGGCTTCTAGATAGATCTGAGTCAGAGAGAGCCTGGCGTAGAGTCAAGGTGGGATCCTGGTCGTGGGCTAGGTTCAGCAGGGAGCTGGTCCTGCTGCGGTTGCCCGAGTTTGGAGGGACTTCAGAGGAGATCAACATCTGTGAGCCAGTCCCAGGCGATCGTGAATGGTCTCCACACCACTCACTCCTCCCTCAGGAGCGTTTGTGCCTCCGCTGCTGCTTGGTAGGAGAAGGAGGCGATCAGGAAGGGCCCGATGTGGGAGGGGGCAGGCAGGTTGGACTCTCAGAGGCCGCTCCTCTGTGAGCCATGTCCAGGCCGCCTGTGGTGTGTCGAAGAAGATTGCATTGTCCTGAAAAATAACTCTGAGACGGACCGGGAAGAGGAGCCCATTGTAGGAGAGTAGGGTCTGCAATCCTATGATCACCCAGATTTTTTGCTTTTGTTTCACTGGTTTACGACTTTCTCTGGCTGTGGGCCTGCCAATCAGACCCACAGCCTAGCTGTTCTCTCTCTAAATTACAACGTGTACCCTAGGTGCATTTACCAATTGGTACTGGGCCACCTTATCAGACCCTGTAACTCAGGGCATAGGTGTACCCAGGGCTGCCAGGGGCTGCAGCATGTATTATGCCACCCCTGGCTGGCCTCCTAAATTTGACACAACTGGCTGCATGACAGCTGGGGCAAAGTCGTGTAATCACCCTTTGCTGTAGGTGTAGTATGCCTATACCTAACCCTAAAATGGACACACAGATTCCTATCAGTCACTCCTATGGCAGGCCTTGACAATCCTGAAGGCAGAGTGCTTGGAATCGTGTGAGATGGTGCTCTGGCATGAGCTGAGCCTGTCTGCAGCTTGCGGAACCAAGTCCTAATAGCTGTTCCATGATATCGCATACCATATACTCTTAAGTGCATTATAATCCTCGCGGTTAAATGCTATCTTTGGTATTGCTTTATCAAAACATGTCGAGTAAGGTGTCATACGAATTGGAATACTAACCCCTCGCCAATTCTGGCGACGGGGTTAGCATTCCACCCTTCTAGAGGGACACGACATGTATGTAACTGTGAACCCCGGTTAAAGTTAAACGAAGCCTCAGCTCCACAAAATGGATGCTGCCACCACAGACACGAGTCTGACCCCCTGCAGCTGGGAGTCCTTCCAGCGAGGGGAGCCTGGACAAAGGGTTTCCTGTCAGGGGCGGTGCTAGCACCGTCCCAGACATGGTTTTGTGTATCCTGGGTAGGCAGGGCTTTTTAGGAAGGTGACTGCTGAGTGGCACCCCGGTGCTCACTACGCATAGGCCGGTCAGAACCAGTTCCAGGGGCACACCAGCCCCTGGCCTGGGGGAAGTCCGGCATGGCAGAGGGGTGTAACCACCCCCCTCCTAGTCCCACCCATAGGCAGGACCTAGTCACCGGGTCAGCCCCCTTTTTTAGTATAAAGATGGGAGCGGGCCCCCTGTTCAAATTAGATCATCTTTGGAATCAAGACACGACTTTCTTCGAAAGGACATCAAGATTTCTTCTTCAAGATTCTCCCTTGTGGCTAAGGAGTAGTCACCCTGCATCCGCAGGCACCATCCTAAGAACACTGCGGTCTGCTGCAAGTCCTTCATCACGAATCCGACGACCCAGCTCGACGAGACCCGGCTTCCCTGGCACCTCTGACCTCTATTCACCTCTACAGCAAAGCTGAGAACTGTGAGTGCGACGAGACCTCGAGGGACCGACGATCGCCAAGACTGCACGACTTCTTTGCAACAAGCCCACCGTGTGCTCCACTGGTGAGTGCTTTGGGGTCCGAGAAGCCCCAACCCTGAGCAGCTCCAGCACCGAAGATCAGCCCTCCAGCATCTCCACGATCTGCGTGGGGCCCTTCTGCTTTTGCGTGCTCACCGCGCTGTGTGGCTACTAGCCGGCTGGCTTGTGGCCTTCTTCACGACGCCCGACGACATCACTGCTGCTGGTCTGGTTGCTCCAGACTGGCCCTTGCTTCCTTCTTCAAGAGAGGCACCCCGGACCCTCCTGGTCCACTCCAGACGCCATTTTGAGTCCACCGCGTGGGCTTGAATTTGCCAAGGCTTTGTTGCCCAATCCTGGGTCCAGCGACGCCGACAGCTTCAATCTTCGTGGGACAGCTCGCTCCTCCATCCTGGTCGCCGACAACGCCTCCTGGTCCGTGACATCTGCGAGCACAGCATCACCCACTCACCTAGTCGAGGTGGCTACCATCCGGTGCCCTCCTGGTGCCCACTGACTACTGGCTAGTAGTCTCGAACTTGGTCCCCTCTGCTTTCAGGTGTCATCTTCCTTCGATCCAGGCTTGGATCCATCGAACTTTCTTCACTGGTCGCCTGCCAGCAACTTCTTTCTTCCAGGCTCCTGGTCCGTCTACGAGGATTCCCGATGTCTTTTGAGACCTATGCAGCTGCAGCCCCTGGGCTAGGTAACTTCGGCATTTCGGTGCCCCAGCATAGCCTCACTATCCAAGGGTCAGGATCCACTTTCGTTTTCCTCCTACCAGGTCGGGTTCGCCCGAGAACACTAACTTTGTCTTTACTAGCTACCATAGACTTTGTCCCGCATCACGCGTGAGAGTGCACACTCTGCATCCGAGTCCCCTAGGCCTCCTAGAAGTAATCTGAAGATTCTATAGTCAAGTCCTAGCGATTCCTAAGCCTATTAGTACTGTACTTACCTGCTAGTAATTTCGCATTCCACTTTCAGAGTATATGGTTTTCCGTGCCCCTCGGGCATTTGTATATACTGTGCTAACTTAAGTATTTTCGTAAGAGTTTTGTTTTGTGCTTAGTACCCTGTCCTCATAAAGAGTACAGGGCTGTTGTGATTCTTAATAAATATCTTGTTTATTTTCATAACACTTGTGTGGTGTCCTTTCACTTGGTGTTCAAGGGGTATATGTGTGGTATAACAGCTGGCTTAACACGCCCTCTCGAGTCTTTAGCCTTAGACTGCTCGTATCCACGCTACTAGGATAGCTGGTCTATAAGGTTGACTTACAACCAATCATCAATAAGGGTTGCTGGACTGATACATAGTGTTCACTAGAATAGTGAGCACTGCATATCAGGCCACCTTCTCACATTGGTGGCAGCGGTGGGATTTGAGCTTGCTGTTGTTTTACCACACGTATCCTAAGAATATCTTGTTGAAAGATCACATAAGTACTTCAGGTACATATAACTAAGCTTAAAATACTCTGAGCTCTACTGAACCAGCTGTTGCAGCTCCTCAAGGCCTAGCACACCTTGGCTGCAACTCTTAGCAAGGGATCAGTAGGCAAACACATAGTGTAGGTAGGTACATCACTTACACCACACTAGAAACAGTATGTCAGACAAAGGAGGAAACTCTGAGTCTCCCCTTGTGTCAGTGGACCCTCCACAGGTCCTCCCTTCCAGATATACTGTGCTTAGCTTCCATGAGTTACGACAGGTGTGTATCTCTAGGAAGATTAAGCAGGGGTCTAACCCCACAACTTCCTTTCTGATTGGTCTCTTAGAGACTTATGATGCCAGAAAAGCTGAGAAACTTCTTAGCTCTTCTAAACCAGATGGGAACATGCCTCCCCTTGAGGGAACCAGAGGAGACCCTGACCTAATCCACCTCTCAGCTGAGACTGAAGAGGGGGAGGAGGATGAGGAGCCCTCTGGGGATGAGGCAGACAAGGGACAGGTAGAAGTCAGCAGACTAACCAGGTCCAACTTAAGCAGACATGAGATGAGTACTGGGGGACCCCTGGGGCCACTCTCAGGTCAGCTTAACATTGGGAATGGACGAGCTAGGTCTCTATCCAGAGGCTCTGGCAGATCCCTTCAAACCAATGGCTCTCAACACTCCTCTCAGAAGGGGATGACATCCCCTCAGAGGAGAGTGTATGAAGCTAAAGAAAGGGCAGCCAATCTGAGGATTGAAAGGGAAGAACTTGCCCTGGCCAAAGAGAGGCTTGCCTTTGCTAGAGAGCAACAGTTAAGTGGGGTAGTCCCCACTGGTGGCAGCATTGTACCTAGCAATAGGGAAAGGGGTTTTGATACAAAACACCTTGGTAAGATAGTGCCCCCCTTTAAACAAGGGGATGACATCCACAAATGGATTACTGCTCTGGAGAGGGCCTGCACTGTGCAGGGTGTTCCCCCGAGTCAGTGGGCAGCTATCTTGTGGCTCTCCTTTGAAGGTAAAGGTAGAGATAAGCTCCTCACTACAAGAGTGGAGGATGCTAACAATTACCAAGTCTTGAAAAATACACTGGTTGATGGGTTTGGCCTAACCACTGAGCAGTACAGGGTGCTGTTCAGGGATACCCAGAAAACTCAGTCTCAAGATTGGTCTGACTTTGTAGATTGTGCCACTAAGGCTTTTGAGGGCTGGTTACTGGGCAGTAAGGTTACTGATTATAAAGGATTGTACAATTTGATGATGAGAGAACAAATTTTAAACAATTGTCAGAACCAGTTGTTGCATCAGCATCTTGTTGACTCAGATCTGACCTCTCCCCAAGAATTGGGAAAGAAGGCAGACAGATGGGTTAGAACAAGAGTTAAACAGAACCAGGGCCAGAATCAAGGTGGTCAGAAGAAAGCAGACCAGAAGGGTAAAGATTCTAAGGGGGAACAAAATGACCAGAAGTCTTCGACAGGTCCCCAACAACCCAAAGAGGGTGGGGGTCAGGCTCCCCAGAAGAAGAAAAACCAAGAAGGCCAATCTAAAAGGTGGTGCCAATACTGCAAAAGTAAAACTCACTGGTTTAGTGAGTGCACCAAGAAAGGAGGAGGGCAGACTCCTGCCACTGCAGCCCCTAAGGCACCTGTGCCCCCTAGTACAGTCAGCAGTGGTAGTGCACCTCCCAAGGGTTTAGTAGGGTTAACCCTGGGTTCTGAGGGGAGTGACAACTTAGTTGGCACACCCACTCAGGCTGTCCTTGTTTGTACAGGGGATGTGGATATGTCCCCTGACATAAGTCCCAATACTTTGGGCAAATACAGACAGACACCTTTCATTAATGGAAAAATGGCTCAGGCCTATAGGGACACTTGTGCCAGTGTCACAATGGTGACACCTAACTTTGTGGACACTTTGTGGATATAATATTTAAAAAATGGGAACATGAAATTAAAGCCCCAGTGGGCATATGCCTAAATGACTTCAATGAAACATGTATGAGTGAGTGATACATGATAATGCAACCAATATTACACATTCACTATTATGACACTGTAAAAGGAACTACTATAACATCCATTATAGCTTCCATACACAAACACTCCATATGTATACAAGAGTATGAAAAAAGCGAAATAAACTTTCTGTATATCTGTCCCAAGTGTGCTTGACTTATACATCCAAAATAATAAATGAATGCTCCAACCACTAAATTTGTAAACAATGTGACTAGAATAAACAAAAAGGCTTACTCTAAATATTTCATACAGCTATAATATGCAATAGAGGAGAACAGCGATACAAATTATATATTATGGTAATCATGCATTTCTGTGAAGGCAGAAAAACTAAATATCATAAATAATTCAATATCATAATTCATCAATATTGTTTCTTAGCCTATATTCAGCTTGTCTGTGCTGAAAACACTCAAAAGGGCCTGCTTCCACATCCTAGGCATGATCAGCAAGATATTCAGTGGCTCTCAGCCAACATTAGAAAGACCGTCATGCTGGCCCTCGTCACCAGCAGACTGGACTATCGGTGCACACTCTACGTAGGAATCATCATACGACTCCTGAAAAGACTACAGACAATACAAAACTCAGTAGCCAGACTCATCCTCGACCGCCCCAGATGAACCCACATCACACTTCACCTCAAGAAGCTACACTGGCTGCCAATCCAGAAGAGATGCTAGTTCAAGATGCTGACACATGCATGCAAAGACCTACACAACAAGGGACCAGCATACATCAACAAACGCATGACTTTCAACCAACCAACCAGGCACCTACAAACCTCCTCTCTCTTCCTCACAGACATCCACTCCTCAAATCAGTTGAGGCAACAGCGGAGGACATTCCTTTTCACACCTGGTGGCCAAATCTTTGAACAACCTTCCCCTGCACCTCAGGACCACCTCGTTGCTCCAGCAATTTAAGAACGGCCTCAAGACTTGGCTTCTCGAATGAACAGATCACGATAAAGCAGCTAGCAACTCCATGCATTGAGACCCTCATGGTTGATTTTCCATGCTGTACAAATCCCTGATTGATTGATTGAAAAGTGCACCTGTGTGAAAATGTATAAAAGTAAAATCAATAAATGTATGAGGAAATGTTTAAAGACAATATTTTCATTAGAAGTAGAATGCTAAGAAAACCAATGTAATTTAAACAATGTGCCCAAAACACAAATTATTCTAAATGAACTGCTACTTCCTCATCCAAATTTAAACCAATAGGACATTGGGTGTTGAAATCTATAATATACAATGACTCCAATCTATGAAGCTCCTGGGTTCTGTTAGCCCTTGAATTTCAGATTGTATTCTACCAAATACAACAAATTATAATTCACTGATGTCACTAGAATGCCATTCTTTATAATGCCTGGCCACCGTGGCCCTATTGTGTGATAGCTTTATGTGTCCCAAAATAAAATGTTTAGCTTTCTGAATAGTACTGCCAATGTAATATTTATTGCAAATGCATTTCAAACCATAGTCACAGAAAAGAGAATTGCAAGACATGTCCTTACAAATAAGAAATTCCTCTTTGATGTTAAGTATCAGAAACGTTTTCACATTTTTGCTTCATTTACATGCTTCAAATTTTGAAAATTTTAAAAACCACGAACTATGTTTTATCTCTGCAGTATCAATTCAATTTGTTATCATGTTTTTATATAAGACAACTCTTAGTGATTTGCTTTTTCTAAATGTTATTTTAGGATGATTATCTGGATATTCTGAGAGCATTTCATCTGTGTGCAATATGTAACCAATGCTTATGAACATCCTATCTAATCTTTTGAGCTTTGTTACTGGAAGTGGTGATGCATCTAATCGTTTTAGATTCAGTCTGTTGGTACTTGTCTTTCACAAGTAATCCTCTCTTGATTTTATCTACTCTTTCAACTGCTTTTCTATAATAATTTAGGTTTCTAACCTCTTTCCAGAAATCTTATGAGCATTATTGTTTTTTCCAATAGAAAAGCATTAAAAAAGCGACAGTTTATTCTGGCACGTAATAGTTACTCATAAGGGATGTTAAGGACAAAATTCTTAGGACGATTACTAGAAGCCTGCAGATTGTTGCATGCAGTTTTCTTCTGGAACAACCTGGTCCCGAATTTAGTCTTAATCACCTTAATGTTGAGATTCAAGAATTCCAAAGAATGTTTGTTTGTGTGACTCGTTCAATCTTTATCAGTAAGTTGTTTTACAATTAATTTTGCAAGGTGTTTAGATACTTTCCAAATAAACAATGACCTGAAAGACCGGGCTTTGATCAAGCTGAGTGAACAATGAACTGAAAGACTGAGTCTTGATCAAGCCGAGTGAACAATGATTTGTGTACCAAGCCTTGACCAGGTCACGATCTACAAACGTCGCCTGGATCTGGTTATCAACTACAAACACTGCCCTGAATGAACAATGAACTAACAGCCAAAAGACCAGAATGAAAAAGTATAAAAGGCTTGTAAGCTGCGGAGTAAAGCAGCAGCCGCCTCTGCCTTGTTTCTGACGAGCTTGGGACTCTGTTCCATAGCCCGGGCTATTTGAATAAATCTGGGTTCCTCCTGCAGACGAAGGCTCCTGTGTCTCCTTTTACTACGTATGAAGGGTATTGAAGGCTTGGGCGGTTCCCCCGCCGCCGAGACCCAGTAAGTGGGTTAATCCGGTTCTTCAGCACGAAGGGACACCTTTCTGCACATTAAAAATCATTATTGGCAATTAGCTGTTTCTAGTGTGCTGCACAATGCAGCACAAATAGAAACAGCAAAAACTAGGAGAAATAAAGCATTTCTCCTTGTTACGACATGTTAAGACCAGTTTTTCCCTGGTCTTAATTTTGCAGCTGCCTCCTATGTAAACCACCCTTGTAAACAGGAGGCATCGTCAAAATCTATGGATGTTGTGGCGGAACACCCACCGCAAGCACCCATTGCTCACCCCTTTCATGCTCAGTGTAGGATGAAAGTGGGCCTTATTTACAAAAAGGCGTTAAGTTATATTAAGTGGCTTAACACCGCCTTGTAAATAAGGCAAACCCCCTGTCGCCACAGGAACGTCGCAAAATGTGACGTTCCTGTGGTGATAGTGGCTTGTAAATATGCCCCTATGTCCGGTTTTGGCCTATCGCAAATCACTGGGGGCCCGACTCACTACGTCGATCAGACATTTGAGGGAGTTTTTACCAAAAATCTGAATGTGAATTTTACAGAGGCTCTTGATTTAATTTGGTCTAATCATAAAGCTGTGATCTTTATGATTATTGTTCCCTCTAACAGTATCTGCACACCTATTTCTAGCAACACTAAAACATTTCATCTCTGGAATGAACTACAAGCATCGGACCTAAGAGCATTATTTTCTGGATCGTTAGCTCCATCAGCAGATCCTGATATTGCATCAAGAGATTATGAAGAATGGATCAGTCAGCTACTGATGACTTTGTTCCTATTAAATCCAAATTGTCTAAAAGGATCAATCCTTCGACTCTTTTGTATAATAAAGACCTAAGAGCCTCTAAACAACCCTTCCGCAGGCAGGAAAGAGTATTGAGGAATGAGTACAATACAGCAGAAAACAAAAAATATAAGTAATGTATTGTTAAAACACTAATTTTAACAGCAAACTCAGAATATTTTACCAACAAAGATTAAACAGGCTAAAAACTCCACTAAGGAGCTTTTTAGTACTGTCACTACCCCGACCACCGCCCCAGTTCTAATTTTATTAGAGGCAATCAGGGTTTCTGTAATGCCTTGGCAATTTATTTCCAAAAGAAGGTTCAGGATATTTTTATGGCTTTCCTGGCAATAGCCAAGTTAGTAAACAGTCCCTGGACGTGGCTGAACAGATAGGCCTGGAAGGTCAACCACGTCCACCTCTCCAAGAGTGTTGTGATCACAGAGGGCTTCATCCAGGGGTGGAGCAGAAGTCTGTTCGGTGTCCAAGCTCTGGCCAGGTGCTGTGGCCAATTGAACTGTTGAGAAATAGAGAACATTGTTATTGGTGGAAGAGTGGAATCTACATCCAAATCACTTGTGTCAAAGTGAATAGAGACCAAGGATGGAACAAAAGAGGTAGAGATTAGTACTGCCATCTAGTTGCGTGCAGGTGAAGTTGGTTACTAGACATTTGAAGACATTCAATACATGTAGTAGGATTGATCAGCTCATTAGATGTGCTGATATGTGGCATTTAGGCTTATGGGTCAGACTTGACATCTGAAAACATTACAAACAACACAGTGGAGTAGTAACATGTATTTAACCACTCCAAGGCCTAGTTGTGTATAATACAGGCAAACACACACCTAGGTTGTACAGTTAGCATTACTCATCATGTGAGGAATAAAGAGTCAGTGACACACCTGCCACTGCTAATCAGCTGAGTTTCCTTCATGGCTCACATATATGAGTGGTACATAGTTGGTATGGTGTCACTCATGCCATCAATAATTTCCGCTGATGAGACCAAGACACCAGCAAGCAAAGTATTCAGACATGTATCTGAGTAGAGCATTGTATGTACGTTGCACAGTCCATAATTACTGAACATCAGTTGTGGCATGGCATACAAGTTAGAATGGGCAAAAGGAGTATAGCATCTTGGTTACAGCTACAGTCACAGGGCCTCAGGGTAGTTGTAGTGAAATCTATGTAGACTTATGAACACAAGAGAAATGGTTATTTTAACATACCTGATGGCAACATGTATTTGGGATGGACCATACATTTACATATTAACACACATAATGGGTCCTGGCATAATATTTTTATAGTAAAACACTTACGGACACCATTCCAACATTTGGCAGGTCATGGAGATGGAGATGTGTGTTGTTATATGCAACAAAACATATTAACACAGACAAACTAACTTCTCTGATACTTTGAGTATTGCATGTTAGGAAAGTAGATAGACAACAAAAAGCCAAAAGCAGAGTTGAAAGCAAACAGGACATTATGGTATTGTGACAGTTGGTGAAGTGTAACTTACCAGACTATACTCCCCAAGGTATTCCTGTCAAGCCCTCAGAATACTGGATGGCAAAGACCTTCTCCTTTCAGGGACAGAGTTGTAATGGGCCGCTGGGAGGGCTACCACCCATCCTCTGGGCCTCCTAGTGGTGCTTAGAGGCTGAGGTACGCACCCTCAAACTGAGGTCATTCCACCTCCTCCTAATTTTGCCCTGTGTGCGCAAGGTGGTACCAACAGCAGTCACTCTGTTGACTATCTTGTCCCACAATTCTGTTTTCATACTGAGATGAGTATGCTGGGCTTGGGATCCAAAAATCTGGGGACCTAATCTAATGATTTCATCCACCATGTCTGACAACTCAGCAAACCATAGGTCTTTGGGCGCTGGCATGACAAAAACGAATTCTGAGTGACTACATGAAAGGAAAAAGATGTAAGGGATATGAAAAAAGGGCTGTCTTGGGTAACAACGGTGTCTCCTATCTTCTGTCCGGCAGATGAAAATGAAAGGATCAAGGTCAGGGATAGGGTGTGTTTTATAGTGTGATTTACAGGCATGTCTATCTGGCAAAAGCACCTCAACTGTGTAGTTTTTTAATTCATCCAATGGTCACTGTTGTGGTGCTTTGCTGTAAGCATAACGCGGCAGTGTTCTGCCATTGGGTAACTGCCGCTGGGAGATAGCTTGTACAACTGTAATATCATAATAGGGTCAGTGGGGAGACTGCGGCCCTGATGGCATTAGAGTACTCATCGCCAAAATTGTAGACCGCCGTAACCCAAGTGGTTTATAAAGTATACAAATGGTTCTGTTGGGTGTGTACTATTTCTTTCAGTTGTACTGAATCCTAAACAATAAATACATTTCGAAGCTTTTTCATTAAGGAAGATAGAATGTATACATTTTAAGGTGAGTTCATCTACAAGAAAAGAATGTAAATCCAAACAAACTAGGGTAAAAATACTTTTATAAATTACCCTGATTTCAAATATGAAAAGGCTGTACAAATTACACAATGGCGCAACAAAATGTGAATCAAGGTGACATTCAGTGCTCAGTGATATTTGTGAAGGTGTCAAAATATACAGTGGTGTTTAAGAGGGGAGGGGAATTTGGCCAGTAGTACAAGGTTATCAGGAACTTCTGAGTACCACATCCGTTGGTCTTCTCACAGAGTTCTTAGTGCTGGTCCAAAGTATTGGAGTGTCGAAGTTTCAATCCTGGGTAAGCCCTCTTAAAGGGTCAGAGCGGGTCTTCATCAGGACTAGGAAGGGCGTGGGGGAGGGAGGGGGGGGCAACAGCCTCTACGGGTGCCCAGTAGGGCCCACCCAGGTGGGGTTATGGTAGAGTCACTGGTAGTTCTGTAGCTGATACGAGGTATTGACTTCCTCGTTTGTTATGTCTTTAAATCAAGAAAACTGTTCATTTGGTGCAATCAATTAATATACGAGGAAGCTCGATTTCTCGTAGATGAACTCACCTTAAAACGTATACATTCTATCTTCCTTAATGAAAAAGCTTCAAAATGTATTTATTGTTTAGGATTCAGTTCAACTGAAAGAAATAGTACACACCCGACAGAACCATTTGTATACTTTATACTTCTGCCCAGGTTCTGAGGGATACTGGGTCCCCCCGTTGTGAATTACTGTAACCCAAGTGGGAACAGCGCCGTTGACGTTGTCGGGATTTCAGGCTGAACAACTCATAATACGGCGGGCAGAAGACCGCCAGCGCTGCGGTGTCCTG
Source organism: Lissotriton vulgaris (assembly GCF_964263255.1). NCBI lineage: Eukaryota > Metazoa > Chordata > Amphibia > Caudata > Salamandridae > Lissotriton > Lissotriton vulgaris. Next base: position 402,184 of record NW_028250443.1, read on the forward strand.
GAGATAGCTGTGGTCGGGCAGGCAGAACGCCAAACTCATAATCAGCATCTAAATAGTTAAAATTCACTATTCCCATTGAAATAGAACTTACCTCAAGAAGGTTTTTGACACTAATAGGGTTAAATTTACTATTACCACCGCAAAGTAAAATAAGCCAGGGAAGGTGTTGGATACTAAAGGGGCAACATTTACTATTCCCACTCCAATCTAATTTAACCCAGGGAAGGTGCTGGACACTAAACAGCCAACATTGAGGATTTCCCACAGCAAGTCAACTTATCTGAGGGAAGGTTTTGGACACTAAAAAGGTTAGATTTACTATTCCCACTTAAAAAAAATGGTCAGGGAAGGTGTTGGACACTAAAGGGGCAACATTTACTATTCCCATTCCAATCCAATTTAACCCAGGAAAGGTGCTGGATACTTAAGAGGCATCATTCACCAATCCCACTGCAATAGAACTTATCTCAGGGAAGAGTTTGGACACTAATAGGATTACATTTCGCATTTCCACTTCAATATAGAATAACTCAGGGAAAGTGTTGAACACTAAAAGGGTAATATTTACTATTTCCACTCCAATATAAAACATTGATTCAACACTTTTCAGTGCACCCTCCTTGCGACACCATGGATGCTCTGTATTTACTGTATATGTCTCAAGAATTTACAGATACGTCAGGATTCTTGACGTATCTGTTGGCACAAAAATTGCGCATTGCTGGAATGTGTCTGGAAGCAAACGCAACTCCAGCAATGTGTCATTTCACATGGGGCAGACCCCATGTGAAAAGGCCTGCGTCACCCCTTACTCCTACTTCAAGCAGGAGTAAGGATTTGACACAGTAGGTCTGTAGAAGTGTTGCACTGAAATCTCATAGATTTCACACAAACACTTCTACGAGCCTTTTCTGAACCGGAACGCTCCCCTCTGTATGCATTATACCCTGCATTACAGGCATAATGTAGTGCAGTGGTTTACAAAGTGATGCCACTTTGTAAATATGGTACAAAAGGGGGTGGTGATGGACGGAGCATCTGAATCAATCAAACACTCACACCCAGTCAAAAGATCTGGGTTTAATCCATCACCGTTCTTTAGCCCTTTCTGCCACCCCAGTTCAGACATGGCTATATGCAAATCAGTCTGACCCTGTGCCTCATGGGAACAGTCCAGCCCGAACTGCCAAGCCATGTCTTCCCTGGACCGGAAACAAGCTTCCGAGGACCGGTTTCTGGCATTCCAGCCGTCTTCAGCCCGGCTTGCTTGAATCCAGTGGCAAAGTGAGCAAGGGACTCACGTCTGAGAATACCCTGCCACACTTATGGCGGCCAAAAGCGGTACTAAAGGGGGTGGTGATGGACGGAGCATCTGAATCAATCAAACACTCACACCCAGTCAAAAGATCTAGGTTTAATCCATCACCGTTCTTTAGCCCACTCTGCCACCCCAGTTCAGACATGGCTATATGCAAATCAGTCTGACCCTGTGCCTCATGGGAACAGTCCAGCCCGAACTGCCAAGCCATGTCTTCCCTGGACCGGAAACAAGCTTCCGAGGACCGGTTTATGGCATTCCAGCCGTCTTCAGCCCGGCTTGCTTGAATCCAGTGGCAAAGTGAGCAAGGGACTCACGTTTGATCATACCCTGCCACACTTATGGCGGCCAAAAGCGGTACAAAAGGGGGTGGTGATGGACGGAGCATCTGAATCAATCAAACACTCACACCCAGTCAAAAGATCTGGGTTTAATCCATCACTGTTCTTTAGCCCACTCTGCCACCCCAGTTCAGACATGGCTATATGCAAATCAGTCTGACCCTGTGCCTCATGGGAACAGTCCAGCCCGAACTGCCAAGCCATGTCTTCCCTGGACCGGAAACAAGCTTCCGAGGACCAGTTTCTGGCATTCCAGCCGTCTTCAGCCCGGCTTGCTTGAATCCAGTGGCAAAGTGAGCAAGGGACTCACGTCTGAGCATACCCTGCCACACTTATGGCGGCCAAAAGCGGTACAAAAGGGGGTGGTGATGGACGGAGCATCTGAATCAATCAAACACTCACACCCAGTCAAAAGATCTGGGTTTAATCCATCACCGTTCTTTAGCCCACTCTGCCACCCCAGTTCAGACATGGCTATATGCAAATCAGTCTGACCCTGTGCCTCATGGGAACAGTCCAGCCCGAACTGCCAAGCCATGTCTTCCCTGGACCGGAAACAAGCTTCCGAGGACCGGTTTCCGGCATTCCAGCCGTCTTCAGCCGGGCTTGCTTGAATCCAGTGGCAAAGTGAGCAAGGGACTCACGTCTGAGCATACCCTGCCACACTTATGGCGGCCAAAAGTGGTACAAAAGGGGGTGGTGATTGACGGAGCATCTGAAGCAATCAAACACTCACACCCAGTCAAAAGATCTGGGTTTAATCCATCACCGTTCTTTAGCCCACTTTGCCACCCCAGTTCAGACATGGCTATATGCAAATCAGTCTGACCCTATGCCTCATGGGAGTAGTCCACCCCGAACTGCCAAGCCATGTCTTCCCTGGACCGGAAACAAGCTTCCGAGGATCGTTTTCTGGCATGCCAGCCGTCTTCAGCCCGGCTTGCTTGAATCCAGTGGCAAAGTGAGCAAGGGACTCACGTCTGAGCATACCCTGCCACACTTATGACGGCCAAAATTGGTACAAAAGGGGGTGGTGATGGGCGGAGCATCTGAATCAATCAAACACTCACACCCAGTCAAAAGATCTGGGTTTAATCCATCACCGTTCTTTAGCCCACTCTGCCACCCCAGTTCAGACATGGCTATATGCAAATCAGTCTGACCCTGTGCCTCATGGGAACAGTCCAGCCCGAACTGCCATCACCACCCCCTTTTGTACCACTTTGTAAATATGGCGCAGTGTGGTGCATTTTCTTACGCCGCTGCAGCATCCCACAAAGTGATGCAACAGCGGAATAAGGGCCTGATAAATAAGGCTGTAAGTCGGGGAAGGTGATGGACACTAAGGCAACACTCAATATGCCTACTCCAATCTAGCTTAACTCAGGGAAGGTATTGGACACTAAAGAGGCAAGTTTTACCATTCCCACAACAATAGAGAAGGTTTTGGACACTAAAAGGGTTACATTCACTAATCCTACTCCAATATAAAGCAATTCAGGGAAGGTATTGGACACTAAAGGGGCAAAATGTATTATTCTCACTCCAATCTAACTCAACTCAGGGAAAGTATTGGACACTAAAGAGGCACATTGACCATTTCCACTGCAATAAAACGTATCTCAGGAAAGGATTTGGACACCAAAAGAGTTATTCCCACTCCAATATAAAGGGACTTATTACGAGTACGGCGTTCCATAGGACCACCATTCTCGCGTTGGCGTTCCGACCATGCCACACTCTGGGCCCGCCAACAGTATTATGAGTGTGACAGTTGGACCACCACAGGACCGCTGTGACCGCTATGGATCCAGGATCCTTTGAGCTTCACGTAGCGGTCAGGAGCCACAATATGGTGGTGGTGCCACTGCGCCACCGCTGAGCATAGACTGAGTTGGCTTTCTACCGCCCCTTTCATGGCCATGAGTCCACTATGAAAAGGGTGGCAGAGAGGCAACTAAGGGAGGCCTAACCGGGCCCCCTGCTGCTCCTGGCAGTGCATGCAGGGGGGACATGTTGCGCCCCCGTAGTGTTGCACACCCTGTTCCTGCATGGTGTGGCATCCTTGCTGCACCATGCCGGAACATGAAGTCTGCGCTTTCACGGTGGCGATCTGCATGTCAGGCTCTCTCTCCTATGAGCCTAACAGACCGCCATTGTCAGAACGCCGTCCGACCAGGATAATACTTGTAATCCAGCGGGATGGTGCACCATGGCTTTGGTGGTCCTCCAGCGGACAGCACGATGCTGCCACCACTGGTGGGCCACCAAACTCGTAATAAGGCCCAAAGTAATTCAAAGAAGGTGTTGGTCACTACAGGGGCAACGTTTACTGTTCCCACTCCAATCTAACTGAACTCAGGGAAGTTGCTGCACACTAAAAAGGATACATTCACTATTCCCAATTCATCATCATCAAAACTTTATTTCGTTTTTTTTCTCTAAACCATAAAAGTACATAGTAAAAGTACATCACATTACAGTTTTAAAATCGTCACGGCAAGTAAAACATGTTGATAACTGGGCCCTGTATCATGGATGGGGGAGAGCTTTACCCAATTCATCAGCAGTTTCTAAAATCATTATTTTAAAAAGAATAAAATATTTACATCAATAAAAATTAAGTAAACGGGGATATACAAAATTTTTAGTTCATACATACCAATAAGATTAAGGCTGTTAATATTCAATCGACATATATTAAATCTGCATATTAATCCACTACCTGCTTGCATTATGCTCTAATAGAGTTAAAGTTTCAAACCATTTTTAATTCTATAGAACATTACACGCATAAGAAATCTAGACACGCAAAAGACTATCAATCGTGCAGTGTCTGATAGTTAAATTAGTTCTGCCTGCCTATAGTGCCTTAATTTGAGGGTGTTGCATAGGGGTTTAATCCATCTTTCCCTCAGGAATTTATATGCCGGGCAGAAAAATAAAATGTGTGTAACATTTTCCTTAACCAATGTAACATTTTTACAAAAACTGCATTTATCTGAGTCTTTATCATGAGTCTTATTGCCCCATTTAGATTTTTTATCATTGGTCTGAAGGACCCCATACCTAAATTTAAGGTATAGTGACTTTGCCACCGAGGGATAAACCTCGCCTAAAAAAGTTTCAAATTTGGGCACGTCTTTAAACTGGAGGAACCTTGTGGTTAGAGGTCCCAAACTGGCATCCTGTAGTAAAGCATTGCGTTGGTAATCCCAAAATAGACGCTTTACTATTTTACTACAAGATTTCGTTAACTCCTCTGGTTTTTCCTCAGTAAGTTAATAGTCCTATTTTTTTAAACCAGGTGGCAATGTGTTTAAACCAGGGGATATCCTTTGTGATACCAAAAGGGCATTAACTCCTGAAGGCCCAGTCTGTAATGGATAAGCTCATCCATGGTCCAGATTCTTATCCAGTACATAAGGGGACGTAGCGCAGCTAGGCTATCAGTGCGCTTTAGATTAATATCCAAAAAAATAGGTACCAGTGGGGTTTTTGTTGGCAAGGATAGTAACCTTCATACAAAATTATTTTCACCCACTTTGAAGTTATGTTTACAATGCGGACCCCAAAGTTCTGCCCCATAGAGTGCTGCAGATTGTGCCTCTCATTTGTAAACCTCGATGGCAGGTGATACAGCCTTCGAGGTGCTCCCTCTGTGTTTCTTTAATATTGGCATAGAGTTTTGGAGCAAGATTAATTTAGTTTTTTCTAATTGGGGTTTCCACAACATTTTAGAATCTAGCGTGATACCTAAATAGTTGAAACTATTCACATACTCCAATCTTTCTCCTTATTGTTCCAGCTTTTTTTTTTTACATTTTACTTGGATTAATGGACATATATTTTGTTTTACTCTGGTTAATCTCAAGTCCCTTTTTAATGCAGTATAGGTGGAAAGTATTTATCAAATTTTGGAGCCCACCAGGAGTTTGAGAAATTAGAATAGTGTTGTCTGCAAAAAGTAGAGCAGGAATTGCCTCCCCCCCTAGCTTGGGTGAATCACTCTTACTTCCTTCAAGGAAGGAGGGGATGTCCTTTACGTAGAAGGAGAACAAGGTTGGTGCAAGCACGCAACCTTGTCGCACCCCACGCTTCACTGGGATTTCTCTAGTGAGTTCTCCCTGAGGCCCCCATCTTACTTTTGTAAAGTTATTTTCATGTAATCTAATTATTTGTACTAGTAATTCGATGGGCATTCCAAGGTTTCTCAGGTGGATCCAGAGACTGCTTCTAGGAACTAAATCGAAAGCAGCTCTTAGGTCCACGAATGCTACATACAGTGTGCTATGTCTAACCGTAATATATTTCCAACACAGGCACAAAAACCTGAAGACCTGGTCGATCATACTAATCTTTTTCTGAACCCTGCTTGGTATTTTGTTAGAAAGTCCACTTCTTTGATCCAGGACGAAAGACGAAAGACGCAGCAATATATGTCTAGCGAATATTTTCTGTGGAATGTCTATAAGACTGATCGGGCGATAATTCGCCGGATCCAGTCTGTTCCCCTTTTTAAAAATTGTGACAATCTCTCCAACCCTCCATGATTTCGCTATTGGGTCAAATTTTGCTATAGCATTACATAAACCATTCACATAAGGAACCCAGTTATCATGTTTTAGGAGGTCACCGGGTATTTTATCTATTCCCGGAGCTTTCCCAGATTTTAATGTTCCAAAAACATAGTTTGTTTCTTTCATTGTGAAATGTAGATTGGCTGCCTTCGCTGACTCAATCATTTCTCCCGTCAGTTCTAAATTTTCAGTATTAGATTCGTTTTTTGATTCAGAGTAGAGCATGGAGAAGTGATTGACCCAGGTATCCTCATCCAGAAATAAATCTCTCTGTTTGCTACCAGCCCTGTTACCTTTCGTCATTAGATTCCAAAAACCAGCCTGGTCCTTTGTCTTGGCTGCTCTAATAAGACCTTCCCATATCTCCTCATCCCAAGCTTTTTTGGCAGCATCTAATATTTGGTTATATGCACGTCTTAGAATCCTTGTTTTGAGTAAATCCTTTCTTTTTGTTGCTGCTATTAACTCCGACTTTGCTATGCGACAGTCCTTAGAGAACCAGGGTTTACCATGTCTGGTCCTTTCAGTTATCTTTCCCCTCTTACTTTTTGTTGTTTTACTTAATATAGGGCCGAAAGCATCTACCAACCTGCTGTGTAGGTCAGTCATTGTAATTGGTGCTACGTTGCTCTCAATATACGTAGATAAAGTGTGAGAAGTTGGCCTGATATATGATGTTTCCAATTCTGGAACCACCTTGTATCAGTCCAAACAATCCCTTATGGTGTCTGGTTGTAAGTCAACCTTATAGACAAGCTATCCTAGGGGTAGCATGGACTAAGCAGCCTGAAAGGCTAAACTCAAGAGGTCGTGTTAAGCGAGCTGTTTTACCAATCACAATCCTGTAATATCAAATGAAAGGACACCACACAAGTATATATTATAAAAATATATGTGTTTATTACTAAAATAATCCCCAGTACTCTTTATGAGCAAAGGGGCACAAGCGTTTAAACAAAAGCACAGTTAAACATATAGAAGTTGCACAATTATGGATGAGGGCGGGTGGCCACTCAAACCATATATTAAGAAAGTGGTATAAGAGATACCAATCGAACAGTGGTTAGGCCTAGGGCCTAGGGAATCGCTGGGAGCAGTCGGGACTAGCAATGCTAAAGTCGGGAAAAGCCTGCGGGATTCGGGTGCAGCGCTTAAAGCACACGCATGCACCAATGTGAAGTCAATGGTGCGTAAAAGTTATAAAGTTACTGATTAAGGAGACTTCTGCTTAACCTGGAAGGATGAAACTTAAGACACATACACTAGAGGTGTGTACCAGTGTGAGAACACCGGCATTGTTGAGTTACCTCACCCACAGGAAGCGGGTGCATAGGGTCGAAGTTGTGTCGGGTTTCGTCACACAAGCTGAAGATGCTGCAGGCGATGTGAAGGAGAAGTGTCTGGTGTGATCCAAGGGTGGATCGGAGTTGTAAAGTACCTGAAAGCAGAGGGGACAGAGTCTGGGTCACTCAGCAGTGACCAGGGTGGAACCAGGACGGAACCAGGCAATGTCAGGCGCAATCAGGTGGTTGTCGAGGAGATTCTCTCCGCTGCCACGTGGGCTCTGGGGCATCTGCGACGTCCAGAAGCGGGTCACGAGCTGTCCCACAAAGGCTCTCACCATCGGCGCTGTCGGCTTCAAGATTGGAGCAAAAAACACTTGGCAAGAGCAATCCACGCTGGACTGGAAGATTGCTTCTCACTCGGACCAGGAGGGTCAGAGCGGGTGCTCCTTTTTAGAGGAGCCGGTGCAAGTCTAGAGCAACCAGAATCACAAGTTAGATTTCATAGTTCGCTGGCACAGGGGCCACAAGCCAACGGGCAAGTGACTGGGCCAACGCTTTGAGCCAAAAGAAGCAGAAGGGCCCCACGCAGCACTCAGGGAGTGTAGAGGGGTGAGCTTCGGTGCAAAACTGGCTCAGGGCTGGGGCTTCTCAAACCCCGATGTACAGCTTCGAGGGTCACTCGTGGGCTGCAGGGTCAGCGTCTTGTGGTCTTTTCAAGATGGCGGTCCCTACGCTTCGGGTCGCCTCCACGGGTCTCAGCTCTGTAGGGACTGTGGATAAGGCTGTTAGAAGGCAGGCAAGTTTGATCTTGTTGATCTCTGACGCTCGAGTTCCCGCGGGAACTGCAACAAAGCAGACGTCGAGGTGCTGGATGGTGTCTGTTTGCACAGGGTGGTCACTCCTTGACCACAAGGGAGATTCTTCAGTCTTCTACGTCGAGTAGGATGTCGAAGGGTCCAGAGTTTCATTTCAAATGTTTCATCAGGATAATCTGAGTGCGTGGGCACTGCTCCCATTCTTATACCAATCTAGGGGGCTGGATTACCTGCTAGGTCCCCTCCTATGGGTGGGACCCAGGAAGGGGGTGGATACACCCCTTTCCCTTTGTCCAGGCCGCGCTGGGACTGGGGCTGGTCTGCCCCAGAACCGGTTTGGCCGGATTATGCAAGGGGAAGCCTTGTGCTCCCCAGGCAGTGTCTGGTTTCTTTCAAACCTCCCTGCTACAATCCACTATCTCCTGTCTGGGGAGGTGTGACACCTTCCTGCAACAGGAAAGCCTTTGTCCAGACCTCCTCGGCTGAGTTTCGGTCAGCAGCAGGAGGTCAGACTTGTGTCTGTGGCAGAAGCATCCATTTTGTGGATCTGAGGCTCTTTTAAAAATCAACCGCGTTTCAGTAAAGTAACATGTCTTCTCCCTCTAGAGGGGTGGAATGATATCCCCGTCAACAGGACTGTCGAGGGGATAGTATTCCAAATCGTATGACACCTTACACGACATGTTTTGATAAAGCCAAACCAAAGTTAACATATAACCGAGAGGATTATAATGCACTTAATAGTATATGGTATGGCATTATCCCGGAACAGCTTAGGGTATGGTTCCCGACAGCTGCAGACAGGCTCAGCTCATGCTAGAGCTCCATCTCACGTTAAACCATGCACTCTGCCTCCAGGATTGATAAGGCCTTCCATAGGAGTGACTCACAGGTTTATATGTGTCCAGATATAGGTTTAGATATAGGTATACTATATCTAAGCAAGGGGTGATTACACCAACTTGCCCCAGCTGACGAATCAGCCAGTTGTGTCAATTTAGGAACCAGCCAGGGGTGGCAAAAGATATGCTGCAGCCCTGGGTAGGCCTTGGTGGCACCTATGCCCTGAGCACCTATAGTGCATGGTACAGGGGCTGACAAGGAGTCCAGTTCCAATTGGGTTATGTACCTTGTACCTATAGTATATGTATGTGAATTTAGAGAGAGAACAGCAGGCTGGGGGTCTGATTAGCAGGCCCACAGCCTCTTTAAGTTGAAAACCAGTGAAGCAAAAAGCAAAAATTGGGGTGACCATAGGATAGCAGACCCTACTCTCCTACACAACCCCACCCCCAAACGCAGGGACATTAAACTTAACCTTGACCAGATAAGTCTTCATGTTCTAAGTGGAAGTACCTGGAGAGACCATCTGCATTACCATGGTCAGTCCCTGGGCGGTGCTCCACTGTAAAGTCCATCCCCTGTAGGGAAATGGACCACCTGAGTAGTTTGGGGTTTTCACCCTTCATCTGATTTAGCCACAAGAGGGGCTTATGGTCTGTCTGAATTAGGAAGTGAGTTCCAAACAAGTATGGCCTCAACTTCTTCAGGGCCCAAACCACAGCAAAGGCCTCCCTCTCAATAGCTGACCAACGTTTCTCCCTGGGGGTCAGCCTTCTGCTAATAAAAGCAATGGGCTGGTCTTGACCATCTACATTAAGTTGTGAGAGCACAGCTCACACCCACAACTCAGAAGCATCTGTCTGTACAATGAACTGTTTGGAGTAGTCAGGACTCTTCAGGATAGGTGCAGAGCACATGGCCTTCTTCAGGTCATCAAATGCCTTTTGACAGCTAACTGTCCACTGAACCTTTTTTGGCATCTTCTTGGATGTCAAGTCATTTAATGGTGTCACAATGGACCCATAGTTTTTAACAAACTTTCTGTAATACCCAGTCAGGCCCAAGAAGGCTCTGACTTGTGTCTGGGTAGTTGGAGGAGCCCAGTCCTGTATGGTCTGGATCTTGCTCTCCAGTGGTTGAACTTGACCCCCACCTACTAGGTGGCCCAAGTACACAACCTTGCTCTGCCCTATCTGGCACTTGGTAGCCTTGATAGTCAGGACTGCCTTTTTCAGGGCCTCCAGAACCTTCTTCAGGTGGATCAGGTGATCCTCCCAGGTGGAGCTAAAGACAGCAATATCATCTAGATATGCTGCACAAAAGTCATCCAACCCAGCAAGGACTTGATTCACCAACCTTTGGAAGGTGGCAGGTGCATTCTTCAAACCAAAGGGCATTACCACAAACTGATAATGTCCACTAGGGGTAGAGAATGCTGTTTTGGCTTTTGACTCTTCAGATAACCTGATCTGCCAGTAGCCAGCTGTCAAATCAAATGTGCTCAGAAACTTGGCAGAAGCCAATTTATCAATGAGCTCATCTGATCTTGGAATGGGATGTGCATCTGTCCTAGTGACAGCATTGAGACCTCTGTAGTCCACACAAAACCTAATTTCTCTCTTTCCATCTTGGGTATGGGGTTTTGGCACAAGGACTACTGGGCTGGCCCGTGGGCTCTCAGATGGCTCAATCACTCCAAGCTCAAGCATCTTTTGCACCTCAGCCTTTATACAATCCCTGACATGATCAAGTTGCCTGTAGATTTTATTCTTCACAGGCAGACTGTCACCAGTGTCCACCTCATGGGTGCACCAGTTAGTTTGACTGGGTGTGAGTGAAAACATGTGTCTGTGGGCCTGCAACACCTGTCTGCAGTCCACCTGTTGCTGCTCAGTGAGGCTGCCTGCCAAGGCTACTCCATCAACTGAACCATCATCAGGGTTCTGGGAAAGCAGGTCTTGGAGAGGGTCACTCTCTTCCTCCTGATCCCCATCTGTGGCCATGAGGAGACTCATGTCCTCCCTGTCAACAAATGTTTTCAAACGATTTACATGGAGCACCCTGTGGGGGCTCCTAGGGGTTCCAAAGTCAACTACATAGGTGACTTCTCCCTTCATTTCAACAATTGGGTAGGGTCCAGTCCATTTGTCCTGGAGTGCTGCTGGGGCCACTGGCTCCTACACCCATACCATCTGCCCTGGTTTGTACTCCACCAGAACAGCCTTTTGGTCATGCCAAGCTTTCTGTAATTCTTGGCTGGCCTCCAGGTTTTTGGATGCTCTCTCCATGTATTCAGCCATCCTGGAGCGGAGACCAAGTACATAGTCCACAACATTTAGCTTAGGCTTTTTGAGAGGTAACTCCCATCCTTCCTTCACCAAACAGAGTGGACCCCTCACAAGGTGGCCAAACAAAAGTTCAAAAGGGCTGTAGCCAACCCCCTTCTCTGGGACCTCTCTGTAAGCAAAGAGCAAGCAGGGTAAAAGGGTGTCCCATTTCCGCCTAAGCTTCTCTGGTAATCCTTTTATCATTCCCTTGAGGGTCTTGTTGAATCTCTCCACAAGCCCATTGCACTGTGGGTGATAGGGTGTGGTAAACTTGTAGTTTACTCCACACTCCTTCCACATTCCCTTTAAGTACCCAGACATGAAGTTGGTACCTCTGTCTGAGAGAACCTCCTTTGGAAAACCCACTCTTGAGAAAACTGCAAGAAGGGCCTTTGCCACAACAGGTGCTGTTGTGGTCCTCAGGGGAATTGCCTCTGGATACCTGGTGGCATGATCCACTACCACCAGTATAAATCTGTGCCCAGATGCTGTTTGAGGATCCATGGGACCCACAATGTCTATTCCAACTCTTTCAAAGGGTACCCCCACCACAGGTAGTGGTATCAGGGGGGCCTTTGTTGTGCCACCTGACTTACCACTGGCTTGGCAAGTGACACAGGAGCGACAAAACTCCTTGACATTTTCTGACATATGAGGCCAGTGAAAGTGAGGGACAAGCCTGTCCCAAGTCTTGTTCTGGCCTAAGTGTCCTGCAAGGGGAATATCATGGAAGGAAGCCCCTAAATTGCAAAGGTATGACCAACCTCCTGGTAGCACCAGGCTTGGGGTCTCTAGCCTCTGAATAAAGGAGCCCATCATCCCAATATACTTTATGGGTACCTTGAGCATTCCCTGCAGCCTCAGCAGCAGCTTGCTGTCTGAGGGGTTCAAGGGAAGGGCAAACTAATTGGGCCTGCCCCAGGTCTGCCATTGAGGGTCCCCCTGTCCCCAGAAACTCAACCTGATCAGGTTCAAGTTCCTCAGAGACAGTCTCCTCTTGGACTGCAGAATCAGCTCCCTGTAGAGTTTGATCCGAAACCTGGGGCAAGTGGGAAGGCACAGCCTTAACCCTTTTGCTCTTCTTCTTGGGTTGTGGTTGGTCTATTGTTCCAAGATCCACCACTGATTCAGGAAGGCACTTCTTAGCCTGAGACCTTGTCACTGCAAGGACATGTGCTGAAATCCCTAGCATTTCTGCATGAGTCCTGTACTCCACTTCTGACCAAACTGAGATTTCAAGATCATTGCCTAACAGACAGTCTACTGGGAGGTCTGTACTCACAACAACTTTCTTCAGGCCACTTACCCCTCCCCAGGAGAAGTTCACAACAGCCACACTATGTGTAGTAGCGGTGTTCTAGGTAATTCTCACCTAGTACAATCTGTCCAGGGTCCACAAAGTCAGGTGTCACCATAGTGACACTGGTACAAGTGTCCCTGTAGGCCTGAGACAGTTTCTCATTTATCAAAGGTGTCTGCCTATACTTGCCCAGGTTACTGGGGCTCACAGTAGTGGACAAAGATACATCCACATCATAAAGCAGAACTGCCTGAGTAGGGTCTCTGACTAGGCCAGATTCCATCTCAGTACCCAGGGTCAACCCTACTAAACCCTTTGGCTGTGTACTACCACTGCTGACTGTACTAGGGGGTGCAGGTGCTTTAGGAGCTGCAGTGGTAGGGACTGGATTTTTCTTGGTGCATTCACTGCCCCAGTGTGAAACTGATTTGCAGGTATTACACCAAGGTTTCTTTGGGCCATCATTCTTCTTCTTTTTGTTACCATTTTGGGAACCACCCTCCTTATTAGAATTTTGTGGGCCTGAAGAAGACTTCTCGTCTTTTTCTTTATCTTTCTTATCCCCACCCTTCTGGTCTGTTTTCTTCTGGTCACCACCATGGTTCTGGGGTTTCTGCTTAATCCTTGTTCTGACCCATTTGTCCGCCTTCTTTCCCAATTCTTGGGGAGAGGTCAGATCAGAGTCAATAAGGTATTGATGCAACAGCTGGTTCTGACAGTTATTAAGGATCTGCTCTCTCATTATAAGATTGTACAATCCTGTATAGTCTGAGACTTTACTTCCCTGCAGCCAACCCTCCAGAGCCTTAGTGGCACAATCAACAAAATCAGTCCATTCCTGAGTCTGTGCTTTTTGGGTGTCTCTGAACAACAACCTGTATTGCTCAGTGGTTAGGCCAAACCCTTCAATAAGAGCACTCTTCAGGACAGAGTAGTTTTTGGCATCCTCAGGTCTAACTATGAGGAGCCTATCCCTTCCTTTCTCAGAAAAGGAGTACCATAAAATTGCAGCCCACTGTTCATGAGGAACCTGCTGTACCATGCAGGCTCTCTCAAGAGCAGTCATCCATTTGTGGATGTCATCCCCTTCCCTGTAGGGGGCTACAATCTTTGTCAGGTTTCTATTGTCATAGGACCTGTCTTTCTCTCTAGGAATATTGCTGCCACCAGTGGAATCTAATCCACACAACTTTTGTTCTCTTGCTAAAGCAAGTTTAGCTTGAGCCAAGGCTATCTCTACCCTCTCTATTTGAAGTTGGACAGCCCTCATCCTGGCCCTATGCTCTTTTCTCTGGGGGGAAGTCATTCCCCTTTGAGATTCCCTTGAGACACTAGAAACATGAGAGTCCCCTGAGGGAGACCTCACCCTTCTATCGCCTGAGGGAACTATGTTATAGGATCTGGGGAGGTGCTGGCCCTCTCCATTCCCATGTAGGTCTAAGTTGGTCTGGTTAAGCCTGCCAACTATGACCTGGTTACTCCTCTGAACTGTCTCATCTACTGCTGAGCCCTCCTCCTCCTCTTCTTCCTCTTCTTCTTCTAAGTCCACCACTGGGGCGTCCTCATTCTCAGGGGGGTTTATTCCATTTTCTGTTTCTAAGGGAACTGCACTGGCCTTATCTAAGTCATCCTTTTCCAGGATGGCTATCAGGGAAGGAATGGTGGGGTTGTGACCCCTTTTTAGCCCTCTTGCAATGCATAAGGCACCCAAGTCTTTATGGCTAAGTTTGTCATAGCTGGAAGTTGCCTTGGTAAGGTCAATCCTCACAGGTAGAGAGCTGGAAGCTTCACCTGTGTCAGACATGACTGCTAGTGAGGTACAAGTGGTGCACTTACCTACACTAAGTGTTTTCCTACTGTACCTTGCTAGTGAGTTGTAGGCAGTGTGTGCTAATCCCTTTGATCTACAACTAATAAGTTCAGTAGAACTTAAATATGCTAAGCTTTTGCTTATATGTACCTAAGGTACTTTATGTGATCTTTCAATTTGATAAAAAGATTGCAATGGTAAAACAACAGCAAGCTCAAATCCGCAACGCTGCACACCAATGGGAGAAGTTGGCCTGATATATGATGTCTCCAATTCTGGAACCACCTTGTATCAGTCCAAACAATCCCTTATGGTGTCTGGTTGTAAGTCAACCTTATAGACAAGCTATCCTAGGGGTAGCATGGACTAAGCAGCCTGAAAGGCTGAACTCAAGAGGTCGTGTTAAGCGAGCTGTTTTACCAATCACAATCCTGTAATATCAAATGAAAGGACACCACACAAGTATATATCATAAAATTATATGTGTTTATTACTAAAATAATCCCCAGTACTCTTTATGAGCAAAGGGGCACAAGCGTTTAAACAAAAGCACAGTTAAACATATAGACGTTGCACAATTATGGATGAGGGCGGGTGGCCACTCAAACCATATATTAAGAAAGTGGTATAAGAGATACCAATCGAACAGTGGTTAGGCTTAGGGCCTAGGGAATTGCTGGAAGCAGCCGGGATTAGCAATGCTGAAGTCGGGAAAAGCCCGCGGGATTCGGGTGCAGCGCTTAAAGCACACGCATACACCAATGTCAAGTCAATGGTGCGTAAAAGTTATAAAGTTACTGTTTAAGGAGACTTCCGCTTAACCTAGAAGGATGAAACTTAAGACACATACACTAGAGGTGTGTACCAGTGTGGGAACACCGGCGTTGTTGAGTTACCTCACTCACAGGAAGCGGGTGCATAGGGTCGAAGTTGTGTCGGGTTTCGTCACGCAGGTTGTTGGTGCTTGAAGCTGAAGATGCTGCAGGCGATGTGAAGGAGAAGTGTCCGGTGTGATCCAAGGGTGGATCGGAGTCGTACAGTACCTGAAAGCAGAGGGGACAGAGTCTGGGTCACTCAGCAGTGACCAGGGTGGAACCAGGACGGAACCAGGCAATGTCGGGCGCAATCAGGTGGTTGTCGAGGAGCTTCTCTCCGCTGCCACGTGGGCTCTGGGGCATCTGCGACGTCCGGGAGCCGTTCACAAGCTGTCCCAAAAAGGTTCTCACCGTCGGCGCTGTCAGCTTCAAGATTGGAGCAAACAACACTTGGCAAGAGCAATCCACGCAGGACTGGAAGATTGCTTCTCACTCGGACCAGGAGTCTGAAGCAACCAGAATCACAAGTTAGATTTCGTAGTTTGCCGGCACAGGGGCCACAAGCCAACGGGAAAGTGACCGGGCCAACCCGTTGAGCCAAAAGAAGCAGAAGGGCCCCATGCAGCACTCGGTGAGTGTAGAGGGGTGAGCTTCGGTGAAAAAGTGGCACAGGGCTGGGTCTTCTCAAACCCCGATGTACAGCTTCGAGGGTCACTCGTGGGCTGCATGGTCAGCGTCTCGTGGTCTTTTCAAGATGGCAGGCCCCACGCTTCCGGTCGCCTCCACGGGTCTCAGCTCTGCAGGGACTGAGGAACGGGCTGTTAGAAGGCAGGCAAGCTTGATCTTGTTGATCTCTGTTGCTCTAGTTCCGGCGGGAACTGCAACAAAGCAGACGTCGAGGTGCTGGATGGTGCCTGTTTGCACAGGGTGGTCACTCCTTGACCACAAGGGAGATTCTTCAGTCTTCTACGTCGAGTAGGATGTCGAAGGGTCCAGAGTTTAGTTTCAAATGTTTCATCAGGATAATCTGAGTGCGTTGGCACTGCTCCCATTCTTATACCAATCTAGGGGGCTGGATTACCTGCTAGGTCCCCTCCTATGGGTGGGACCCAGGAAGGGGGTGGATACACCCCTTTCCCTTTGTCCAGGCCGCGCTGGGACTGGGGTTGGTCTGCCCCAGAACCGGTTTGGCCGGATTATGCAAGGGGAAGCCTTGTGCTCCCCAGGCAGTGTCTGGTTTCTTTCAAACCTCCCTGCTACAATCCACTATCTCCTGTCTGGGGTGGTGTGACACCTCCCTGCGACAGGAAAGCCTTTGTCCAGGCCTCCTCGGCTGAGTTTCGGTCAGCAGCAGGAGTTCAGACTTGTGTCTGTGGCAGAAGCATCCATTTTGTGGATCTGAGGCTCTTTTAAAAATCAACCGTGTTTCAGTAAAGTAACATGTCTTCCCCCTCTAGAGGGGTGGAATGCTATCCCCGTCGACAGGACTGTCGAGGGGATAGTATTCCAAATCGTATGACACCTTACACGACATGTTTTGATAAAGCCAAACCAAAGTTAACATATAACCGCGAGGATTATGGTAAACAGTCAAAATATCGATTTTTTAATTTCGACTTACACTTATATCGAGTTGCTAATATCGATGGGACAGAATATCGATGGCCAGAATATCGACCCTAAGGTAAGTAATATCGAAATTACTTATATCGATAGCATATATATCGATGTAAGTAATTTCGATTTACTAATATGTTAGAAATTTTAGTTAAGTATTTAAATTAATTGTTATAATATGTGTTTAATATGTTTTTATAAATAAAAAATATATAAAAGTAAATAATATGTTTTACTACCAGAGCGGGTTGTGGGTTTTTAGGGGAATAGGGTGGGAAGTAATTTATTTGTAATTAAATAATTATTTTTTAATGATTAATTTATTTTGCAATTAAATATTAATTGGCAATGAATTATTTTAATTGATTAATTGATTAATTAATTGATAATTTATGTATATTTTTAAGTAAATTATATGTTTTACTCCTGGAGCGGGTTGAGGGTTTGTAGGGGAATAGGGTGGGAAGTAATTTATTTGTAATTAAATAATTATTTTTCAATGATTAATTTATTTTTCAATTCAATATTAATTGGCAATGAATTATTTTAATTGATTAATTGATTAATTAATTGATAATTTATGTATTTTTTTAATTAAATTATATGTTTTACTACTGGAGCGGGTTGTGGGTTTATAGGGGAATAGGGTGGGAAGTAATTTATTTGTAATTAAATAATTATTTTTTATGATTTATTTTTTTGCTATTAAATATTAATTGGCAATGAATCATTTTAATTGATTAATAGAATAATTGGATTGTTTTTAACTGTTTACTTATGAGTTGTACTTTTATGATTGTAAAATTTACAATCAAATAAAGATTTTGAATTGAAATTGAATAGAATAATTAATTGATAATTTATGTTTATTTTTAACTAAATTATATGTTTTACTACTGGAGCGGGTTGTGGGTTTATAGGGGAATAGGGTGGGAAGTAATTTAATTGTAATATTAATTAATTTTGGGTAAAGGAGTATTTTTAGTGTTCAGGGTCAGTTTTGGGTTTTTGGGTAAAGGGGTATTTTTTGTGTTCTGGGTCAGTTTTGGTTTTTGGGGTAAAGGGGTATTTTTGGGGTTCAGGGTCAGTTTTCAGTTTTTGGGTAAAGGGGTATTTTTAGGGTTCAGGGTCAGTTTTTAGTTTTTGGGTAAAGGGGTATTTTTAGGGTTCAGGGTCAGTTTTCAGTTTTTGGGTAAAGGGGTATTTTTAGGGTTCAGGGTCAGTTTTCAGTTTTTGGGTAAAGGGGTATTTTTGGGTTCAGGGTCAGTTTTCAGTTTTTGGGTAAAGGGGTATTTTTAGGGTTCAGGGTCAGTTTTTAGTTTTTGGGTAAAGGGGTGTTTTTAGGGTTCAGGGTCAGTTTTCAGTTTTTGGGTAAAGGGGTATTTTTTGGGTTCAGGGTCAGTTTTCAGTTTTTGGGTAAAGGTTTTTTTTTAGGGTTCAGGTTCAGTTTTAGGTTTTTGGGTAAAGGGGTATTTTTAGGGTTTAGGGTCAGTTTTCCCTACTGTTGCACCCACTGGAGTGGGAATAGTAATTATTGTTAAGTAAGTATATATTATATATGATTTTTAATTATTATTTTTTTAATTAAATATCTATTATTAATTTTTTTACCATTATTACATATATTTAAATATGTTTAAGTAATTAATAAGTATTATTTACAGTATTTGTTATGTTATTTTAAATTTTAAAAAAATCGATATATTTAACAACGATATTTTTAACATCGATATTATTTTTTCGATATTTTGGTACTTACCATGTTGTACATAGGGCGTTGATATTTTTGCTATCGATATAATTACGCCGATATTTGTGTAGGTCGAAATTCTGTCTGTCGAAATTCTGTCATAGATCCGAGGATTATAATGCACTTAATAGTATATGGTATGGCATTATCCCGGAACAGCTTAGGGAATGGTTCCCGACAGCTGCAGACAGTCTCAGCTCATGCTAGAGCTCCATCTCACGTTAAACCACGCACTCTGCCTCCAGGATTGATAAGGCCTTCCATAGGAGTGACTCACAGGTTTATATGTGTCCAGATATAGGTTTAGATATAGGTATACTATATCTAAGCAAGGGGTGATTACACCAACTTGCCCCAGCTGACGAATCAGCCAGTTGTGTCAATTTAAGAACCAGCCAGGGGTGGCAAAAGATATGCTGCAGCCCCTGGTAGGCCTTGGTGGCACCTATGCCCTGAGCACCTATAGTGCATGGTACAGGGGCTGAAAAGGAGTCCAGTTCCAATTGGGTTATGTACCTATAGTACATGTATGTGAATTTAGAGAGAGAACAGCAGGCTGGGGGGTCTGATTAGCAGGCCCACAGCCTCATTAAGTCGAAAACCAGTAAAGCAAAAAGCAAACATTGGGGTGACCATAGGATAGCAGACCCTACTCTCCTACATAAAGTCTCTGAAAAAACTAAATAAATATTAGTCAATGACCTTTTATCCCCCAAAATATTGGGCCATTTTATAGCACGGTCACTCCTATTTAACATTATTTGGTCATCTAAGGTACCATAGTTATCTTTTACAGAGATCACTATAGAAAAGAGTTCTGGAGAAGCCCTCAGGCTCAGGGGTAAATGATTGCTCTCTGTTCTGAGAATTATATTAAGGTCACACAGGAAGCACCAACAACTTAGTGACACCATCATATAGTCTATGTGACTTTGCGAATTCATTCTGCCGAACGTGTGGACTTTAGGTCTGTCAGAAGGGAGGCGAACGTTACAGGATCTAAGATTGTGAGCCAAGGTTAGGCCTAAGAGCTGAATCACAGCTGCGGTACACTTGGCCTCTTTTTCACTAGCCAGGGATGGAATGTTTTATGCTTGATCTTGCAACTCCAACAAATCACCAAAACCATGGACCGGCTCAAAGTTACAGTTAAAATCGCCGGCAATAAATACCCTTGGGCTATGGCCTAGTAAATCTAGAGCACAGTCAAGTTGGTTAATAACATTCGATTCACCCTGTGAAGGCGACGGTCTATTATAAACATTAAAGAGATATGTAGTTTTGTTATCTTTGTCCCTAAACCTTAAACCCAATATATCTTGGGAATTAATGTCTAGGGAAGTAATCTCAATTTGCAAGGACACACAAACCCAAGTGATAAGTCCTCCAGAGGGTCTTCCTTTTGCTGAGCGTGTTGCCCCCACCCCGTACGTTTTATATCCTACACTGTGGGGGCTTTCTAACATCCAAATCTCCTGCAGGAGTATGATATCATACGTTTCGATGAATGAGTGCCATGTTGGATCCATCAAATTTCTATGTAGCACTGCGATATTCCAGGAGACGATAAATAGGTCTGGGCAATTACTGAGCTTTCTATCGCAGCAAGATCCATTCCTCAGAGTTTCCACACTCAAGTTTACTTTTGAAACTTGTCCTGTAACAGGTAATATGCCGGGGGGAGTTATTTGGTTCGCCGCCATACGCCTGTCCCCATTGATGTTGTTTACCTCTCCTATGCAACTAGATGTCTCTATGACATTTATTCCCTTTAACTCTCCCCTCTGAGCTGAGGTTGGGAGAGGCTCATACTCCCCCATGAGCTTTTCACTCCCAGTTGACGGTCAGTCAACCCCCTCCATCCACTTGAGAGAAGAAAATCTATTGAAGGTGGGAATGTTGAACATAGGTGGCCTAATGGGACGGGAGGTTTGATTTCCATATCTCCAAGGGTTACCCACTAGAGCTATTGAGTAAAAGTAACTCAAGGTTCTTGCGGTTATAACTCACTTGTAGCCCTCGCAGTACCACTCACGAATGTGATTTGTCACCCTATGATCCCGGAAATGTATTATGATTATATCTCCAGTAACATCCTTTGGTCTCCTTCCTACCCATCCCGTCCTTCTAACATTTATGATTTCACCATCCAGGTGTGGAGGCAGTGGTCTATTTACTCTTAGCCAGTGCATGGCTTTATTCTTGAGGGTCTGATAGCTCTCAAATTTCCCTGCTGGGAGTGGAGGCACCCCAGTTAATACAATTACAAGGGGTTCTGCCTCTGGTGGGAGATCAATGCAAATAGCGGGCCCCATTGTCTGCTTATCCTTGTTGGGGGACATCTGCTGTTTATCCTCAATTTTCATATCATTTATGTTAGGAGGCCTGCTTTCTGCTATTTCCTTTTGTCTAGTAGTTTCCCGGGCCGTATTCAAATTCTGCATGCTGGTTGTGTTATCTTGGTCTTTTGGGTTTGGCTTACTGCTAGTTTGGCTATTGGGTGCAGAGGGTGCCATTTTCACCTCGGGGACAGTTGTGGTGGGTTGCCTAGATAACAACTCTTTGAGTGAGTTAGAGTTGGCAATTCCAGTGTCGTGATAGACCCTATTTGCTCATTAATACGCTTGATTCTCTCCACTATAGGTAACAGCATAGATTTAAACAGTTGCTCAATGTTACTCATTAACCTTTGCTGAAGGATTGTTATCAAATTCTCTTGATTGTTCCCCCTTGAAGCTGAGCCTATGCTTTTCTTTGGAGTGTTAGTGGGTTTACGAGATTTGGCTCTGCTTCCCCTTTGCTTCACACCCCCCTCTTCTTTTTTAGGGGATTGCCCATCCCTGAAGGTTTAACATTTGAGGGTTTCTTGGAAGTGGCATTACTAGGTGATTCAAGCAATGAATCCTACCATAAGGTTTCCAATAGTGAATCTAAGGTGGTGTCAGAGAAAATTGGGTCCCTGTGGATCGCTAATCGGACTGGAGAATCTTGTAACAGCAGTGGGATGTCTTTATCTCTCAATTGGTCTTTGGTATTGGTAATGTGTGTTGGAGTTTTCGCTAGATGTAAATCCCCCAGGGACGAACGTTTATTTTGCCATTCAGTAGATATTCGTCTCTCAGTTAAAACTATTTCTTTTTCCAGTACTGAAACTGCCCTAGTAATGAAGGCGTCCAGTGTCCCTCTAACAGACCCTCCTATTGATGACTTCCGACCCAGACTCGAGATGTTTTTCATAGTTTGTGCACTATATGTAACACAATAAACAATACAAGTGAAATAAAACCAGTTAGTGCACAAAACCTTACTAGGATGTCCAAGAGTTCGATGAGTGAAAGGGGCTGGCCCTGCCCAACCCCGTACAGTCTTGGACAGCCAAAGACGGCCCGCCCTCCGCCCGGGCTCAGCCAGGCGACTGCCCGCGCGCGTCCCGCGACGCAGGAGGAGCAACGTTCTTTTCAAGCGCCTTCCGGGCACGTCAGTGGGCGGGATCGTGCCGTGGAGGTTCCTGGGGGTTGTGGTCCCCCCGCTCAGCGTCCACGATGTTCCTAGCGGCGGCGTGGGGGACCGTCAAGCAAGAAAGTGACTGGCGAGATTCTGGTCTTGCGTTAAGGACCCTGAACAGTTTTCACAGCAGCAGGTAGGATTAGGAGCCACCCGCTCTACCAAAGGAGCAACCTTCTTTTCAAGCGCCTTCCGGGCACATCAGTGGGTGGGATCGTGCCGTGGAGGTTCCTGGGGGTTGTGGTCCCCCCGCTCAGCGGCCGCGATGTTCCTAGCGGCGGCGGGGAGGACCGTCAAGCAAGAAAGTGACTGGTGAGATTCTGGTCTTGCGTTAAGGACCCTGAACAGTTTTCACAGCAGCAGATAAGATTAGGAGCCACCCGCTCTAACCAAGGAGCAACGTTCTTTTCAAGCACCTTCCGGGCTCGTCAGTGGGCAGAATCGTGCCGTGGAGGTTCCTGGGGTTTGTGGTCCCCCCGCTCAGCGGCCGCGATGTTCCTAGCGGCGGTGGGGGGGACCGTCAAGCAAGAAAGAGAGTGGCGAGATTCTGGTCTTGCGTTAAGGACCCTGAACAGTTTTCACAGCAGCAGGTAAGATTAGGAGCCACCATAATTCAATAGAACATATTGAAGGTGCTGGACACTAAATTGATACAAATGACAATACACCCACTACTACAAAACAAGGAACCCATAACATACCACACTTAAAAGTTAGGGGCATATTCTCAAGAACACATGATTCCCATCGCAAAATTAACTTAACGCAACTGTGCATATTGCAGTCTATTACGAGAAAATAACATCGTCTTAACGTCCAATTCCCAACCTGGCGGCACCATGCGATAGTAGCATGATAGCGTGCCAAATGACTGCGCAAAATCCAACCCGTCTAACAAAAGATGCGAAACATGAACGCCAAAAAAGTTGCGATGCCCCAAAGCTCGAAGCTAAAATCAATGATAACCAGCAACAGCCCTGCAATACCCACGCGTCATGCGGGAAAAAGCACCAAAAAAAAGCCAAAACTAAAAAACACGCCAAAACCAATTCAAACAGCTTAGCACCATGGATGCACCTGGACTGAGCTCAGAGGAAAAGCCTAACCCCACAAGCCCCACGGATGACCAGCCAGCAACCCCGTGTTCAGGGAAGGGCAAGGAGAAATGGAAGAGGAAGACGGTGTTCAGTCCGCGTTGTGGTATTGGGTTCTCCAGGCCTACATACTCCGCAAAACCCGCTACACCATAAAACAGATATTGGCACGCAAACTGGAAAATGCAAAAGACAAGTTTATTAGGACCCCATGGGGTGGTGGTACATTCCTACAGCACCCTTCGGTAATGCAAGAAGTATCACACCGAACATCGGTGCGAGACATCTTTTATACAGTTTTACAGTAATAAAAAGAGTAGGCGGAACACATTTGCTCAGTTTAGGTACATATATGTTCATTTTTGGAACACAGCCAACTCATGGGAGGAGTTACAACACCACTGGTCAGTTTAGAGGGACATTCCTAAGTGATGACTGTCCACTAGTACAGAGGGTTTGACTACGCATGTGCAAGCTTGACCAGCACTAAAAATAGCCTGTTGCTGGGCAAGTTAGGTGGTCAGTGGTACAGAGAAAGGAAAAAAGGGCATGCTGACCATGAGGCAACACGTTCAAATAAAATGGACGCCAGTATTTTTCAAAATGGCTTCCGAACAACATAGTCAAGATAAGGGAAAATTTGTGTAGCAAAGCTTAACGCTAACCCGATCACCGTCAAATTACGACAGACGACCCTTTTAGCGTTTAGCTGAAGCTACCTCATAGTGGACATAATCAGGGTATTCATCATCAATATCAATGGACATAATTTTTGCTACTTCTCTATGAATAATTTGTTCATTCTTGACAATAGCTCGTTTGGATGGGATACAAGCAGAAAGGCACATGGAACATAACATAGGGCCACATTGAATGCAGAGACATAGGAAGAATAATATCCCAATTATTACACATAGGATTGTCAGCAACTTCCAACCCCAAGTACTAAGTAACGTCCAAAACCACCCCGAAGGTGTCCAAGTACCATTAACAGGATGTATCTCAGCAGCTATCTTATGTAACTTAGAAATTGCATCATATACAGAGGGTGAATTATCTGGCACGTACACACAGCAACTACTTCCAATAATGCGACATGCACCCCCACGATCAGCTAATACTACATCTAGAACCATTCGATTCTGGAGCATTACAATTCTTTTAAATTGAAGTTCCTCAGTCAAGTTTCCTAAAGCAAAAACTGTCTCATTAGCAACAGCTTCTACACACGTGTCAGTCGTCTTATTTTTCGGCTGTTTAAGGCGGCCCCAACAAATGAGAAAAGACCTAAATTAAAATCAACATACTATTGCAAAGAAGTGTCAGTTTGGTCTATTTCATCGAGAGCTAATGCTCTCTTCACTCTATTCAGTATAAAATCGTGGTACAGAACAAAGTCATTATGGTACATAGGTGGGGCAATGAACACGGGGGGTAATACAAAGGATATATAGCATGTTCCTAACCATCCTATAGGGAGACGGTGATAACCTTTATTTCCACAGATAAAGTAAGTGTTTCGCGAAGCCACAGAGGTGATACCATTTGGAGTGTCAAAGGTGAGAGTAGTGTTACATTCACTTCTTCCTACGGGGATTGTACCTTTATTTCAGACACACAGATCGGCTTTCGTATCAATGACTGTGATTACATGCAGACTAGACATACTTACATTTCGTTGGTTACTATAAATTCGAGGCGAGGATACATTATCGGGTCGATATTCTTCCCATTCAAATTTAGTTCCTTCAGCTTGTGGATAACCATCTCGGTCATTAAAGCAGACCTTGTTGAGTCGGAAAAGTAGTCCACCTTTTGTCCGCCATCGCAAAGTGAATAAAAGGGTATACCAAGTATTACAAGAACCATTGTGAGAGAATGGGAGTGGGATAAGCGGAGTGCCTCCTTTCTTTTGATGTCCAGGCAACATCCCACATACCCAACAGTTCGAAGTGTTCGTCATATTATGGGTGTGATGCAAAATCTGGATGAAACTATTATTCAAATAAGTCTGTCTGTGTCGTTCTTCATGATAAGGCAAAGTGAAATGAAAATGTTCGGATGGAATTGGGGTAGTTGGCAATAAATGTTCTCTTGCCGGCACCAGGAGTTCTACTACCCAAGCTATCACTGCTATCACCACAATTGTCATAACAAAGAGTACTGCACAAAGAAATCTCTTATTTCGCATTGTAGAAGATGCCATAGTTCAAAGTTCAAAATGTCTCAAAAAGTAACGAAAAAATTAAAATATGAGTGCTGAGCTCCGAGGTAGCCGTTGGTTTCTTCTCCGAGATTCAAGGCGGGTGTCGCTACACTTGGCAGAACAGATCCCCCCCTTGATATTCCCGGCTTCCGTTTCACAAACCTGGAGCAGTAACTCAACCAGTGTCGCACAAAACAACTGCATTTCTTGATCGTAGATTGTATCTCTCTTTACCAGGGACAGTGTGGTCCGGGAAGGCTCCCTCCGATTCAGTAGACGTAACAGCTGGGCTCTTCTCCTCGTCCAAGATGTCTTGATAATCAGACAGCACAGTTGGGCTCACCAGGTCCGGAGAGACACGGCGACAATGAGTCGAATGGACCCATCGTTTCCTGTTAGTAACTCGCACAGCCGTTCGAGTCGCTAGTAGCACTTGCTCGGGCCCACGCCACCTCGGCTCCAAGCTGCTTGTTCTCTCAAAGGACCTGACCATTACATGGTCGCCAGGATGAAGATTGTGAGCTTCTCCAATGGAACTGTCGGGGAGCGCTTCTCGAACCTGTTGATGAATGGAAAGTAAATCATTTGTTAATCGTGCCAAATAATCGTTCATCATTATACAAGGCACATCATGTAACAATCGAGGCTTAGGAACTACCCATATATTCACAGGCCTTCCAAACACCACTTCATAAGGTGTGAGGCCAGTTCGGGAATGGGGCACTGATCTGATAGATAGCAATGCCAGAGGCAAAGCATCCGGCCATTTCAAAGATGTGGATGCCACGATCTTTGCTAGCTTCAATTTCAAAGTAGCATTATATCTTTCCACAAGACCTGCTGACTGCGGATGGAATACAGCATGAAATTTCTGCTGAATTCCCAATCCCTTCATCACATACTCCACAATTTTCCCAACAAAATGAGGACCATTATCGCTCCACAAAAATTTACAAACACCATAGCGTGGGAGGTACTCCTTGAGCAAAAACTTAGGTGTTGTCAACGCTGTATTATTCTTCGTGGGGAAGGCCTCAATCCATTTACTGAAAGCACACACCACCACTAAGACATACTTAAGGTTATTGCAACGCTCAAGCTGGATGTAATCCATTTGTAGTACTTCAAATGGTGCAGTAGGTGGAACAAACCCTCCTTTCAGAGTATACGTCCCTTTAGCAGATGTGAGAAGTTGGCCTGATATGTAGTGTTTCCAATTCTGGAACCACTTGGTATCAGTCCAAACAAACCCCAAAGATGTCTGGTTGTAAGTCAACCTTGTTAGACAAGCTATCCTAGTGGTAGCATGGACTAAGCAGCCTTAAAGGCTTAACTTAAGAGGTCGTGTTAAGCGAGCTGTTTTACCACATACAATCCTGTAATCAAATGAAAGGACACCACACAAGTATATATTGTAAAAATATATGTATTTATTTCTAAATTACTCCCCAGTACTCTTTATGAGGAAAGGGGCACAAGCGTTAAATCAAAAGCACAGTAAAACATATAAAGTTGCACAATTATGGATGAGGGCGGGTGGCCACTCAAACCATATACTAAAAAAGTGGTATAAGGAACACCAATCGAACAGTGGTTAGGCCTAGGGCCTAGAGATTCGCTGGGAGCAGTCAGGACTAGCAATGCTGAAGTCGGGAGTAGCCCACAGGAGACGGGTGCAGCACGGAAAGTGCGGCTCGCACCAATGCAATGTCAATGGTGCGTAAACGTTAATTAAAGTGAGTTAAAGGATACTTCCGCTGAACCTAGAGGAACAAAACTTTAGACACAGACCCTAGAGGTGTGTACCAGTGTGGGAACACCGGCATTGCAATGTTACCTCACCCACAGGCCGTGGGTGCACAGGGTCGAAGTGGCGTCGGGTTTTGACACGCAGGCTCTTGGTGCTTGAAGCTGTTGCAGCTGCAGGCGATGTGAAGCAGAAGTGTCCGGTGCGATCCAAGGGTGGATCGAAGAAGAAAAGTACCTGAAAGCAGAGGGGACAGAGTCTGGGTCACTCAGCAGTG
The DNA here is from genome assembly GCF_964263255.1 of Lissotriton vulgaris. Lineage (NCBI taxonomy): Eukaryota > Metazoa > Chordata > Amphibia > Caudata > Salamandridae > Lissotriton > Lissotriton vulgaris. The sequence goes on from NW_028250443.1 coordinate 429,814, forward strand.
ACCAGGGGGAAACCAGGACGGAACCAGGCAATGTCGGGCGCAATCAGGTGGTTGTCGATAGGCTTCTCTCCGCTGTCACGTGGGCTCTGGGGCATCTGCGACGTCCAGGAGCAGGTCTCGATCTGTCCCACGTAGGCTCTCGCCGTCAGCACCGTCGGCTTCAAGATTGCAGCAAACAGTACTTGGCAAAAGCAATCCACGCTTATCACTCGAACAAGGAGGGTCAGAGTGGGGGCTCCTTTTCACAGGAGCTGGTGCAGATCTGGAGCAACCAGAAAAGCAAGTCGTATTTGAAGTTTCGTCGGCACAGGGGCCACAAGCCAGCTGGCAAGTGACCAGGCCAACGCGTCTAGCCGCCACAAGCAGAAGGGCCCCACGCAGCACTCGTCGAGTGTGGAGGGGGTAGCTTTGGTGCAAGTGTAGCTCGGGGTGGGGGCTTCTCAAACCCCGGTGCACAGCTTCGAGGATCACTCGTGGGCTGCACGGTCAGCGTCTCGTGGCCTTTTCAAGATGGCGTGCCCCACGCTTCCGGTCGCCTCCACTGGTCTCAGCTCTGCAGGGACTGTGGATCGGGCAGGGAGAAGGCAGGCAAGCTTGATCTCGTTGATCTCTGTCACTCGAGTTCCGGCGGGAACTGCAACAAAGCAAGGGTCGAGGGCTGGATGTTGCCTGTTTGCACAGGGTGGTCACTCCTTGACCACAAGGGAGATTCTTCAGTCTTCTGCGTTGAGTAGAAATTCGAAGGGTCCAGAATTCGTTTCTTATGTTTCTTCAGGATGATCTGAGTTGCATTGGCACTGCTCCCACTCTTATTCGAATCTGGTGGGCTGGACATCCTGCTAGGTCCCCTCCTATGGGTGGGACCCAGGAAGGGGGTGGTTACACCCCTTTCCTTTGATCCAGGCCGCACTGGGACAGGGGCTGGGAGGCCCCAGAACCGGTTTGGCCGGATTATGCAAGGGGCAGCCTTGTGCTCCCCAGGCAGTGTCTGGTTTCTTTGAAACCTCCCTACTACAATCCACTATCTCCTGTCTGGGGTGGTTTGACACCGCCCTGCGACAGGAAACTCTTTGTCCAGGCCACCATATGCTGAGTTTCGGTCAGCAGCAGGAGGCCAGACCCGTGTCTGTGGCAGAGGCATCCATTTTGTGGATCTGAGGCTCATTTTAAATCAACCGCGTTTCAGTAAAGTAACATGTCTTATCCCTCTAGAAGGGTGGAATGCTACCCCCGTCGCCAGAACTGGCGAGGGGGTAGTATTCCAATTCGTATGACACCTTACACGACATGTTTTGATAAAGCCAAACCAAAGTTGCTATATAACCGCGAGGATTATAAGGCGCTCAAGAGTATATGGTATGGCATTATCCCGGATCAGCTTAGGGAGTTGTTCCCGACAGCTGCAGACAGGCTCAGCTCATGCCAGAGCTCCATCTCACATAAAACCACGCACTCTGCCTCCAGGATTGATGAGGCCTTCCATAGGAGTGGCTTACAGGCTATATATGTGTCCAGATATAGGTTTAGATATAGGTATACTATATCTAAGCAAGGGGTGATTACACCCACTTGCCCCAGCTGAGCGATCAGCCAGTTGTGTCAATTTAAGAACCAGCCAGGGGTGGCAAAAGCTATGCTTCAACTCCTGGTAGGCCTTGGTGGCACCTATGCCCTGAGCACCTATAGTGCATGGTACAGGGGCTGACAAGGAGTCCATTTCCAATTGTGGTATGTACCTATAGCACATGTATTATAAATTTAGAGAGAGAACAGCAGGCTGGGGGTCTGATTAGCAGGCCCACAGCCTCAGTAAGTCGAAAACCAGTGAAGCAAAAAGCAAAAATTGGGGTGACCATAGGATAGCAGACCCTACTCTCCTACACAACCCCCCCCCCCCCCCAACGCAGGGACATTAAACTTAACCTTGACCAGATAAGTCTTCATGTTCTAAGTGGAAGTACCTGGAGAGACCATCTGCATTACCATGGTCAGTCCCTGGGCGGTGCTCCACTGTAAAGTCCATCCCCTGTAGGGAAATGGACCACCTGAGCAGTTTGGTATTTTCACCCTTCATCTGATTTAGCCACAAGAGGGGCTTATGGTCTGTCTGAATTAGGAAGTGAGTACCAAACAAGTATGGCCTCAACTTCTTCAGGGCCCAAACCACAGCAAAGGCCTCCCTCTCAATAGCTGACCAACGTTTCTCCCTGGGGGTCAGCCTTCTGCTAATAAAAGCAATGGGCTGGTCTTGACCATCTTGATTAAGTTGTGAAAGCACAGCTCCCACCCCCAACTCAGAAGCATCTGTCTGTACAATGAACTGTTTGGAGTAGTCAGGACTCTTCAGGATAGGTGCAGAGCACATGGCCTTCTTCAGGTCATCAAATGCCTTTTGACAGCTAACTGTCCACTGAACCTTTTTGGGCATCTTCTTGGATGTCAAGTCATTCAATGGTGTCACAATGGACCCATAGTTCTTTACAAATTTTCTGTAATACCCAGTCAGGCCCAAGAAGGCTCTGACTTGTGTCTGGGTAGTTGGAGGAGCCCAGTCCTGTATGGTCTGGATCTTGCTCTCCAGTGGTTGAACTTGACCCCCACCTACTAGGTGGCCCAAGTACACAACCTTGCTCTGCCCTATCTGGCACTTAGTAGCCTTGATAGTCAGGCCTGCCTTTTGCAGGGCCTCCAGAACCTTCTTCAGGTGGATCAGGTGATCCTCCCAGGTGGAGCTAAAGACAGCAATATCATCTAGATATGCTGCACAAAAGTCATCCAACCCAGCAAGGACTTGATTCACCAACCTTTGGAAGGTGGCAGGTGCATTCTTCAAACCAAAGGGCATTACCACAAATTGATAATGTCCACTAGGGGTAGAGAATGCTGTTTTGGCTTTTGACTCTTCAGCTAGTCTGATTTGCCAGTAGCCAGCTGTCAAATCAAATGTGCTCAGAAACTTGGCAGAAGCCAATTTATCAATGAGCTCATCTGCTCTTGGAATGGGATGAGCATCTGTCCTAGTGACAGCATTGAGACCTCTGTAGTCCACACAAAACCTCATTTCTCTCTTCCCATCTTTGGTATGAGGTTTTGGCACAAGGACCACTGGGCTAGCCCATGGGCTCTCTGATGGCTCAATCACTCCAAGCTCCAACATCTTTTGCACCTCAGCCTTTATACAATCCCTGACATGGTCAGGTTGCCTGTAGATCTTATTCTTCACAGGCAGACTGTCACCAGTGTCCACCTCATGGGTGCACCAGTTAGTCTGGCTGGGTGTGAGTGAAAACAAATGTCTGTGGGCCTGCAACACCTGTCTGCAGTCCACCTGTTGCTGCTCAGTGAGGCTGCCTGCCAAGGCTACTCCATCAACTGAACCATCATCAGGGTTCTGGGAAAGCAGGTCTGGGAGAGGGTCACTCTCTTCCTCCTGTTCCCCATCTGTGGCCATGAGGAGACTCATGTCCTCCCTGTCAACAAATGCTTTCAAACGGTTTACATGGAGCACCCTGTGGGGGCTCCTAGGGGTGCCAAAGTCAACCACATAGGTGACTTCTCCCTTTTTCTCAATGATGGGGTAGGGTCCAGTCCATTTGTCCTGGAGAGCTGCTGGCCCCACTGGGTCCAACACCCACACCTTCTGCCCTGGCTGGAACTCAACCAGAACAGCCTTTTGGTCATGCCAAGCTTTCTGTAATTCTTGACTGGCCTCAAGGTTTTTGGATGCTCTCTCCATGTATTCAGCCATCCTGGAGCGGAGACCAAGTACATAGTCCACAATGTCTAGTTTAGGCTTTTTGAGAGGTAACTCCCATCCTTCCTTCACCAAACTCAATGGACCCCTCACAGGGTGGCCAAACAAAAGTTCAAAAGGGCTGTAGCCAACCCCCTTCTGTGGGACCTCTCTGTAAGCAAAGAGCAAGCAGGGTAAAAGGATGTCCCATTTCCGCCTGAGCTTCTCTGGTAAACCTTTTATCATTCCCTTTAGGGTCTTGTTGAACCTTTCAACAAGCCCATTGCACTGTGGATGGTAGGGTGTGGTAAACTTATAGTTCACTCCACACTCTTTCCACATTGCTTTTAAGTATCCAGACATAAAGTTGGTACCTCTGTCTGAAAGAACCTCCTTTGGAAAGCCCACTCTTGAGAAAACTGCAATGAGGGCTTTTGCCACCACAGGGGCTGTGGTGGTCCTCAGGGGAATTGCCTCTGGGTACCTGGTGGCATGATCCACTACCACCAGTATAAATCTGTGCCCAGATGCTGTTTGAGGATCCATGGGACCCACAATGTCTATTCCAACTCTTTCAAAGGGTACCCCCACCACAGGTAGTGGTATCAGGGGGGCCTTTGTTGTGCCACCTGACTTACCACTGGCTTGGCAATTGACACAGGAGCGACAAAACTCCTTGACATTTTCTGACATGTGAGGCCAGTGAAAGTGTGGAACAAGCCTGTCCCAAGTCTTATTCTGGCCTAAGTGTCCTGCAAGGGGAATATCATGGGCCAAGGTAAGAAGGAAGCCCCTAAACTTCAAAGGTATAACCAACCTCCTGGTTGTGCCAGGCTTGGGGTCTCTAGCCTCTGAATAAAGGAGCCCTTCATCCCAATACACTCTATGGGTAACTTGAGCATTCCCTGCAGCCTCAGCAGCAGCTTGCTGTCTGAGGGGTTCAAGGGAAGGGCAATCTAATTGGGCCTGCCCCAGGTCTGCCCTTGAGGGTCCCCCTGTCCCCAGAAACTCAACCTGATCAGGTTCAAGCTCCTCTGAGACAGTCTCCTCTTGGACTGCAGAATCAGTTTCCTGTGAAACTTGATCCTCAACCTGGGGCAAGTGGGAAGGCACAGCCTTAACCCTCTTGCTCCTTCTCTTGGGTTGTGGTTGGTCTATTGTTTCAAGATCCACCACTGGTTCAGGAAGGCACTTCTTAGCCTGAGACCTTGTCACTGCAAGGACATGAGCTGAAATCCCTAGCATTTCTGCATGAGTCCTGTACTCCACTTCTGACCAAACTGAGCTTTCAAGATCATTGCCTAACAGACAGTCTACTGGGAGGTCTGCACTCACAACAACTTTCTTTAGGCCATCTACCCCTCCCCAGGAGAAGTTCACAACAGCCACACTATGTGAAGTAGTGGAGTTGCTTGCATTGGTCACTAGGTAACTTTCACCTAGTACAATCTGACCAGGGTCCACAAAGTCAGGTGTCACCATAGTGACACTGGCACAAGTGTCCCTGTAGGCCTGAGCCAGTTTCTCATTGATTAAGGGAGTCTGCCTATATTTGCCCAGGTTACTGGGGCTTACTGCAGTGGTCAAAGATAAGTCCACATCATATAGGAGAACTGCCTGTGTGGGGATTCTGACTAGGCCAGATTCCACCTCAGTACCCAGGGTCAACCCTACTAAACCCTTTGGCTGTGTACCACCACTGCTAACTGTACTAGGGGGTGCAGGTGCTTTAGGAGCTGCAGTGGTGGGGACTGGATTTTTCTTAGTGCATTCACTGCCCCAGTGTGAAACTGATTTGCAGGTATTACACCAAGGTTTCTTTGGGCCATCATTCTTCTTTTTCTTGTTTCCATTTTGGGAACCCCCCTCCTTATTGCTAGTTTGGGGGCCTGAAGACTTCTGGTCCTTTTCTTTATCTTTCTGATTCCCACCCTTCTGGTCTGTTTTCTTCTGGTCACCTTGGTTCTGGTTTTTCTGCTTAATTCTTGTTCTGACCCATTTGTCTGCCTTCTTTCCCAATTCTTGGGGAGAGGTCAAATCAGAGTCAACAAGGTATTGATGCAACAGCTGGTTCTGACAGTTATTAAGGATCTGCTCTCTCATCATAAGATTGTACAATCCTGTATAGTCTGAAACTTTACTTCCCTGCAGCCAACCCTCCAGAGCCTTAGTGGCACAATCTACAAAATCAGTCCAGTCCTGAGTCTGTGCTTTTTGGGTGTCTCTGAACAACAACCTGTATTGCTCAGTGGTTAGGCCAAACCCTTCAATAAGAGCACTCTTCAGAACAGAGTAGTTTTTGGCATCCTCAGGTCTAACAGTGAGGAGCCTGTCCCTCCCTTTCTCAGAAAAGGAGTACCATAAAATTGCTGCCCACTGATCCTCAGGGACCTGCTGTACCATGCAGGCCCTCTCAAGAGCAGTCATCCATTTGTGGATATCATCCCCTTCCTTGTAGGGGGGCACAATTTTTGTCAGGTTTCTATTGTCATAGGCCCTGTCTTTTTCTTTAGGAACTTTGCTGCCACCAGTGGCATCTAAGCCACTTAATTTCTGTTCCCTTGCCAAGGTAAGTTTAGCTTGAGCCAAGGTAAGTTTAGCTTGAGCCAGAGCTACCTCCTCCCTCTCTATCTGGAGTTGGACAGCCCTCATTCTGGCCCTATGCTCTTTCCTCTGGGAGGGAGTCATCCCTCTCTGAGATTCTCTTGAGGCACTAGAAAGATGAGAGTCCCTTGATTGAGATCTCACCCTCCTGTTACCTGGGAGAATTTGGTTATGAGATCTGGAGTGGTGCTGGCCCTCTCCATTCTCATGTAGGTCCAGGTTGGCCTGGTTAAGCCTGGCAACCTGTACCTGGTTCACCCTCTGATCCTGATCTTCAGGCTCTTCTAAATCTGAGCCTTCCTCTTCCTCTTCCTCCTCCTCTTCTTCATCTTCTGGAAGATTCTCATTCTCAGGGGAGTGTATCCTTTCACCTGATTCTAAGGGAGCCTGACTCACCTTATCTAAGTCATCCTTTTCTAGGAGAGCTACTAGGGAAGGAATGGTAGGGCATCTGCCCTTTTTTAGCCCCCTGGCTGTGCACAAGGCACTCAGGTCTTTGTGGCTAAGGTTGACATATCTGGATGTTGTCCCTATAGGATCAACTATTCAAGGAGCAGAGCCTGAGGCTCTATCTGTATCAGACATGACTGCTAGTGAGGTGTAAGTGATGCACTTACCTACACTGAGTGTTTTCCTACTGTACCTTGCTAGTGAGTTGTAGTCAGGGTGTGCTAATCCCTTTAATCTACAACTACTAAGTTCAGTAGAACTTAATATGCTAAGCTTTTGATTTATATGTACCTAAGGTACTTGATGTGATCTTTCAATTTGATGTAAAGATTGCAATGGTAAAACAAACAGCAAGCTCAAATCTGCACCGCTGCACACCAATGTGAGAAGTTGGCCTGATATGTAGTGTTTCCAATTCTGGAACCACTTGGTATCAGTCCAAACAAACCCCAAAGATGTCTGGTTGTAAGTCAACCTTGTTAGACAAGCTATCCTAGTGGTAGCATGGACTAAGCAGCCTTAAAGGCTTAACTTAAGAGGTCGTGTTAAGCGAGCTGTTTTACCACATACAATCCTGTAATCAAATGAAAGGACACCACACAAGTATATATTGTAAAAATATATGTATTTATTTCTAAATTACTCCCCAGTACTCTTTATGAGGAAAGGGGCACAAGCGTTAAATCAAAAGCACAGTAAAACATATAAAGTTGCACAATTATGGATGAGGGCGGGTGGCCACTCAAACCATATACTAAAAAAGTGGTATAAGGAACACCAATCGAACAGTGGTTAGGCCTAGGGCCTAGAGATTCGCTGGGAGCAGTCAGGACTAGCAATGCTGAAGTCGGGAGTAGCCCACAGGAGACGGGTGCAGCACGGAAAGTGCGGCTCGCACCAATGCAATGTCAATGGTGTGTAAAAGTTAATTAAAGTGAGTTAAAGGATACTTCCGCTGAACCTAGAGGAACAAAACTTTGGACACAGACCCTAGAGGTGTGTACCAGTGTGGGAACACCGGCGTTGCAATGTTACCTCACCCACAGGCCGTGGGTGCACAGGGTCGAAGTGGCGTCGGGTTTTGACACGCAGGCTCTTGGTGCTTGAAGCTGTTGCAGCTGCAGCCGATGTGAAGCAGAAGTGTCCGGTGCGATCCAAGGGTGGATCGAAGAAGAAAAGTACCTGAAAGCAGAGGGGACAGAGTCTGGGTCACTCAGCAGTGACCAGGGTGGAACCAGGACGGAACCAGGCAATGTCGGGCGCAATCAGGTGGTTGTCGATAGGCTTCTCTCCGCTGTCACGTGGGCTCTGGGGCATCTGCGACGTCCAGGAGCAGGTCTCGATCTGTCCCACGTAGGCTCTCGCCGTCAGCACCGTTGGCTTCAAGATTGCAGCAAACAGCACTTGGCAAAAGCAATCCACGCGGAACCGGGAGATTGCTTATCACTCGAACCAGGAGGGTCAGAGTGGGGGCTCCTTTTCACAGGAGCTGGTGCAGATCTGGAGCAACTAGAAAAGCAAGTCGTATTTGAAGTTTCGTCGGCACAGGGGCCACAAGCCAGCTGGCAAGTGACCGGGCCAACGTGTCGAGCCGCCACAAGCAGAAGGGCCCCACGCAGCACTCGTCAAGTGTGGACGGGGTAGCTTTGGTGCAAGTGTAGCTCGGGGTGGGGGCTTCTCAAACCCCGGTGCACAGCTTCGAGGATCACTCGTGGGCTGCACAGTCAGCGTCTCGTGGCCTTTTCAAGATGGCGTGCCCCACGCTTCCGGTCGCCTCCACTGGTCTCAGCTCTGCAGGGACTGTGGATCGGGCAGGGAGAAGGCAGGCAAGCTTGATCTCGTCGATCTCTGTCGCTTGAGTTTTGGCGGGAACTGCAACAAAGCAAGGGTCGAGGGCTGGATGTTGCCTGTTTGCACAGGGTGGTCACTCCTTGACCACAAGGGAGATTCTTCAGTCTTCTGCGTTGAGTAGAAAGTCGAAGGGTCCAGAATTCGTTTCTTATGTTTCTTCAGGATGATCTGAGTTGCATTGGCACTGCTCCCACTCTTATTCAAATCTGGTGGGCTGGACATCCTGCTAGGTCCCCTCCTATGGGTGGGACCCAGGAAGGGGGTGGTTACACCCCTTTCCTTTGATCCAGGCCACGCTGGGACAGGGGCTGGGAGGCCCCAGAACCGGTTTGGCTGGATTATGCAAGGGGCAGCCTTGTGCTCCCCAGGCAGTGTCTGGTTTCTTTGAAACCTCCCTACTACAATCCACTATCTCCTGTCTGGGGTGGTTTGACACCGCCCTGCGACAGGAAACTCTTTGTCCAGGCCACCATATGCTGAGTTTCGGTCAGCAGCAGGAGGCCAGACCCGTGTCTGTGGCAGAGGCATCCATTTTGTGGATCTGAGGCTCATTTTAAATCAACCGCGTTTCAGTAAAGTAACATGTCTTATCCCTCTAGAAGGGTGGAATGCTACCCCCGTCGCCAGAACTGGCGAGGGGGTAGTATTCCAATTCGTATGACACCTTACACGACATGTTTTGATAAAGCCAAACCAAAGTTGCTATATAACCGCGAGGATTATAAGGCGCTTAAGAGTATATGGTATGGCATTATCCCGGATCAGCTTAGGGAGTTGTTCCCGACAGCTGCAGACAGGCTCAGCTCATGCCAGAGCTCCATCTCACATAAAACCACGCACTCTGCCTCCAGGATTGATGAGGCCTTCCATAGGAGTGGCTTACAGGCTATATATGTGTCCAGATATAGGTTTAGATATAGGTATACTATATCTAAGCAAGGGGTGATTACACCCACTTGCCCCAGCTGAGTGATCAGCCAGTTGTGTCAATTTAAGAACCAGCCAGGGGTGGCAAAAGCTATGCTTCAGCCCCTGGTAGGCCTTGGTGGCACCTATGCCCTGAGCACCTATAGTGCATGGTACAGGGGCTGACAAGGAGTCCATTTCCAATTGTGGTATGTACCTATAGCACATGTATTATAAATTTAGAGAGAGAACAGCAGGCTGGGGGTCTGATTAGCAGGCCCACAGCCTCAGTAAGTCGAAAACCAGTGAAGCAAAAAGCAAAAATTGGGGTGACCATAGGATAGCAGACCCTACTCTCCTACAAGGATTGTGCTGCAAGCATATCAGACAAGTCTGCACTACTCTTTTGGCCGTATTGGCAATCTCAGGATGCTCCCAGACTCGCGTAAGCAATCTAGTAAGTGCGAGAGCTCCAACATGTGCCAATCCATGTGTCATTTGGACCATTGCTTGCAAGTAAGCTGCAGGCAATTCCCATCTTTCCATATCTTTGCTTCCCCAACAACCCTCATCATCTAGCACTCCCTCCGCTGCCCAGGTTGCAAGTTCTGCTTCAGACGCTGATTTCTAAATGTCTAATATCTCCTCTCTAGCATCATGCCATCGCTCAGCCTGTGATTTCACTACATACATTGGCGAGGCATTTCGTAACATAGCAGTTTCCCTCGCTATGCAATCTGCAAAGGCATTTCCCTGTCCTACTTTGTCTGTCACTTTCTTATGTGCACTGCATTTGATTATCGCCACTTTCTTTGGACAAAGTAGCGCATTCAGAAGATCACGCACTAGTTCTCCATGCATGATGTGCATTCCGTGTGAAGTCAAAAACCCTTGCTCTCTCCAGAGTAGGCCAAAATCATGCGCTACTCCAAAGGCGTACCGGCAATCAGTGTAGCTGTTCACACACAAGCCAGCACTCAATTCACATGTTCTTGTTAAGGCTATCAGTTCCGCTGCTTGGGCTGATTTCTGTGGTATTCGTGCTGTTTCTACCACTGTCTTAAGTGTCGTGATCGCATATGCTGCGGAAGTTGTACCATCTGGGAGCCTTAAACACGATCCATCAACCCACAGTTCCCCATCCACATCTGGAAGTGGCTTATCCTGTAAGTCGACACGACCCTTTGTTTGTTCTTCAGTCAGGAAAACACAATCATGGTGTTCTTCCTCCTGGCCCTCAGCAACTGGATACGGCAATAATGTAGCAGGGTTCAGTGTAGCACATCTCTTTAGTGTGATATGTGGCGCCAACAGCGTTAGCTCATATCCTGTTAAACGTGCACTCGTTAAGTACTGGGTCTTTGTTTGATTTAATAGAGCATCTACCGCATGGGGAACTAACACCAGCAATTTATGTGACAAAACTATTCCCTCACTCTGTCGTATGGCCACTGCTGTTGCTGCAACTGCTCGAAAACACCCAGGTAATCCTTGTGCTACGGGGTCAAGTAGTGCCAAAAAATACGCGCAAGGTCTCTGTTTATCCCCGTGTGTCTTCACTAGGACTGACAATGCACACCCATCCTTCTCGTGTACATATAATGTGAAAATCTTCGTATAATCTGGTATACCTAACACTGGTGCAGAACAAAGAGCTTGTTTCAATTGTTCAAAAGCATTCTGACATTCATCTGTCCATTCAAGGGGCATTGGTGTGGTCTTGGACAATAGTGCTAACAAGGGCTTTATAATATGTGAAAATCCCATTATCCACTGTCTACAAAAAGACGTTAAGCCAATAAAAGCGCGTACATCTCTCTGAGTGCGGGGGACTGGTGTATCTAAAATTGCTTGGATTCGATCAGATGTCAATGCACGTCCCTCCTTAGACAAAAGATGACCGAGGTAGGTCACCTTTGGTCTACAATATTGAAGTTTTTTCCTAGAAACCTTGTGATTATCCTGAGCAAGAAAGGAGAGCAAAGCAAGAGTACTCTCCTCACACTGTTCTTGCGTATCTGCTGCAAGTAGAATGTCATCGACATACTGGATGAGAGCCACTCCAGACTGCAAATCAAAAGAATCGAGCTGTCTTTTTAAAGCCTGGCTATAAATGTAGGACTTTCTGTATAGCCTTGAGGAACTCGACAAAATCTATACGATTTATTATTCAACGTGAAACCAAACAGATATCTGCTATCAGGATAGATGGGAATGGAAAAAAAGGCATTTTTTAGGTCAATCACGGTAAACGTGGTGGCCGTGGGCGGAATCAGAGTAAGTAAGGTGGTGATATCAGACACCACCGGGTACTGGGGCACTACTATCTTGTTAATTTCTCTTAAATCAATAATAAATCGATAGATTTTGTCATCAGTATCTTTCTTTAAAATCGGTAAAATAGGGCTGTTACAGACATTAGAGGGAACTTCCTCCACAACGCCCGCAATGATCAAGTCGTGTACAATATGAGTTAAAGCAACTTCACCCTCCCTGGAGATTTTATACTGAGGTACACGAGGCAGAGACGCTCCCTCCTCAACAGTTATTCGAATAGGGGGAATAAGCATCTGTCCCACATCTGTGTCTGAAGTAGCCCATAACGTTTGTGGGAGAGAGACCAGCGCTTCAATTTCTTGCATAGTGCACAATCTCTCTACATCTGGGTAGTTGTCATTCAAAATAACCCGCACTCCTTCAGGAGCGCAGCGTATTGTTGCTCGGAAGTATTTGAGCAAATCTATTCCCATAATATTGTCTGGAGTGTTTGGTGACAATAAAAACGGGCACGGACCAAAGAATCTGTCAATGTAAAATATAAGGGGTTGTGACAATGGGCTAAGAGAGGGTGTTCCATCGAACCCTATGGATGTAATCGTTTCGCCAGACATGGGAGCCCTTGGAACCAAGTTTTTAGACAGAGCACTACGAGTAGCTCCCGTATCAACCAGGAACTGATCAGTAGAACCCAAAACGCCCGCTGATACATATGGACCTCTTTGATCTACTGGTACTTCAACCGATTCCACACCCTATCCTACGCAATCCTATGCATGTACATAATCCTGAGACTCCACATTCTCACCCTCCGATATCTGATACTGATTCCGTCGATCAAAAGTATTATTATCGGCCTGACCATGACCCCTCGCTTCAAACCTGCCGCGATCACTTGCTCCACCCCTCGCTCCTGAATAACTATTCCGTGTCCTTCCACCTCCTCGACCACGCTGATTACGTTGCTCTCGAAGCACTGGACAGTCTGAGGCCCAATGTCCAAACTCTTTACAATATGCACACTGATCCTCAGCAATGTCGGTACGACCAGAAGACGTACCATACGATCCACGCCTTTCTCTATCATTCCCTCTCGGCTGTGTAGCATAAACCTGAGCCAACATCACTTTCGTCTTCAATTCCTTTGCTTTCTTATCAGTACTTTCTTTAGCCTCTAATTCCTGTCGTTCATAATACTGAGCCATAGTCAATAAAGAAGCAGGGGTCGCCGTGGTCCAGGAACTTTCACTAGTCTTTAAACGTTTTGCAATCTCCGGTAGGAGATTCGCTACATACTTGTCAACGAACAAATGCCTACCCGTATCGTCTGTTAGTAACTGCCCACTGTAGTCATGAAATGCTTCATCAAAACGTGAGAAGAAGTCAGAAACCGACTCATCCGCCTTCTGTTTACAAGAAACTAGCATGGTCCAATCAATCTTTTTAGTGGGAACGAGCGTTTTTAATTTGTTCAAAATAGCCGTCGGGAGATCTAAGATTAATTGACATGGCTTACATGCAGGTTCCCTGTCTAAATCAGCTTGGGATAGAGTTTTCGAATCCGCCCCCAGGACCGCTCCATCATCGAACTTACGAATTGCTCTCCACATACCAGGAGGCAATATTAACCCAAAAAAAAGGTCAATATCAACTAACGTCATAACACACGAAGAAATAGCCCCTTCCACTCCTTCATAAAAAGCTGCCGGATTCTTACGGGGGTCAGGCAAAGCATTGTTCAGTGCCATAACGTCTGCTCTATTCCAAGGTGTATAAACCCAATTATATATAAAATAACCCTTTGCATCCCCGGACAATTTGTCATCACTTGTACCTTGCCCTTTAGGAGGGACATACAAAGGTGCAGCTTCGCGCATAGGCATAACATGAACTGTAGAACTCTTATCTACTCCAAAGTTAGAACACTCTTTGGATTGCTCCGTCGATCCCGGCGCAGGTGCCTCTGATGCTTTTCTCGCTTCCCGTAATCTTGACGCCTCATCCCGTAGCTTGACCAACTGCTGAAAAAACCGATCTGCATCTGCAATAACAAAAAGACCTTTACGCATATTCTCACGACCAACTGATACATCCTTAGGTTCCAAATCATCCGAATACTTTCTAAATCGTTCTACAACTTCATCTCCAAATGTACTCAAAAAATACAACCGTTCTCGTTCAGACCACCTACTCATTTGGTCATTAATCTCTAATATTGTTATTTTGTTCAAATTGAGTTTGCGGGCAAAACTGCGCAGTTCCGCGGTCTCACTGGCACTTAACCTAACACGACTACCCCCTCGATCATCTCCGTCCGAATCCTCATCTGGGGCCGTAGGTAGAACATACGGAGGCGGGTAACGATCTAATAATGAAAAATCATCAATTTCATTAGTAAGGACAGGATAAAGAGGACGTCGAATAGGAAATTGACCATTTGTTTGCAAATTACGTTCCAGTGCCTCCTTCTCTTTCTTCTCCTGCAACTCCTTCTCCTCCAGCTGTAAAGCCTTATCCCAAGCAGCCTTCCGCTGCTCTTTGTCCGCCAAGGCTAATTCACGCTTCATTCGCTCACGCACCGCTTTCTCCCACATACGTACACAATCAAACATATCTTGTCTAGACCTGCGCTGAAACAAACATTGCTCCACATACTGAACCTTTCGTAAATCAAACGACCCATGTAGTGGCCATTGTAATTCGGGATCAGTTTTGGTGTACTTGTGCCACAATGTGCTGTATAAAATAGGGGGAATGCCAAATTTAACGTACATTTCACGATTAGGGGTCCCCTCTGGGGGAGCCGGCTGAGATTCATTTAGTCGATAATTGGTACCTTTTCCAAGACAGCACATTCCTCGGAGTGTGCTTAAAACAGGCATGTCAAAATATCACGAAAACGCGATATCACAAAATGGCACTTAATATACTTCACACAAGGTGTGCCGTTCAAACAAAGACAATTTTAGAGAAATATCTCCACATGCCCGCCTATGTGAAGTGCACTGCACATATAATTCAAATCATAGAACCAAATGTTGGCTAACTCAAGACATATTCAAAGAGCCACAGTAAGCGTCCGTAGACAATCTTACCAATCACAAGCTTACCAAATTCTCAAATATCCAGGTTCCAACTGCCAAGTTCTTTAATCGAATCAGCCAAACCGGCACTGTACGACAACCCGAACGAGCAGGATCTCAGTCGAGGACCGGTGCCACCTGGAAAGTCAGATCAGAAGGAAAGGAAGAAAACACCGTGGGTGCCAAGACTCGGGTCACTCAGTGGCAGCGTACGCGTCCATGGCGAGTTTCCAATCCTTCGTCACGACCTCTCCTTCGGGCATCCGAGTCGCCGATGAGTCCCTTCGTGGTCGCCAATTTGTGGTATTGGGTTCTCCAGGCCTACATATTCCGCAAAACCCGCTACACCATAAAACAGATATTGGCACGGAAACTGGAAAATGCAAAAGACAAGTTTATTAGGACCCCATGGGGTGGTGGTACATTCCTACCGCGCCCTTCGGTAATGCAAGAAGTATCACACCGAACATCGGTGCGAGACATCTTTTATACAGTTTTACAGTAATAAAAAGAGTAGGCGGAACACATTTGCTCAGTTTAGGTACATATATGGTCATTTTTGGAACGCAGCCAACTCATGGGAGGAGTTACAACACCACTGGTCAGTTTAGAGGGACATTCCTAAGTGATGACTGTCCACTAGTACAGAGGGTTTGACTACGCATGTGCAAGCTTGACCAGTACTAAAAATAGCCTGTTGCTGGGCAAGTTAGGTGGTCAGTGGTACAGAGAAAGGACAAAAGGGCATGCTGACCACGAGGCAACACGTTCATATAAAATGGACGCCAGTATTTTTCAAAATGGCTTCCGAACACCATAGTCAAGATAAGGGAAAATTTGTGTAGCAAAGCTTAACGCTAACCCGATCACCGTCAAATTACGACAGCGTCACAGAGGTGATAGAACACTACCAACAACTGCTCATCACCTCCACTGCGGCACTGGCAACATAAACGTAAATATGGCAGACCATCGTCCCCAACGTCAATGCAGTCGGAGTGGTGAGGAGGTCAATGGAGGAAGTCAAGAGGCGCTGGCATGATGTGCAAAGGCAGACCAAACAGAAACTCGCTGGCAACAGGAAGGGAGCAACATTGACTGGAGGTGGGAAGCCTGCGCCACAGGATGAACTGGATGAGCTGGATGAGCTGGAGGAAATGGTGGCCACAGTCACCAGTGTAGAGACGGTGGCAGGAGTCGGGGGTCTGGACACAGCACGATATGACCTGACCCAACAGCAACAGGGTGATTGACGACCAGGGACTGGGGGGACAGGGGAGATGGGCACAATGGCACACATGCACAATCATGTGAAGCACACCGCACACATACAATGACAGTAGAACATGTCTCTGATACCCTTGGTACAATGCAGCATGCATAGAAACACCAAGTAGGCCCCTGTCCACCATGTGCACATATGGGCCCCCTCCGAATAACCAACAACACTACCAATCCATGCACATGTTATGAAACCAGAAAATCACTGACAAAGCAAGTGACACTGCATGACCAATAGCATGGCTGCAGGCCAAATAAATGAACTTGTGCATGAATTGACATGGAGGTGGCCCAGTGTGGATCACATCCGTAAAGGAGCAGGTCATACTCTGGCACATCCATGTGCACCTACAACCCATGCCATCCAATACAAGCAGCAGACATACAATGCACAAGGCCACAAAATTTGTGCAAGAGAACAAATGACCCTAGTCGCAAACTTCCCAGCCCCCGAAAAGCACACAATTCAAAGGCACACCACCTCAAAGGGACAAGGGTCCACGAAATCAGAGATGCAGGGCTGACTCCCCCACAATGCAGCACACACACATAGCAACCACAGACAATCACCTATGATGGCAATGTGGGACAAAGTGCAACACCTACACCACAGGACAGAGGACACAACAGGTTCCGCTTGTGCGTAGTAACTGGCCACTCACATCTGGCATTGCCTGACTGACACTGTGTGATAACAATGTACGGGTACCACCACACGTCTGTCATGTATTCGTAAAACCCACTGTCTGCCATCAAATAGCCAGCTCCACCAAAACAGTCACAATGTGCATTGTCATGCAGTCTGCATGTAAATATCTGCAAAGCGGCAATATACATGGGAACCTCTAATAACATACATCTCCCCTTAACATTGCAGGGGGACAAACAACACTTACTGTAGAGCAGGCCACAAATCCCATCAGTGATGATGAAGAGGACACCCTGTACATCTGTTCAGACACCCTCCATTGGATAATGGACAACCTCCGCACCCCACCCCCAGGAGCAGGGCAGCCCAGCTGCCTCGAGGTGACCCCACCACCTGCACAGACCACACAGCAGGAAACACACACCCCCATGGGTGTCTCCAAGGACCCCCATGAACAACACATAGAATTCCAATGCTGCGTGTTAGGTTGCCAGGTAGAGTTGCCTGATCAGCTGCAGGGGGGTTTCGAGCTTGTGGCAACCAAACTCGATGCCAAACGTGGGTGTCTGAGTCCCATTAGGGACCATTTACAGTCCCTACCGGACACACACTGTCTGCAACATGCTCCACGACAATCCTTGGCAGACATCGCTGGGGCCATCTCTCAGATACAAGAACTGTCTAGTCAGACAGGCACCTGCGATGACAGCTCAGAGTTGGTACAGATGCGCAGGACAATTGAGACCAAGGAACAGATGCAGGCTGGAAGTTTGGCTGCCACGGCTAAACACCAGCGAGATGTAGCTGGGATCTTCCATGCCTTGCAGTACATCATCCTGCTATTGCTGCCACTGAGCCGGGCCCGATGACTGCAGCCGGAAGTGCGACACACACCTCTCTGACCCCTGATATGTCAGTAGCACACAGTGATGCAGCACTATCACCATTGCACCCCGATGTGTCAGTGGCACCCAGTGATGCAGCCATTGCCCTGCCACACACACCGGACACGCCAGACACTGAGGAAGTATCAGAGGACTAAGATGTGAATGGTAATTAGTATATGAGGAAGGAGGTAGTAGCCTCCATCACCGTCATATGACCTGTCCATGCCTGGTTCTGCCCTATGCATCATGCCTTGGGACAACACCTTCCACTGAACCCCAGAACACTCAGCGACATACACCTGGACCGCAACATGGACTGGTATATCTTCACTGGTGGACAATAATACAGCACTCCTGCAGCGGACTGCATCTCCCTCTCCCAAATCACTTACCAATCCCCAGCGGACTCTAGTTGTCTCACCACTGGGCTCCCATGTAATGTTGGCTTTGCATGGCATTGTACAGCTCCAGCTCCGGAATGCACCAGAATGTGAATAAAACATTAAAAATTACACAGATGTGTCTTGACTATGTTCACTCAAGTATGAAAGTATGTATGTATGTATGGACAATGATTGCACAAGAAGGTACACACGTGTAAATGACATCAATATGCATGTTGAACCCTGAGCCACATGGCCAGTTGGATGTATGTGAAGGTGAGTACTAGCTGTGACCTTGTTCCACATTAACGAAAATCTCGCTACCCCCAACATAGGCACACGTCCATGTATTGAATAGGGCTAGGTGCAAGAATGACCAAGTCGGTAGCAGGCCAGAAGTGGTGTCCTACATCACATGTGTCACCAAAACTTTACGTCGCATACCTACTCAAACACATCTGTGTGGACACAATCTGTTTTGATTCATAGCATTGCTCCACATGGTCAGATGTTGGACACCTTACTCACATTGCTGGAGACGAGTACTTGCACAAGCCTGCAAGCAACTATCCCAAACACAGTGTTTGGCTCACAGAGGTGGAGCAGGCAAAAGGGAGCCACCCCCATAGTACTGGTATCACTCAGTCCCTCCCGGTGTACGGACAATGCTCATTGTGGCACACGATTCGTACATCTAATCAACACTCATCACATTTGGACAGTAGTGAAGTTGCAGAGACTTTATTGGCATGTGCGTGTCAGTACGGACAAGGCAAGGGCCACAACATGCAGGGACATGCTTGAGACACTTAAACGCAGCATGGGTACATGTCGAGGTGCAAGACATGGCGGTGCAAAAATGTACACAAGTCGTTACGGATAGCAACGGTCTCAACTCACCTTGCCTTGCTGGACGAGTCATGTGAAGTTTGGCGTCTGCTCATTGCCCTGTGTCAGGGGACACGACTCACAGCCCAATTGGTCTGCATAGTGCTGTACCACCGGACTGCATCGACTGTCTGCTCTGCTGACAGTGATCAGTTGGGAGGGTCCAACAAGGTCACATGTCATGCTACATTGCCATGTGTGTACTCCCCCCCCCCCAGCAGTATGTCCAATTTGTGAACATTGCCAAATGACGCTGTGCTGCTCCGCCCATGGGAATGTCTCACCTTGCATAGGTGTGTGTACACAACCGTAGTTCCTCGCACATGCATTCCGAGACCAGACGAAGGCAGACATGTCCACTGTTGTGGTGGGATATGTGAGCATTCCCCATGTTGGTGGCGTCCGCATGAATGAGGGAACCCTCGAACAAACTGAGATCTTCTCCTACCTGGGCATCTTAGTAGATAGAAAGGTCACCTGGAAACCACAGGTCACTCAACAAGCGGTTAGACATGCTCAACTCGCGGGAGCCCTACTGAAGGAACACAGGCAGTCCCACACGAAACCCATTGCACCGGTGCTCCAGCTTTACAAATCCAAAATCGGTCCTTCAATACTTTACGGAGCTGAGTTGTGGGGCTATGCCAATGTTGACAGTCTAGTCGTGGGTCAGAATAAATTTCTACGCTCTATAACTGGTCTTCCACAATCAACCCCCTTAGTCCCCCTGTTTTTGGACCTAGGATGTAACTCCTTTAGAGAAGTGGCACACTACAGGTTGGTGGCTTATTGGAGAAGATTATGGGTTACCCCAGCACTTATCCACTATGCCAAAGCATTGCAGGAAGTCAAGGACTTGTATGTCAACAAGAAACTGGGGTGGTTCAGGACAGTTCACAACATACTATCAGATATGGGTTTGGTCCACTTGTGGACTTCCCCAGCTGATATTATATTTCCTTCAAAATCCGAGTTCAAAGCTGTCTACTGTGCCATGGTTAATACGAAACGTATCCAGTCCTCCTCTGGCACCTCTCTTTCTAGTGCCTTTTTGGATGTCAAGCAGGAGCCCAAACTAGAGGAGTATTGGGATATCATTTCATCGACCCGCGATAGGAAGCTGTTCCACCAGTTCAGAGTGCGGACGCTCCCTACCAATAAGTTTACGAACAATTGGGCCAATACATAATCTAGCAACTGCCCGTTCTGTGTTGACACTGTAGAAACTATAGGTTATATTTTCTTTGCTTGCCCTGCTTATAGCAAACCAAGGAGGAGGTGGCTGAAACCAACCTGTGCTAATATGGGTATTAGGTCCAGTATGGAGGTCCTTTGAATTTTCTAAACTTCTGTGGTGGTTCCAGTTGTGGTAACCGAAGCAAAGTATCTAGGGTGGGTATGGGTGCTTCGCTGGAAAGAGAAAAATGTAGAAGCCAAGGCTCACTTCCAGTGAGGTCCCTTTAAACCTGTATTATTTTCCAGTGTTAATTTCCCAGTCTAATTGTACCATTCATTATAGCTTTGAGCTAAATTTAAGCAATGAACTATGGCTTTTTTAGTTGTTTTTTTAAAAATGTGTCAATGTTTTTAAATAATTTATTTACACTCAGTTTTATTTTATTTTTTAAATTAGGTGCTAGACTGTATATACTGCATCATTTTTATATAACTATTTGAGCTGCCCAGTCAGTTTTCAAGATGTATTTGGTACATGTGTTTTAACTTTTGTGATTTTGTAAAAATCGAAATAAAGTTATAAATGAAATGTATTGCTTGAACCTCCCACTTTCAAAAAGGAAAGATCGATGGCCCAATCCTTTTCAGGCAACGCAGTGAGAATCTGGAGTTCACTTCCCCCTCAGCTCCGGACCACCACCATTTTTTTATGTATTTTTTTTTATTTGAAAAGTTTTATATAGCGCTGACTACACCCACAGGTATCAGAGACACTTCCAACTCTTATTCACTCCCTCTCTATTCCCTGAAAGAAGTTCTTCCACCATAGGAAATTCTGTACTCCATGCCTATAGAAGTGCCTTTCTAGTGTGTTCTTGTGTTTTGAGTGTCTGCCATCTATTGCAGTTTTATACCTCTACTTGTATCTTGTACGCTTATGTAATTTGCACACATGTCACTTTTTCCTCTTGTAATGCATCGTTTGCTACCTCTTCTTGTATTTTGTTTGCTTTTGAGACATGCACAATTGTCACCGTTTCCTCGTGTAATGTAACGTTTGCTTTTGTAATGTGTTCACTTGTAATTTTCTCCTCATGTAACGCTACTGTTCCTATTGTTAAGTGCTCTGACACCTTCGGGTAAAGTCCGCGCTATATAAAAACGCATAAATTAAAAAAAGAAAATTAAAAAAGAATATTAAAAAGAAAAGGCATGTCAAAGGCAATAAAGTGCTCCCCACTCCCATCCTGCACCGGGCTTGCCCCCTTAGCAGCCAAACTGCGCGTGGCATCCCATTGTTGCTACAGAGCCTGTCTCTATGCCCGCATCCCCCCATCACCCACCTTGCATCCCTTGGACGGCTCTATATAAGAAAGCACTCTGTCGTGGTCACAAGGGAATCGAGTTGGCGCTCCAGAACGGTCTGTAAATAAATAAATATATAACCATCCTTGGCTCGTTGCCGATTAGGCTGCAGTCACCATGCAGGGCAGGATTGTAAAACCCTGAATCTGGGAGCAGTGGAACGGAAAGAGAGTCTGACAGCGGGTCTGGCTGTCCCTCGCCCTCTCCCTCTAATTGCTAGCAACTTCGCTTGAGGACAGAGGCTCTTGTTGCTTTAGGTAGCTGGGGGTAGGGGCAGGTCACAGCAAGCGTATTATGTCATAGTTGGCGTAGGGGATGTCCGCTTCCGCTGTGGGTGGCCACGGGACCAAGTTCTCATTGCAACACCCGGGCATCAGCAGATTTGCACATACACACGTAGCAGCGTATCATCCAATACATTACATCCATTATTTTTGTTTCTTTTCTTCTGGTTTCTTTCTCTCTCTCAACTGGGTCAGGCAATCAGGTGACAAGAGGTCTGGCTCAAAGGTTCTCATTGTACGTGACAAGGACAAAAGGGAAAGAGAGGGCTGGGGCGGCTCTCACAAAACATTTCACTTCTCCTTTGGAAGCAAAGTAAAATTCACATTTTTAACTCCATACGTTTGAAAGATAGGTAAGTGCCTTATGCTGTCTCTTCACGTCTACCCGGTAAATCTCTACTCTCCACTACAGTCTATCGCAGTAACTTATTTCTTCCCCCGCGTTCCCAACTCGTGTTTTTTATTTACCTTGACATGTCTCTTTTTCGCAATTTCCCTTTCGTTTTACCGTTTGAATCTAAGTCGGTTCTCCTAACATTCTCATTTTGTTTGTCCCTACTCGTCTTTTTTTGTTTCCCTGCAGCTTAATTTGCCCTTTTGCTTTTCTTTCAAGGCACCTATTGCTTTCGTCTCTTTTTATGCTCGTTGCCACTTCTTCTGAAATTACTTCAAAATTTCCCTAAATCTTCCCATTATTTGAGTCTCTACTTCCTCGTCTTTTTAATAAATGCAAATTGCCCACAGAAATGACACTTGCACTCCTCTTCGTTCACCTGAGTCCCCACCCACACTCGTGGGATATTTTGGACAGGAGCATTTTTTTCGCACGGCAAGAAAAACGAAATGCAATGCTGGCCACCCTGACCATGCCAGATCAGAACTGACGCACTCTGCGCTACCATGTTCTCACACGTCAGGTCCCAAAGCTGATTCACGAAGCTTGATTATTAAGAATTACTGAATTGTTTCAAAATTCATAGGCCCTTATTTAAGAGGCCTTGCGTCAGTTTTGCGCCGCCGGTGCGTCACTTTTTGTGACGCACCAGCCGCGTACAAAATGCGCCTAGTTGCGCCATATTTAAAAAGTGACGCATCTAGGTAGATGCGTCACTTTTTAAACCCCTGCGCCACATTATACCTGCGTCAGGTATAATGTATGCAGAGGGGGCGTTCCCCCGCAAAAAGCCTCGTAATAGTGACGCAGTGAAATCTATGAGATTTCACTGCGTCACTTTTAGGATGCTGTTGCGTCAAAATCTTGCGCCTGCCTCACAGCAGGCATAAGACTGACGCAAGCCCTTTCACATGGGGGTTTCCCCATGTGAAAGGACGCATTGCTGGAGTTGCGTAACTTTTGTGACACACTCCAGCAATGCGTCACTTTTGCGCTTACAGATGCGTCCGAAATACTGACATATCTGTAAGTCCTTGCGACATGACGCATCATTGGTGTCGCAAGGAGTGCGCAGTGAAAAGTGACGCATCGCTGTTTTCACGCAGCGATGCGTCCCTTTTCATAAATGAGGCCCATGGAGGCCTATGCACATTTGGCTTACTTCTGCTGAGTTCTGATCCAAACATCTAAGTAACGCACCCATGGGGCACGGACTGCAATTCATCTATTAGGGCAACAAAGGTGAAATAGGTCTGGTGTGTCTTGTGTTACAGTTCATGGAGGTGTCTTAGATGTTTTGACTGCGTTATTTATTTTCGGATATGGTCTAAACGAGTTGCATATGGTTGGTTCTTGTCTGCAGTGACACAGTAATCGAAAATCTGATGAAATGTAATGTGGCCAAGGCAAATTATCAGTGTCTGTAATTAATGCCCCAGTTACTTACAGTAATCCTCTTTACTCTGAGTGGAGTCTTCCTCACCACATGGGTTTCCATTCCTCCCTTCCCTGTTTTGATATCGGCTTCATGTTTCTGGTACTGAGGCTTGGTAGTGGAAAAGGAAGTGGGGTGGATCATGCCTCCTCTTATGACTTTGACTGTGTAGGAGACACTCATTTCTGAGATTTAACCACATCCTTAAGAACCTTAATATCGGCGCTGTCCCGCACTCACCTAACTTGTGACATGAATCCATCACTCGCTCACAGTTGATGTAAAAATCTGCCACGTTGTCCCTTAGTGCACGGAGGATTGGAGTTCGGTATGCCCTGTGTGAGCCTACACTAGGCGAGCACTGCTTAAACGTTTAACAGAAGACGCTCATTTTCCCGCTGGTCATTGACCAGTTGGCTTACCTCTTAAAGACTCATCCAGCCCTGATGAGAGTCCGGCAATTCTAAAAACCGAGACTTGAAACGCGTCGGCCACTATATTAAGTATAGCTTGAATCTTGATTGATAGGAATCTTTGCATCAATTTGTAATTGTATTTGTAACAGTTGCATTTTCTTTGTTCATGAATTGTGTAAACATGCAAGAATGATTTCATTATATTCCAACTGTTTTCACCAGGTAGACGATTAGATCACTACATGTTATAGTGGTAAATGTCATTGATAAGATTTGTGATTTTTGTGTATATTCTTTTTGCAATGTGTTCAATCGATTTTTGATTTCTTTAGTTATTATGTGTATTGCTAGTAGGACACCACTAAAATGTATTCTCTGTTGAGTTGATTACATGTCCTTCTTTTTATAAAAGTGTTGAATAATTAAAAACTAATTAGCCAAAGTCAAAGGCTAGGAATAACGTATTGATTTGCGTTTATTTCTGTTCCAAATAATTTTTCAAACTAAGTGGTTGTGAAGGTATATTCTCTTTATTTAGCAATAATCGGCCCTACCTTCCTTCCCCAAATCTGCTGGGCCAATCCCCTTCTTTGAATATCCTCTTATGGTAGGTCAGGGGTGAAGGAGGTCGGCCATGCTAGGAAGGGATGGGGAGGCTAGAGCGCTAACTTGCTTGGAGGGCTCCTTCGGGGAGCTGAAGCTCTTTACATTAGTAATGTAGCAAGGAAGACTTACGAGGAGATATTTAAGCATTCCACCCATCTCTGTTTGATATGACAGAAAAGAGTTATATGCGGGCGGGGGGGACCAGAGAGCGAGCGGTCTCCCCCAGGGATCTTTTGCCCGATGGATCAGGCTGAGTCCGGGGATAGCCTGGTAAGTATTAGGTAGGGGCACGTGCTGTAGAACGTTGCAGCGCGCACTGAGGGAGGTCGTGAGGCGGCAGCTGGGCGGCGGGAGGGCTGTGTTTTAGTAGGCGTCGCTTGGTTTAACGAGTGTTTCTAGTGCGAGCATATCCTTAATTTGAGGGAGAATTGTTTGACATCATGCCGCTCAAAGCGGAGCTGCTTGAGGCTCTCCGTGTTATACAGGAGGCGGTTCGGGCCGACTTATTATCGCCAGAAGCCCGCAATGTGACACTGCATTCCCCTGGCAGGCCGCGTAGGCAGGCGGTGACCAGGGTACAGCGCGCTATTGCTGCCTGTTTGCCCCGGAGCTCCGTGAGGGGGCGGGGAGCTTTGCGTTTGGCTAAAAGGAGACCAGCGTAGTGGAGCCAGGTGCACAGCACGCTCGGTGACAAAGAGGCAGGCCCACTCCTTGCCTCCATTTGGGGCACCTGAGGACTGCATGGCATTAGAGGATGATTCTGGTTAGTGGTTGGCCTATTTGGGGGGTATTGGTAATTTAGGTGAGGTGCAGGGTGTTTTTTGTTTGTGCAAAGTGCCTACTAAAGGACACAGCCTCCGTGGAAGGAGGCGTGGTGGGCAGGTTAGTGGTGCTGAGCGGCCTGCATTAGATATACGGCCTGAAGCAGTGAAGCAGGCAGTGCCAGAGAAGGCAGGAATGCCTAAAAATGTTGCCCTTATATTTTCTAAGTCTGCAGACTCACAACAGGCCCCATCACTGGTCCTTTATTCCAGTGATTCAGAAGATGACCACGAGGTTCAGGAGATCTCGGTAAACACAGAGAGATTTTCAATTATAAATGAACCTGGCAGTGACATGTCGCAGCACATTAGTAATGTTGGTTCTCAGAGCAGGTTTGAAGGTGGTGATGGCTTTTGCCATACCAATGTAGGGCTCAACCCGCGGAAAGTGCTTGATGGTGATTACTTGCCCCAGGCAATAGATTGTGAATTTGACGCTGTTGAGGTGAGGGCCCAACAGCACTCATTTCCCCAGGGTTTTGAAAGACAGGTGTGTAACGTTAGGGAGCCACTGAGCTGTTGTAACACTGAGTACATTTTCCCTCGTGCCAGGTCCCCCCCCGGAGCCAGGGGTCTCACAGGCATGATCAGGTTATGTGGGAGGAGGAAGGCCAGTGGGTGTGGGTTTCCCATAGCAAGAAACATGGTTGTGATAAAGAGAATGCTTTGCAAGTTTTGGGTCAAGAGCCAGGCAGGACACATTCCTCTCAGCCTTCGTCAGGTAAAAGGGCGAAGAAGAATCCTCTTGACGCAGCTACCGATTCGGGCCAAGTAGTTGGAAAGCCCCGGCCAGCGGCGCATTTTGTTGTTGCCAAAAATACTGTAGCAGTTTACGGGTCACGCGCGGATTCCCTTCAAGCGGGCAGACCTAACGAGCGGAGGTCTGTCAAAGACTGGACTCAATTCGACTGAGGTATAGGTGATGTTGAATGCCCTAGCACTAGTACTAAGCGGTCTGGTGGGGGAGATACAGATTTGAGTTTTGATGTGAACAACAATACTTTGGAAGAAGATGAATTAATTGAGGTGCAGGATAATGATTTGTGGATTGGGGAAGGGAGGGATTTGTGCAGGTCAGGGAGGGGGGCAACCTTTTGTTCTCGTTGCAGAAGTCAAGAGCGGACCTGACAACTACAGAGAAGCTACAATGGCGTAAGCAGCTGAACATCCTACTGGAATTTCAAGACAGAGCAGAAAAACTTCCTAGAGGTAAGCAACAATGGTGGTCTGCATGGGATTCCACTTGTCATAACTTAGGCAAACGGGTAGGGGAATGTTTAGGGGGACAGGACAAGCAGGTAAGGTCAAGTGTTATGAAGACGGGTAATTTTCCTGATACCTTGGAGGAAGCCCCGTTACTATGGGGGATGGAAGTGATAAGACCAAGCAGCAGGATAAGCAAAAGTTAGTAACAAATAAGCAAGCGACTGAGGTAAACATAAGGAAACGGCTTCCATACATGGGTTTGGCGATGCCATTGGGCACGCATTTATCATTAAAGACGAAACAAAGAATTTGGGATCATGAGTATGTAGACGTTTTTAAGTTACTGCATAGAGAGGTGCAGGCCAAAGAAGGGTCGAAGGAGGAGGAGTGGGAGTTAGCGCGACGTCCTAGGGTCCCCCGCAATATTGAGAATTGGACATCGGCATTTCTCATCTTTGCCAGCATATATACTGAAAAATACCCCGAAAGGGCGGTTTCCCTTTTTAAATACATAGATGTGGTGAGGAAAGCACAGATGTATTTTGGGGGCTATTCATGACTTAATTATGAGGAGGAATTTCGTGCCAGAATGAGTATATGCCCAGAGAAACCTTAGGGTGACGTAGATGCAGAATTGTGGCAATGGATGCCATCGGCACATCCGCCAGCGACAACCCATACTGCCAGCGGTCTACCAGTTGTTTATCGGCCCTTTCAGCCACATCCCGCCCAGCCAGTGACAGGGTTTGGAACATGTTGGAATTTTAACCGAGGTTATTGCAGCCGGCCAGTATGCCGTTTCAGACATGAATGTTCCCAATGCGGAGGCCGTCACGCTATTACCCAGTGTTTTGCAATGCTATCAGGGGCAGGAGGACAAAGAGTACCAGAAGCAGGTTTTGGTGCGAGAGGAAGGGGGGCTCCATTCCCAATTGTCCAAAAAGGCGGATACACCAATTAAGTTAGAGGCTATGCTGGCATGGTTAGAAATTTACCCGGACCGGCAAGTGGCAAACAAATTGTATTGGGGATTTCTTGAAGGTTTTAAGATCAGTTATCAGGGCCCTAGAGTGAGGCGCTGGGCAGACAATCTAAAGTCAGCTAAGGAATTTCCGGAAATAGTGTGGAAGAAATTAGCTGAGGAAGTGTCCTTAGGCAGAGTAGCAGGCCCCTTTGAGAGGTGTCCCTTGCCTAACCTGATGTGTCACCATTGGGGGTTATTCCTAAGAAGACAGCTGGTGAGTTTAGAATGATCCAGCACTTGTCTTGGCCGGAGGGCCAATCAGTCAACGATTACATCTCTCCCATAGATACAACGGTTTGTTACACGTCAGTTGATGAGGCGCTGAAAAGGGTCAATTATTTGGGAAAAAACACGGAGTTGGCTAAGTGCGATATTCAATCTGCCTTTAGGTTGTTACCGATACACCCGTCAGATTTTGAGTTGTTGGGCATGTTTTCTGATGGGTTTTAATACGTAGACAAAATGCTTCCCATGGGTTGCGCGGCATCATGTGCGCTATTTGAGGTTTTTAGCACCTTTTTACATTGGGTGTTTGCGCTGACTTGTCAGCACGGTGACGCACGTCACTATTTGGTCGATTTTCTTTTCATGGGCAAGGGGCGGACACAGGACTGTCAGGTGGCATTGGATGAATTTCAGAAATTGGCGAAGGTCCTGGGTGTGCCATTAGCGCCGGAAAAGACGGTAGGTCCTACTACAAGGTTAACTATTCTGGGCATTGAGATCGACACAGTGGAAATGCTAGCAAAGTTACCACAGGACAAATTGCAAGAGATTAAAGTGTGAGTGACAAATGCATTGGGACAAGCAAAGCTGGAGCTTAGACAGGTACAGCGTTTACTAGGTTACCTGAATTTGGCATGCAGAGTCATCAGAGCAGGACGTACCTTTTGTAGAACTTTAGGCATGGCCATGTCAGGTGCCTGGCTACCTCATCACAGAGTGCGCATTTCTAGACAGGTGAAAGAAGATTTGAAGGTTTGGTTGACCTTTTTGCAAGAGTTTAACGGGGTTCCGTTGCATTTCATAGAGGAGCAATTGGTTTGGCAGGTACAACTGTATTCTGATGCAGCGGGTTCCAAAGGTTTTGGCATTTTGGGACGGAAGATGGTGTGCCGAGCATTGGCCGGAGAATTGGAAGACACAAGGGAGAAGTATAGCCTTTTTAGAACTATTTCCCCTTATTGCTGCACTCATGGTATGGGGCATAGAATTTAAGAACAGGTCGGTCCTTTTTCATGTAGATAACATGGCAGTAGTGAATCTAATCAACCTTTAAAAGGCTAAGGATCTGAGGGTTTTGCGACTGCTCAGGGAATTTATGCTGATCAGTTTGAGATTGAACATTGTCTTTAAAGCAAAATACATAACTGGAGGTAATAACTGTATTGCTGACGCCCAGTCTCGTTTCAATTGGCAGCGTTTTCGTTCTTTGGCGCCAGGGGCAGAGGTCAGCAAAACTCCCATCCCAGACACAATTTGGGCCCTAGGGGACTGAGAATTAATCAACTGATAGAGAACTCTTTGGCTGAGACTACTAAGAGGAATTACAGACAAGCATGGGCGGAGTTCATCAGTTATGTGCAGTATTTTCATCCCAACAGCAACACACAAATATTGACCCCCATTATGGTAGATTTCATTTTGTTTTTGTCTATCAAGAGTTTATCACCTACGACAATAAGAGGAAAATTAGCTGGGGTTTCGTTTGATAGCCGTTTGCATTGGGGAGTTGACCCAGTCGATAGCTTTCTGGTCACAAGGATGTTAAAGGGTTTGAGTAAAGAAACAAGGGTAGCCCCCAGGCCCCGTGCTCCTATTACTTTTCCCTTGTTACAAAATATTTTATCTTCCCTTCCTGATTGTTCTTACAATGCACAAGAAGTGGCTTCATTCAGGCTGTGCATGATATGGTTATTTTTCGAATTTCGGAATTGTTGGGAGTGAGGGGTAAGGAGGGTCTAAGTTCTGAAGACGTAGTATCAGAGAGCACCCAAATTCAAATCTGGTTGAAACGCTCCAAGACGGACCAGTTGGGCAGGGGTGTTTGGGTTTTTCTGAGTAAAAGTGGTTTTCAAGGTTGTTGCCCAGTTTTAGAGTGGGATGAATTTCAGTGGTTCACGAACTTTAAGGGAGGGGATATTTTTGTCCATAAGTCTGGTGTTCACATATCAAGTTCACATTTGTTGGCGGTCTTAAGGAAGACCTTGCTCATCATTGGGGAAAACCCGGCAGCATACGGGACTCACTCGTTTAGGATCAGAGCAGCCACAGAAGCGGCAAGGTTGGGATTGGGATGGGAGGCCATCAAAAAGATAGGGAGATGGAAATCAGGTTGCTGTGTCCGTTATGTGCGCAAATGATGGCTTGATCTATGTTTTTGCTTGTTTTTGCGAATTGTTTTTTCTATTTAGGAGACATTCGCGGTGAAGCTGGGAAAAAGCAAACCTGGATTGTCGGGCATTCATTTGTCGAATGGGCGGCCATCTTTGCCGAACGGCAAATTTATGGATGGAACCTCGGCATTCCCAGTGAAGGACATGAACTGCAGTGGCGGGGAAAAGGCGGTATGAGGTGGGAGGAGCTATTCCCTACTATCGCCAAGATGAGGTACAACAGAGGTTTGCCAGCGCTTTTAGTAATCCATCTTGGCAAAAATGACTTGGTACCCCTGTCAGGATTAACGTTAATAAAACGTATGCAACTAGATTTGGCAGTTCTGAAAGACAATTGGTTGGGCACTTGTATAGTGTGGACTGAATTCATCTACAGACAACACTGGAGAAACGCTAGGGATCATTCAGCAATAGACAAGGCTCGAAGGAAGTTGATCAGGGCTATGAAAGTTTTTTGTGCTGGAATGCATATACGTTATATTTGCCATGAGAACATTAATAGCAGAGAAGGCCAACTGTTTAGGGATGATGGGGTGCACTTGACGGAATTGGGTTTGGCATATTATTTGCTTGAGCTGAGAGATTTCTGGGCACAAGAGCTTCACATAGATTTATGGTGCACTGGATGGGTTTGATCACACCTTGATTTAGGAAGTAGGTGGGGTCCAGGAAAACTCTTTGGTTTTCCTGGGTGGCATTTTGTTTTGGGGTGGGTAAGTCTGGATTGGGCTTACCCATCTTGGATTTTGGGGAAAAGAAAGGTGAAAGGAGTAAAGGTATCAAATGATGAGAAATGGAACACAAGGTTTGGAAGGAATGTTATTTCATATTATTGGTTTTGGTCTGAAAATGCTAATATTTTATATGCAGGAAAATATTAAAGGTTCTGGCATGTTTTACTAAATTGTTGATCCTATAAAACTCAATTGCCTGAATTTGGAGTTAACAGATTTAAAATAAAGGTGGACTTTTTTGCTATTTAATAAACATGTGTCTGGGTCCGGTCATTTTGGGCGATAGCTAGCAAAGTCTTATACCCTAGCGGTACTTCAGCAATGATACTCTGACAAAAGCTTGGTGCTGCTTGTGCTCCTGTTCAGAGAGCCAATTGCCTTGCAGGCTGGGTAAGACTGTTCCCTTTGGGGCAAGGTAAAGACTGATTTGGATATTGTTCGTACCGACCTCTAGAGGTTCAGCAGGAACAACAAGCTTATGGCTCAAATAAACCGAATTTTGACTGATAGACTGGGGAAAGAGGAATGTAGGTGGAGCTGGAAAACCACCAAGAATCGGCAAAGGAAGCACAAACCTGATGCTACGACACTAACAGGAAGGGACAGGAGTAAAAGAACAGGCTGACACTGCTGCAATGAAACAAAGAAAAAAGTACACGAGTAGAGGGGGGGGAGGAGATGATGCGCCTTACGTGACTGCCCTGCTGAGTAAATAGGTGGCAAATGACGGTCTTGTGAGGGATGACAGTGGGAGCAAAGGAGAGTTGAGCAAGTCCAAGATCTGACCTAACATCGGCACAGTTGGTTGATAAACACTGCCTTTCAGTGCTTTTCAGTCTGGGTGCTGGGCATGATGAATGCTGCTTTATTGAACTGATCAAGGTTTACAAATCCTACTGAACTAGATGAACAGCTCTGTCACGGACCCACCCTACAAGTGCAATGAGCCTATTTCTGCCCATTCATGGAATTTCGTGGAATTGCGCAGAGCTTTTGTAACTTTTACTGAGTAAAACTGCGAGTTCTGCCCAAGCCTACTTGAGGGCAGTTCGTCCACCTGCACCGATTCAATAATCTGTCCCTAAGTACAACAGTGAGTTACTATACCACATTCTTATTAGGTGGTAATTTTATCACCATAATTCCTGTCAGAGTAGCCCCCCTTTTTTCATTGTAGCACTGCAGGGAGAGCCGAGCCTCTTTGGCTTTCTACTATGGTTTATGTCAACCTGTTTCGGTCACTAGTTTGTGGTCATTAGGTTTGCAGCTGTTGGTGCTGGGCTGTTCACCAATTGTGCTGCATTTTCTTGTACCATTAGTGTTTGTGCAAAGATGACATGGTCCGGGCTAATGACCTTATAGTCCAGCCTATGGATGCAGTGGTCCTGGCGAGTGATAAGATAGTCAAAGCTACTGATGTAAAAGTCCAGGCGAGTGAAGTAATGGGCTTCTGACAATATTATCTTGACCTAGCATTATTGGTCCGACCTCCACAGCCCGGTTAGGGATGCTGGTGATTTTGGCTCTCCAGTTGCCTTGGAAGGAGTGAGTTTTTGTCACTGTTGGGTAAAATCTGAATTCTGGGGAAGAGTCTGACACTGTGCACCCCTACTGAAGCCCCCTGAAGGTTGGCCTTGGGCACAGACAAGCAGGGTCTTGTTTGATCACCACAGCAAGCCTGTACTGTACTCACAAGTGTTACACAGCGGTCAGTGAGGCCGGACCCGCCGTCCAGGACTGCAGCCGCCCCTGCAGCAGGGACATACCATCCATCACAGGGGGAGGGGTGTTTGTCACCACCTGGTACGGGCGATTCCTTCCCTCTGCAGGCATGTGAACAATGCCAACAATGCTCCTGTGCCATTAATTACAGCATCCTTGCAGGGACAGGCACCAGGCGCTGTCCGTACAAGTCAAACCATGTGTTACTTTACTGCAGAGGTCACACAGACCACCTCCCTGGGCACCAAGAATGGAGGCATCCTCCTAATAACATGCTTAATGTAGCGTCTAACCTTGGGGATTCCGTACACTGCATCCAGATGTTAGTACCAGTCATCTCCATAGTGCTCCATCGACTGCAGAAGCATGAAATACGGAGTAAGCCCTGCTTGCATCAAATGTGTTACCCAAATGGTGCACACAGGTCTCCGCAGCAAAGGCATTAACCACCCAAACGATCTGATTGACTTTATATGATAGAGGATTCCGAATTATACCTTTAACACTGCCCGAATTTGACGTTGCGGTTCTCTTCTGCTCGAAGGGTGAACCAAAGTTCTTCGAACACTCCCTGAAGCAGCGTCTTCCTCTTTTTCTTCTATTGGGGATTTTGCAATTGTATATGAATTCTTTTCTAGGCCATCCGTTGGCAAAAGCGTATTCTTCCCTGGACATTCCTCTGATGTATAAAAGATGGTTAGTAACAACAGCGTCCCTTCAGAGACTGAAATCTCCCCTGAAGTATACAATCTATTGTCCTTATCGCGTTCTGCCTTTCTGAAGAGACAAGCTGTGTCTTACTAATGTTCATTAAGAAACTATTTACATTTATAAAACAATGTCAGTCTCCCTGAGCATGTAAAGTGTGCTGACGTCTTATTGGACCATGTACGTGCTACAGAAAAATAAAATAGCTGAAATGTATTGTTAAAAGATTGTATTGGCCTCCAAAATAAAATCTGAAACTCCCCTTTGCACACATATCTCTGCATCAGATACTCAACACACTGAGCCATCTCTCCAACACATCCAAGAAAATACAAGCGAAGGATAAGCAAGTGCTGAGGGGAACAAACAGTGCCTACAAAATGAACTACTGAAAACCATGACTTGAAGAAACGATTCAGAACCTCTCCTTCCTTCTTTCATTTAGTTGCTTCCCTGTGAAATGGATCCAAAAAAGAACAAGTCCGTGAGTGGTGCGCGCGCGCACGCCACAGTGAGACATCTGGTTTCAATTATCGCGCCCATATCTGGGCACGATAATTGAAACCACATGGCGGCGGTGTAGGTAACTGACACAAATAGACCATGGGCGGAGCAATGTACCTGCCTTTGGCCAATTACGTGCTGTCTTTGATAAAAAGACGCACGCAAAGGCCAATAGAGTGGGGCAAAACGAAAAGCCCACGCACAAGCGTGCGCAAGTCTTAGGTCTGTTTTGAAACCCCCTACATGAGGTCTCTCACTGCGCGAGCAGTGCGGCGCACTGCAACACTAGGCGCAAGACCTAAAAAGGATGGACTGGAGTGCGCCCCAGATTAAATATCGGTGGCTGAGATTAATTCAAGCTTTCCATCCATCACTTTTAGTTCTTGCTTTGTGAAGCAGGCTTGCTAAACCTGGATAAGGACGTTCTTTAAACCAAAAGCCCCTTAGACATGAAGAATACCAGGAGAGGTAATTGTAATTGTAAAGAATTTTAATTGTCATAACCATAGGAAAGTGGAAAAAAGCATACACCAACTGCCGTTTCCAGTTGATAGGTAAAGCAGCTCCTGACAAAAGGGGATCCTCCTAGGGATCCTTTCGAAACTGCTTCGGAGGCAAATAGCTCTATTGGAAGATGTTTTGGGAGCAAAAACAGAAGGGAGGCTATAATTCTGCTCAATTTGGGTCCTACATGTCATGATTAGATGGGACTGTTTGCCAACTTCACAGAAGCCCAAAGAGCTACGCTCAGTAAATATTTGAATTAAAAAAAATAGTGTAACAAGCACACTGTTATCTCAGATGAGCGACAAATCTGTGGATGAATTTGTCACCCAACTCGGTAAAGAATCATACTGAAAATCGATGGCAGGGAAGCCATATTGTTGCATGTTACTGATGGCTTATAGTACAACATATTTTAGGTAGGGTCAGAGGCAAAAGTTTAAAGACCACCGGGATATATAGCCCCACACTAACTATACAAAAAACAACACTATCCCAGAGTCTAGACATAAATGGAACCACGTATATTCTGACTGGTGCACAGACATAATATCGAGTCCAAAATATCGTTTGGACAAAATATTGAGTATTTAATATAGACTGGACAAAATATCGACAGGACAGAATATAGACAACAAAAATATCGTTTTTAAGGTAAGTGAAGTAATATCGACTGTAAAAAAGTATAGATGGATAAAATATCGAAATATATAATATAGATAGTTAAAAATATCGATTTTTTAATAATATATAATATTTTATAGTGTATTTTTATGTTATAATATGTGTGAAAAGTGTGTATTTATGTTATAAATAATGTTATTAAATGACATTTTTTTAATGAATATTGCGTAATGTAATTCTGTAGCGGGTTGTGGGTTTATAGGGGAATAAGGTGGGAAGTAATTTAATTATAATTAACTAAATATGTAAATGTATTTATTGATAGTAATTAGTAATTCATTGTAACTTAATTTATATTTGTTAATTAATTTAATTAGAATTTTCCAATCATTTATATTAATTGATTAATTGGTAATTATGTAAATTTTACTAATTTAATTTCTGTAGCGGGTTGTGGGTTTATTGGGGAATAGGGTGGGAAGTAAATTAATTATAATTACATGAATATGTAAATTTATTTATTGATAGTAATTAGTATTTAAGTGTTAATTAATTGATATTAGTTTATTAATTTAATTATAATTATTAATGTATTTATATTATTTGATTAATTGGTAATTATGTAAATTTTACTAATTTAATTTCTGTAGTGGGTTGTGGGTTTATAGGTGCATAGGGTGCAAAGTAATTTTTTAATAATTAATTAAATAATAAAAATAATTGAACTTTATTTATTTGGAAATAATAGTGAAATAATTTTGAAGTATCAAAAAATAATTGTTAATGTATAATTAATTTGTATTAATAGGTGATTAATTACAATAATTATTGTTAAATAGTAATTTTAAAATATTATTTATTCTATTAGATAACATTTTTATTTATTTTTTTATTAATTATTAATAGATATTCATTGTTAGAATTTTGAATAATATACGAAATATTTACTTTCCCTAATGTTGTATTCTCTGGAGTGGGAATAGTCATTTTTACCCCTACCCTATCCAACGCTTTCCCTACTGTTGCACACACTGGAGTGAGAATAGTAATTTTAACCCCTACGCTATCCAACACTTTCCCTACTGTTGCACCCACTGGAGTGGGAATAGTAATTTTAACCCCTACGCTATCCAACGCTTTCCCAACTGTTGCACCCACTGGAGTGGGAATAGTAATTTTAACCCCTACGCTATCCAACGCTTTCCCTACTGTTGCACTCTTTGGAGTGGGAATAGCAATTTTAACCCCTACGCTATCCAACGCTTTCCCTACTGTTGCACCCACTGGAGTGGGAATAGTACTTTTAACCCTAACGCTATCCAACGCTTTCCCTACTGTTGCACCCACTGGAGTGGGAATGGTAATTTTAACCCCTACGCTATCCAATGCTTTCCCTACTGTTGCACCCACTGGAGTGGGAATAGTAATTTTAACCCCTACGCTATCCAACGCTTTCCCTACTGTTGCTCTCTTTGGAGTGGGAATACTAATTTTTACCCCTACGCTATCCAACGCTTTCCTTACTGTTGCACTCTTTGGAGTGGGAATAGTAATTTTAACCCCTACGCTATCCAACGCTTTCCCTACTGTTGCACCCACTGGAGTGGGAATAGTAATTTTAACCCCTACGCTATCCAACGCTTTCCCTACTGTTGCACCCACTGGAGTGGGAATAGTAATTTTAACCCCTACGCTATCCAACGCTTTCCCTACTGTTGCACTCTTTGGAGTGGGAATAGTAATTTATACCCTTACGCTATCCAACGCTTTCCCTACTGTTGCACTCACTGGAGTGGGAATAGTAATTTTAACCCCTACGCTATCCAACGCTTTCCCTACTGTTGCACTCTTTGGAGTGGGAATAGTAATTTTTACCCCTACGCTATCCAACGCTTTCCCTACTGTTGCACCCACTGGAGTGGGAATAGTAATTTAAACCCCTACACTATCCAACGCTTACCCTATGCTTGCATTCTTTGCAGTGGGAATAGTAATTTTTACACTTTTGTTATTGTACGTTAATAATATTGGCTATTATTTAATTATATTTTGTTACTCTATATATGTTTTAAGAAATATGATTAAAAAAAAATATATTTTGACTTTAATTAATTATTTAATTATTATAAATTAATTTAAGTATTTTTAAATATATTTTAGTAATTAATTATTAATATTAATGTAATTTAACATTGTTTTTATTAAAGTCGATATTTTTTACAACGATATTTTTGTAAACGATATTTAAAACTTGATATTTTTGCACTTACCTGTTAGTACATAGAAACTCGATATTTTGACAGTCTATATTTTGTCAACGATATTATTGCAACTCGATATTTTGGCAATCGATATTATTTCAGTGATCCATTCTAACTAGCCAAAGCAATACCAAAAATATCCTGAAAAAGTATACAATAAATTTTCGGATTCCCATCACTCACCGTTCCAGGTGATATGCTTCATCATCTGGGTCTCCTTTAATAGTCAACCTGGTGACTATAAGGGCTACAACTCCACCCTGTTGATGGAGGAACCCTAGGATGTTTTATAAATCTATACTTGACAGTTTAATCACACAGATGTGAGCAGATGTATTATAGAGTGTATGGGAAAAAGTGCAGTGCAATCGTGAAAGTGAGATTAAAATTGAAGCATGGCAAGACCACAACTTTATTCCTGTCTGCCACGGTCCAACATTAAAAACAGTGCAAAAGAACAGTTTCAAAAAGATAGCTGTCTCTAATATTCAAATGGTCGACATGTTTCAGCACATCTAGGCAATCCTGTGCCGTGTGCTTTCATCAGGACCTATCCAATTATTTATGCTACTGCAAAAGTGAAAAAATAAAAAAAACGAATCAATAACTTGTGCCTATGTGTATGCTCCACATTGGAAACAATACAACCATGTCACCTGTTTTTTACAGTTCACAATTCTCGTATCTCTTGAAGAATCTCAAGTATACAGAGGAGATACCTTGCCCCACCTGGCAACGGCTCAGGGTAAAGGAGGCACCGCTCTGTCTGTCGGTACCTCTGACTTTCGTCCAAGCCGTCTGTATACTTGAAATTCTTCAAGAGATACAGTCAGTCTACTGTTTATGGCTTTTTCTTCCTACTAGGTGTTATACCAAATTTCCTACCACATTTGACTATTGAGTCTGGCTTTATGTTTGCTTTTTGCTTGTAATTGTTTGATATGTGTGGCAAATCATTTCCGTTGAGTATCTATTTAAGACAGGTATATCGGAATGCTCCCAGCAATACTGAATTGACATTTGTACCTTATGCCTTTAATATCTGTTTATTGACTTTAAATAAAAGCTTTCTGAACTAAAAAATATGAAAAGGTGCAACACATCTGTTCCCAAATGAGGTGTAATTACACTTCATTATTATAAGTTTGAGTTCTTCAAGTGGCACCCTGCAGTGCCACTTGAAAAACTCAAAGTAGAAATATAGCCAGCCATTATACTGCAGATATTTCCTTAGAGTGCTGTGGTGGTCAACATGCAAAAGATACCAAAATGACTGATACAGATATAAATATGTCACAGGTTTCAAACATGTTTAGGACAACTTGCCAGTGACAACTACAGGCATAATATTGAGAAGCACCTGTTAGTAATTCCAAAGAGCCTCTGGATATGATTATTTAATCAGCACATGCAAAGTATTAGACAGACTGATCCAAAAGTATTTGCTGCTGGATTTCAGACGTGCAACCTGTGGCAGACTTAGGGCCTGATTACGAGTTCGGTAGTCCGACCACTGTACATCTGTGGTGGCGGTCCGAAGAAGACTGCTGCAGCAGCGGTCTACTGCCCGCCGTATTACAATGTCTCAGATGAGCCAGCAGTGGTGTTTTTGATGGTGGTGAATGTTTTTTCATAGTTGTCGATGTATGTGTGTATATTCTGACTGCACAAGTGTTGAATGTACACATATGCATGACAAGTGAAAGAATACCTACCCATTGCTGGAGTCTGGACCACATGTGCCCATTCCTGCCAATAGGTAAATACTACACAATAGACATACATGGATTTTGGCACCAAAACTGTTGTTTTCTTCGAGATCAAGGTGTTGCTATAAAGGGGGGCCCTGAAGGAAGGGATCCACATTGGAGACTGAAGGGAAGGAAAATGAAATGGGTGAGTATACACCCCAAAATCTTAGTTTCAGACGACTCAAAGCAGGCGGTTCCACCAATACAGTCAGCTCATCAGAAAATCAACTCGTAATTCAGATGGCAGAGAAACTTCTCTGTAGCGCCCTATGTCCGCTGCATTCCCCCGTCTGACAGCGCAGCGGTCGGCGAATGGCTGGTGGTGGTGGTGGTGCTCAGGCAATCTTTCATTCTGAAATCCGACAACATCACAATACGGTGGTGGGACCGCTTAGTCAGCAGCAATGAATCTGACGCAACCGCGGCGGTGGGACCAGCTAACTCATAACCAGCCCCTTAGACACTTGCTTGGGGGTAACCTCGGTGGGGATCAATGACAGAATATTATTTTAAACAGTTTTGTTGACAATAATATTGTCTCAAAATATTGTATACCATAATATCATGTTCCTATACTTATAATTGTAAGTACCAACATATTGTGAAAAAATATTGTTGACAATAATATCATTCGAAAACATACAAAAATATTGATTTTTAATACAAATAGAGTTCAAAGTAGTAAGTCCTAAATAGTATAATATATAAATTTAATAGAATGTACCTTAAATACTTTTCATTACTATTTAATACTATAAATCCATATATACTTCTATAAACACACACATATATATGTGTGTGTATATGTATGTATATATATATATATATATATATATATATATATATATATATATATATATATATATATATATATATATATATATATATATATATATATATATATATATATATATATATATAGTGTAACATAAGGAATACAAATATTTATTTTATATAATATAATAATATTTTTAATATTTTAAATGTATTACCATAAAACAACATGTAAAGTTTCTATTTATAAATCTGTGTGTGTATATTTATATATTACCTACTGGCTACTAGGTATATATAGTCAGGACCTAGTTACCATAGGAAATTCCGAACATTCTATTGGGAATAACTTTGGCGCCGATTGAGGGATCTGCCTGTAATTTTCCTTAAATTTGCCTCGCTGCGCTCCGCTCCTTCCCTGAAAGTTTCGGGGGGATTCGTCAAGCAGGGGCCGAGAAAAAAGGGGGGTCCCAAAACGTGTTTTCCCCATGTTAATTTCCATAGGGACATTCTGACAAGGCTACAGCTCGAACGGCTGAACAGAATTATACCAGATTTGGAAAAATGGTAGGGACTGGTATGCAGCAGTGCCTTTTGTATGTTTGGTGTAAATCCCTCCAGTAGTTCTTGAGAAAATTGAATTTGAAATTTTTCAAATGGCATTTTCTATGGGACCTTTAGACAAGGCTACAGCCCGAATGGCTGAACGGAATTACACCAAACTTGGCAAAATGGTAGGGACAGGTATGCAG
Organism: Lissotriton vulgaris; assembly: GCF_964263255.1. Lineage (NCBI taxonomy): Eukaryota > Metazoa > Chordata > Amphibia > Caudata > Salamandridae > Lissotriton > Lissotriton vulgaris. The sequence continues at coordinate 470,263 of NW_028250443.1, forward strand.
TAGTGCCTTTTCTATATTTGGTGAAAATCCCTCCAGTAGTTGTTGAGAAAATGAATTTGAGCAAATTATATATCTATATGCGCTCAACATTCTATTGCGAATAACTTTGGCGCCGATTGAGGAATCTGCGTGCCATTTTCCAGAATTTTGGCCAGCTCTGCTCCGCTCCTTCCCTGAAAGTTTCAGGGGATTCGTCAAGCAGGGGCCGAAAGGGGGGTCCCAAAACATGTTTTCCCCATGTTAATCTCCATAGGGACCTTTAGACACGGCTACAGCCCCAACGGCTGACTGGAATTACACCAAACTTGGCAAAATGGTAGGGCCTGGTATGCAGATGTGCCTTTGCTATGTTTGGTGAAAATCCCTCCAGTAGTTCTTGAGAAAATTGCATTTGAAATGTTTCAAATGGCATTTTCTATGGGACCTTTAGACAAGGCTACAGCCCGAATGGCTGAACGGAATTACACCAAACTTGGCAAAATGGTAGGGACAGGTATGCAGTAGTGCCTTTTCTATATTTGGTGAAAATCCCTCCAGTAGTTGTTGAGAAAATTGAACAAATTATATATCTATATGCGCTCACCGTACGCGCACCGTACGCGTACGGTACGCGTACCGCACGCGTACTCTTACGGTACGCGTACCGCACGCGTACGTGCACGTACCCTTACGTGCGCGACCGAGTTTCTGATTGGCTGGCAGTCGACTGTCAACATTCCAAACTGTCCAAACCAGGAAGTGTTGGCCACCATCTTGTTTTTCAGTAGAACTGAGGCACAAGAGAGCCCAAAACAAGAGTGGAAAACACGAAAAGGGGGCAGGGTAGAGACCCCCCAACCCTCTAACCCTTCTCAGGGGGTCCCAAAAGGGACTCACTTCTCACTGAGAAACAAGATGGCTGCTCAGGTGGTCCCAGAAGGATAATAACATATATAAACGTTATCCGCTAATAGAATTAGCATTTACAAAACCTTTGAAATTTATTGAAAAAAAATATAGGTTTCCCGCCTGATATAGTTAGGAATTAGCATTTAAAAAACCTTGCAAATTCATTAAAAAAAACCATAGGTTTCAGGGCTTATATAGTTAGGAATTAGCATTTTAAAAACCTTGCAAATTCACTTAAAAAAAACATAGGTTTCAGGCCTTATATAGTTAGGAATTAGCATTTAAAAAACCATTGAAATTGCTCCTATATAGTTAGTTGTACTAACTATATTTCGCGCACCCGCAATCCACTGCTGATGATGTCACATATTGCATCATTCATGACATGGTCAGTGACATCACTGATGACATCTCAAATGACATCACTGATGACATCACTGATGACATCTCATTTGACATCACTAATGACATCACTGATGACATCATCCAGTGACTGTGTGTTTCTGTAAAGTTTAAATATGTTTTACATATTGCATCATCAGATGACCAACAGGGCTGGACACAGCAACTCACGGGTTATGTTGAATGCTGTACAGTGACCAGAATACAATCCACCCAGTGTAGCACAGAGTGCAACTGTGATTATTAATGAAGCATCTTTTGTATTTGCGCCGTTTTGTTTATAGAAGCCCAAGCAACTGTATAGCCCTGCAGGACCTAGCATGGAAGGCTGCTCCCCAAGGTACTTCGTAGGGCGCAAGCTTGTGAGGGGGGCATAAATACATATATATTAATATATATATATATATATATATATATATATATATATATATATATATATATATATATATATATATATATATATATATATATATATATATATATATATATATATATATATATATATATATATATATATATATATATATTCACTTAAACCATAGGTTTCAGGCCTTATATAGTTAGGAATTAGCATTTAAAAAACCTTGCAAATTCACTTAAAAAACCATAGGTTTCAGGACTTATATAGTTAGGAATTAGCATTTAAAAAACCTTGCAAATTCACTTAAAAAACCAAAGGTTTCAGGCCTTATATAGTTAGGAATTAGCATTTAAAAAACCATTGAAATTGCTCCTATATAGGTAGTTGTACTAACTATATTTCGCGCACCCGCAATCCACTGCTGATGATGTCACATATTACATCATTCATGACATGGTCAGTGACATCACTGATAACATCACTGATGACATCTCAAATGACATCACTGAGGTTACGACTCCCTTCGTATAAATACTCCTAAGGTGGGATTGCATATCCCTTTCTTGAACTAGCGGCTGGCCAGGAGGAATCAGCAGTGCGACGGGCCGCCATCTTGTACTGGGCTGACTTGCCGTGTAACCTAGCGCAAATACGGCCGGGTGGAGGAAAACCACAAAAATAAGTCATTGAACTTTGGGCGTGTGTGTAGTGTGCGAATGCGACCTAACACAGGGCAGAAGAAGTTGAGGCTATGCACGCTGAATCTGCGACATAAGACAGCAGGGCGACCTACATTGCACGTACGAGAGCTGGAGGGCATTTGCACTGCGCCCGTACAAGCTGACACAGCGTCTGTACATTAACAATCCACACGGCGACCACCTCTGCCCGGGCGTAGCAGGGGCAACTCCTGTCTCTAAAATGCCACTCTGAATGCGTGTATGTTTGAGACACTGACTTCCACAGCCCAACAAGTGCACCCGATCAGGCCCAGCACCTGTATTTCGCCATAGCAGGCTGCCGCAGATACACATGCTGAGTGCCCCAAGCCCTGATGACGTTTTACACGCAGCAACCTCACTCCTTCGATGCCCGGCCGCTACATGACATTGGTGAACTCCCTGTGGTTGTGACGTTGTCCTGCAAATCTCCCCAGTTGGCGACATTAAGCATACAGATAAACACCACCGGAGGGTAGAGTGCTGTCTGCCCGACTAGTGCTACCTGATTTACGCTGTACCAACTCCACGATCTTGGCGCCATAAAATATTGAGAGGTCAGGCTTGCTGCGGACTCGGTGGCTGTGGACAAGGACTAACCTAACTACCGCATCATGGGTAAGGGTGACCCCCGCCAGCCGAAGCTCACATTTGAGCAGAAAAGACAGTCCAAACAAGCAGAACAAGAACTCATGGCTGCAGGAGGGTCGTCACAAGAGGCTCCTCCAGAACTAGATGTCACCGCACTCATGCTTGAGGTACGATCAAGCCTCAAAAGTATAGACGCCAAGCTGGATGCCATGACGGCCCAACTAGACAATGTACGATCCCAAGTTGCCACGCACGAAACACGGCTAGATAGCCTTGAAAACCGACAAAGGGAGTGCAGTGAGTTTCAGCGGGAGACCAAAACGCACATTACCAACATGGAAAATAAAATGGAGACACTGTGCGCCAAAGTGGATGATTTAGAAGCACGCTCTCGGAAATGCAACATTCGGGTCACAGGAATTCCGGAGACCACAGCGATGGGGAAAATGGAAGTCTTCATTACTGAACTCCTACATGACATCTTTGACCCGAGCCTCTCTCCGGTGTTCACTGTGGAGCGGGCGCACAGAACACTAGGGAAGAAACCGCCTATTGGGGGCACGCCGAGACCGATCCTGGTGAAACTGCTCAACTACCAAGACAGAGAATTGATATTGCGTTTGGCAAGGGAGAAGGGAAGGATAACGCACAAAGGGAACAACATTTCTTTCTATCCAGATTTCACGCCACTGGTGCAAGCGGCCCACAAATAGTTTTTGCCAGCCAAGAAGCTGCTGCTCCAGGCTGAGATCCCATACTCCCTATTATACCCTGCAAAACTAAAGGTTGTACATGAAGGCACAACACACCACTTTCTGGATGCTAGATATGCTCTCAAATTTGCGAAACATGTGTGTGGGCCTAGGTCCAAGAGGAAGGCCCAAACTGAGGTTGAAAGTGGTAGTCCAATGAGTGACAATGATTGAAGTCTAACTGCCCTACTATGCTGCTACTTATGGGTAAAGTACACCTCTCGCTGGTACCACTGAAGTGGACATGCTCAACGTGCTGACCTGCTCCTATTGATATGCATCATGTTGAACATGCTGTCCAAATTTTGGTTTGTGAACTGAGCCTACAATTGTCTCACAATGCATGGGATTTTCGATTGTGCTTTGTCCTTGCTGCCTTGTAGTGGATTTAATCCTCAGATTAGATGAACAGCTTATAATAGTGCAGCCACCCTGTGAAAACAGGGGTGTAAGCTCGAGAGGTCGCGCCTCCGAGGGGTGTCTCCCGCAATTCAAAAGTTCTATTGTTTCCACGCCTTTGGCGTGTTAGGGGGGTTTTAACACAACCTAATTGGGGGGTTGGTGTGGGAGGAGGGTGGTCAGGGAAACGGGGACGTTTGGCGAGTTGTCAGTGCTACATGGTCGAACTGATTCGTTTTGATATACAGTGTTCTACTATGGGTCAATCAGAATGTACATTCACTATTTTGGATGAAAGGTAATGGGTGTGACAAAGGTAATAACATGGAACATTAGAGGCCTGAGTGATGGTAGAAAGTCCAGATTGATGCACAGTTATTTACTTAGGCATAACATAGACATCTGTTTCTTACAAGAAACTCACATTAATTCCACGGCCTCACCCAGGCTCAAACATTCAAGATGGGGGTCCACACACTCTGCTATATTTTCTAACTATGCCAGGGGAGTGGCTATACTTGTGCGCAGAGGTATTGACTGGGAAGAACACACTGTGATAAGTGATAAAGATGGCAGGTATGTGGTGCTGCATGGAACCCTACTTGGCAAAAATATGATATTTGCGGCTGTCTATGGGCCAAATGTGGACGACCCAGAGTTTTTCAGGAAGGTGTGGGCACAGATAACGATTCTAGACTGCCCTACGGTCATCTGGGGAGGGGACTTTAACGTAGTCATAGATGATTCATTAGATAGACAAGGAGTATCCAGGCAACTACATCCACACGCCAGCCAGGCATTGAGAGACATAATCAAGGAAGGCTCTTTAATAGATATATAGAGATCCCGAAACGCACACACTAGATTAGGGACATGTATTTCCGCACACCACGCTGCCTGGTCCAGATTGGACTTGAAATGAAAATGAAATGAAAAATTGCACTTGTATAGCGCGTAACTACCCGGAGGCCTCGCAGCATTTGTGACTGAATGCTTAACGCGAGCTCAGGGTAGTTCAGCAGGTTTTGGCAAACAAGTGCGTTTTCAGAGCTTTCCTAAAAGACATATGGTTGCTGTTTTCTCGAAGAGAGAGAGGGAGGGAATTCCAAAGTCTGGCCGCAGTATGGGAAAAGGAGCGGCCTCCCCAGCGGGCTTTATTGACTTTGATGGAAGTTGCCAGCTGAAGGGTGCAAGAGCGAAGGGGGTGGGACGGAACATAAGGCGTGACCATAGGATGTAGAATTGCGGGACCTGTTCGGTGAAAGGATTTGTGTAGAATACACATAACCTTAAATTGCACTCTTGCTGCCACTGGGAGCCAGTGAAGTTCCTTTAGGGCGTTCCTCGCTGACTGCCAGCGGGGTAGGTTATAAAGTAAGCGAGCCGCGCTGTTTTGTGTGACTTGGAGCTTCTGAGTGACGGAAATCGGGACTCCCATATAAAGAGCATTCCCATAATCCAGGCGGAAGAGTATCAGGGCCTGGACCATGACCCTCCTCGCCTGGAATGGGAGCAGAGGGAGCACCTTCCGCAACATCCTCATTAGCCCAAAACAGGTGGCGGCGGTCTTGGTAGCTTGGACCGAGAAGTCCAGTGCTTTATCGAGCCAGATCCCGAGGCTCTTTATCTGGGACTTAGGGGTGGGGGGCGGGCCCAAACATGGTGGCCAGATGGATGCAAGGGCAGAGGGGGGAGGATTGCCCAATAGGATGATGTCTGTCTTCTCCCCATTGAGTTTCAGAGAGGAAGATTGCATCCATCTGGTGACAGCCTCTAGACAGGGGCCTAAGGTGGAGGACGATCCCTCAGAGTGGTCTAAAGAGACCACCAGTTGGGTATCGTCCGCGTAGGTGACAATACGCACACCAAAGGGATGGACTATCCTGTCTAGGGGTTCCATGTAGGCATTAAAAAGGGTAGGGCTTAGGGAGGAGCCCTGGGGGACCCCGCACCTAAGTGGGTGTTTGGGAGAAGCCGCCTCACCCTCAAAGACCTGAAAGAATCGTTCATCCAGGAAGGATGTCAGCCATTCCAGGGCCACGCCCAACACGCCCATGCCCGCCAGTCGTTGTAATAGCGTGGCATGGTTAACCGTGTCGAACGCGGCGCTGAGGTCCAATAGGATAATGGCGACTTTTCCTCCCCGTTCCAGCACGGCTCTCGCTTCTTCCGTTACCGCTAGGAGGGCGGTTTAGGTTCCGTGCTGAGGACGAAACCCTGTCTGAGAGGCACGCAGCAGGCTATTGGACTCCAAATAGTCCACTAAGGTGTTATTAACGTGCCTCTCAAGCAGTTTGCTCAGCCACGGAAGTAAAGAAATAGAGCGATAGTTTGCCAAGTTACTTTGGTCAAGGTTGGGCTTTTTTAACAAGGCCTTCACCATCGCACACTTCCATGATGGTGGAACAGATTTGGAAGTGATGGATGTGTTGAGAACGTCTAAGATAACCGGACGGATGACGTCCATGACCTTGATGAGGGTCTGAGGGGGTGCTGGGTCGTTGGGAGAACCAGAAGTGATCTTAGGGATCAGTCTGTCTAATCCAGGGGAGTCAAGAAGTGGAATTTTATCAAGCACACAGGGGACAAAGGAGTCAGAGGTTGCAGGTGAGGTGGATTCCATATCATACTTAGTGTTACTGAATGAGGAGTATATGGCCTGGATTTTTTGGGAAAAAAAGACGGCCAAATCGTTACAGCGATTTTGGGCGCCTTCAACAGGGGGCTGCTCAGCGAGAGGTGAGATAAGGGATTTAGCTATTTTAAAAATTCCTTGGGGGCATTCGCAGCCGCGTTAATTTTCCTTTCATAAAAAAGAACTTGTGCCGCCTTTATCTCCATTTTATAGAGCTTTATAGCAGCCCTGTACTCAGCCTTTCTAAGTTGAGAGTGGTCCTGCCTCCATGCTCTCTCAAGTTTACGGCAGGCTAATTTCATGAGTCTAAGGGCAGGTGTATACCATGGGGCAACTTTGGGTCTTCTTATAGATTTACAAGAGTGTTTGGGAAGAACCTGGTCAAGGGTACCGGAGATCCAATTGTCGAAGTTAATAGTGGCCGTATTGGGACTAGTTGCCTTCCTAGGTGGATCTCTGGCAAGGGCGGCTTTCCAGTCAGGGAGGGGGAGTGAGGGCCATTTCCTTCCCCGGTGCTTAGCGAGGTTTTGAGAGGAGGAGGGGGGGTTAGTGCGCCAGGTAAGAGGTATTAAAAAATGGTCGGTCCAGGGTAGTGGTATAGGAGTCTCCACCGTGAGATTATCTATATTACTGTAGATGTGATCAAGAAGATGTCCCCTATTATGCAATGCATGAAAACCCTTTTGGCATAGGTTAATGGCTTGCAAGTTGGAACGGAGGTTATTGGCTGATGTGTCGTGAGGGTCATCTAGATGTAAGTTGAGGTCCCCGAGCAAAGTAAGGTTAGGCGAGGTCAACACGACACTTGCAGCGAGGTCTGTTATCTTGGTGATAAAGTTGTTAAGGGCGCCAGGTGGACGATAGGCTAGGATACCAGAGAAGGTGGTAGTGGGAGAGAGTTCTAACGAGAAGTAAAGGCTCTCGCAAGTTGGCGTGGTGGTTGGAGTGACGCGGCATCTATAGCTGTCTCTATATATAATAGCCAATCCACCACCTTTCCCAGTCTGGCGGTCCAGTCTTTTGAGCGTATATCCTTGAGGAGTGACCCACACTGTGGTCGGGTCATTGTCTATCTGGAGCCATGTTTCTGTCAAAAAAAGAGCCTCAGGGTTGAGCTCTTCAATCAACATGTACAGTTCAGTATAATGTTTCGGTAAAGACCGACAATTGAGGAGAAACATTCTCCATTTCTGTCCAGGAGGCGTATAACAGCTGTGTAGGGGAAGTGGACTCCAGTCACAGTCTTTGCAATGGTACTCTGTGTTGGTGGGGAGGAACGAGTGGCGACATGACGAATTGGTAAGGGGTCGTAAGGCGAGAAGCGAAGAGGAGTTATAAGAGAGTAGAGCCCCTACCATGATGGGAGTCCTGTCCAAGAGCAAGCAGGAAGCGTCTGGACTTCTCTTTGGCGCCTCTTCGGCGCTTCTATGGCGCTACCGCTGCGCGTCACCGCTGCGTGGGACAGAGAGATCAGATATAGATTAGGCGGAGGGGGAGACTAGCGCGTCACCCTCCAAAAATGGCCGCCCAATGTGGAGCAAAACAATTAAAACGCTTGCAGCAGTCCTTATTCACTGCCAAGCGCTGGCGCAGCGCTGTTATCAAGTCAACAAACGAGCGCAAGTGATTCCAAGCCCTTATGTAGTGAGGGCGGAGGGGGAGACTAGTGCGTCACCCTCCAAAGATGGCCGCCCAATGTGGAGCAACCAGGAAGTAGTGCCGCTTTACCTCCCTCCACTACAAACAGCACTGGTTGCTGCGGTGGACCGGGGAGTGGGCAAACATAGATACAGGTATTTAAAACGCACTTTTAAAACAAACAGCAAAACAATTAAAACGCTTGCAGCAGTCCTTATTCACTGCCAAGCGCTGGCGCAGCGCTGTTATCAAGTCAACAAACGAGCACGAGTGATTCCAAGCCCTTATGTAGTGAGGGCGGAGGGGGAGACTAGCGCGTCACCCTCCAAAGATGGCCGCCCATTGTGGAGCAACCAGGAAGTAGTGCCGCTTTACCTCCCTCCACTACAAACAGCACTGGTTGCTGCGGTGGACCGGGGAGTGGGCAAACAAAGATACAGGTATTTAAAACGCACTTTTAAAACAAATAGCAAAACAATTAAAACGCTTGCAGCAGTCCTTATTCACTGCCAAGCGCTGGCGCAGCGCTGTTATCAAGTCAACTTTTGGCTGGTATCTCAAGACGTGGCCACCTGGACTGTTGATGTTGGCATTTTGGCCCGCTCCCTCTCTGATCATGCTCCCTGCCTTCTAGAACTAGAACTTCCCGGGGCCCCCGGGAGGGCTTTCACCTGGCGCCTCCCACCACATGCGCTTCAAGATGCAGCCTTCACTGAAGAGATAAGACAAGACATAAAAGACTATTTCACTAACAACAAAGGTTCCATCACAACTGAAGCAGTTCTATGGGACGCCTTTAAATTGGTCATAAGAGGCCAATGCATTGCACGCAAGGCAGGGGTTTTGAAGGCAATCAGAAACACCATAGCTGGGTTAGAAGGGGAGCTCAAAACACTTGAACAATCTTTCTGCACTGACCCTACACCGGATACGGCCTCCAAAATTAAAGCCAAACTAGTAGACTTTGCCGAGGAAGCTCAGCGAGAGCTGAAATTCTTAGGCAAACAGGCTGAAGCACGAAGATATGGTGAAGGTGACAGGCCCAGTCGAACCCTAGCTAGAATGATCAACTTCTCTGCACCACCCACACACGTACACACCATTTTTGACGCCACAGGGGTCATGACGACGGGGCAAAGTGAAATACTACAAGCGTTCACTACATACTATTCCAACTTATATAAATCCTCGCATGCTACGCCACAAGACACTCTCACGTCTTATCTTGAGTCCATAGCGCTGGTATGGTTTAACAACGCACATAGGCAGTATATGGACCACCCCGTGACGGTCCAAGACATCGCCAGAACTATCAAAGCCCTCCCGCTTAATAAGGCTCCAGGGCCAGATGGCCTTACGACAGCATTCTATAAAACCTATGTGGATGAGCTTGCCCCGAGGCTGCATGAGGTGTTTGCTGAGGCTCTGGAGGTGGGCACGCTGCCTAAATCTATGAGAGAGGCCCTTGTCATAACATTGCTGAAACCTGACAAAGACAGCCAATACCTAGATTCGTACAGACCCTTGTCACTGATTAATGTGGACGTGAAAATGTATGCGAAAATATTAGCAGATCGTCTACAACCTTTGCTCCCAATGATAGCCCTCCCAGACCAATCAGGTTTCATACCTGGCCGCACAACCACACACAACCTGAGAACTATATTCTCGGTGTTGCATTATTTGCATCCGGATGTACAAGCTGCAGTGGTATTTTTAGATGCCACAAAGGCATTCGACTTCCTTGAATGGCCATATCTTTTTACTATACTGGAAAGAATGGGATTCAGTCCATTATTCATAAATCAAATTTGTCTACTCTACACTGCTCCCAAGGCTAGGGTGAGAGTAAATGGCATGATATCAGACCCGTTCACGATTTCCAGAGGTACCAGACAGGGGTGCCGCTTGTCCCCTTTATTATTTGCAATCGCCATGGAGCCACTAGCAGCCAGAATTAGGCAACATCATACCACCAGGGGTATAGGATTCAGCTCCCGAAGCTTGTTGATCTCACTATACGCTGACAATGTCAATCTGTATGTACATAACCTAGCTGAAAACCTAAATTCACTGTTGAGGGAATTTCTCAAATTCGGGGGGCGGTCAGGTGTTACTATAAATTGGTCTAAGTCTGTAATGTTTCCACTGACCCACAATACTTCTGTGGTACATTCTGACTATCCTCTGCGATGGGAAGCTAATGAGGTTAAATACCTAGGCATTTGGATCAGCAGAAATCTCCAAGACCTCTGGACCCTAAATTTTGGTAGAGCGGTGTCCTGGCTTGAAAGTAAGGTGGCAATGTGGTCGAAACTCCCTTTGTCCCTAGCTGGTAGAATTGCACTGGCGAAAATGATTGTATTGCCCAAAATTTCTCTATCTGTTCGCTAACATCCCCATCCCACTGACAAAATGTTTTTTCACCTGCCTACGTTCTCATTTACTGTCCTTGGTGTGGGCTGGGAGCCAGGCTAGGCTCTCCTGGGCATTATTGACGCTGCTGCTGAGGTAGGGGGGCATGGGTGCTCCAGACATGCTATTATACGTGCTGTGCGCACATGCCCAATATCTGCACTTCTGGGCGGATCCCACGCCTTACCAACCACATGTGGGGGTTGAGCTGGACACGGTGGCTCCGCTGCCTTTAAGTGTTGCCTTATATCGCAAGACTCCCAGGCCCACAAGGGATATTGACTCGGCCAACATGCTTCGCTGGACATGGCATGAGCTGCAGAGGCGGGCAGCCTTACCCTTGTTATACGCACCTGCGATTCCCCTCAAACAAAACCCCATGCTCCCCTGCCTGGAATTAGGCAGAGGTGATGTGTCCATCGCTGGATCTAAACTGTACACATTTGCGGATTTGTACCCAGAGGGTATATTCCTAGATCTACAAATCGCGGAGGAGAGCCAGCCTTTGTCCTTTGGGGACATGTTCACCTATCACAAACTTAAATCTGCATGTAAAGCGTTATGGCAACGGTTCCCAGAGGAGCCGCCACAACTAAATGCACTCCAGAACATACTAGCAAGGACATCCCGGAAGAAACTGGTATCACGATTATACAACTCCATGCAGGAGCAGTCCCCTATTGTGGTGCCTAAATCTCTGCAGTTGTGGATTGAAGAACTTGAGACGCCCTTGACAGACGACCAGTGGTCATTCTATTGTAGGCAACTATTAAAACTCTCCCCAAATTACAAACTTTGACTTATCCACTTTAAGTTTCTACACAGATTCTACCGCACCCCACTAGCTCTTCACCGCATGGATATAAGAGAAGATGATAAATGCTGGAGATGTGGGGCAGAGGGAGCTTCATTTATACATGTGGCTTGGAAATGTTCGGCTCTATCTGAGTACTGGTCAGAGATTTTTGTGGCTATAAATCAAATTTTAAATAGAGCGGATGGTCCTTCCCCACTCCTCGGTATCCTAGGATGGGTGGCGAACACGGAGCCCAAGAGTCGGAAGCTGTATGCTTTATTGTTGCTATATGCTAAACGTCAAGTGGCTATGAAATGGGGTCGCAGATTTCGACTTAAATTTGCGGACTGGCTGTCGGATGTGGCATATGGCCATACACAGCTGAGTGCATATTGGGATCTGATGCCGACTGCATCGCAGCCACGAGATATATGGGAGCCGTTCTTGCAATGGTCACGAAACAGAGCGGAGTCTCCCCTGTCTGGGTCTGAAAGCCTGGTAACGTAATTCTGAAGTGATGTGATGGGTTTACCCTATACTGGTGTCTGTGCAATCATACCACTTATAAATGTTACACTCCACTCAAACCAAAAATTGTAAGAAGATGCGATACACACTCACCTGTGTCTGTATGTAGGGGTATATGATTTATCCACTGATTTGTAGATTGACTCCATATGATATGTTTCTTTGTCAGAATGCTCCTAACCTTGTACAAGAATGCTGAGACTGACAGATTTGCCTCATGTTTGTACTGACGGTAGCCTGTTTTACTTGTTGTTTACAAAAATCTTATCCTTCCTTAAGGTGCTACAGCGGAGCCCGCAATGTTTGCTGTTTTTCATGCATTCATATGTCGATGTAATGTATACCTGCTGTGTTTTACTATGCAATCTTCAATAAATACATTAACAAAAAAAAACAAAAAAAGCAAGAAAAGTGGGCAGGGTAAAAACACCCTGACCCCCCTAGGCCTGTTTAGGGGGTCCCACAAGGGCCCCAGGGCCTAAAAATGCATTAACAAAATTAAATCAGCTGAATTTGCAGCGGGGTCGCGAATCCGGCCAAGAAAATTTTAAAAAATGAAGCGTGGGCTCCCGCACTTTATTTAAATGAGCCCCTGCGTGGGCCACATCCCAGTGGAATACCAAACATATATCGGGGGCCTGCGGGGGCCCCCGCAGCCCTGGGGACTGCCACCTCCCAGGGCTAAGTAAATTATATGCGTGAGGGCACGTGGCCCTCCCACAGCCCAGGGGACCGCCATCTCCCCAGGGCTTGTTTTTTAATCTGTGGGGGGGGGGGCTTCCAAGGCCCCCCCGAACCCCGGGGACCACCACCCCTGGGCTTTTCTTAAATATACTCGGGGTACACACAGCCCCCCAGCTGCTCCGGGGATCGCCACATCCCCGGGGCTTGTATATTAAAAAAAAATAGAGTAGGGGGGCCTCATGAACCCCCCTAAGCCCCGGGACTGCCACATCCCAGGGCTTTCAAGAATAATTCTTCAATACCCCTTGGCATATTTATACATAAAACATATTTAAACTTTACAGAAACATACATTCACTGGATGATGTCATCAGTGATGTCTTCAGTGATGTCATGAGATATGTCAACTGTGATGTTATCAGTGATGTCACTGACCATGTCCTAAGTGATGTAATATGTGACATCATCAGCAGTGCATTGCGGGAGCGTGTGTTATAGTTAGCTCTACTAACTGTAACGGCCGAATTTCTCTGGTTTTGTAGGAGTGAAATGTCCAACTAACTATAACGTCCCTGAAACCTGTGTTTTTTCTGTGAATTTCTAAGGTTTTTTAATTGCTAATTTCTAACAATTATGTGCCTGAAACCTATGGTTTTTTTCAGTGACACACAAATTATGCAAAAGAAAGAGCAGAGAACTCAGGGTAATTTTCAAGTTTAGGTGGGAAGTAGCTCCTATATAGAGCACCCTAAACACCAGCAACACTTTAGATCTGCTCACCTCAAATGTCTGCTTTTCGATAGAGGTGAGCATATCTAGAGTGTTACTGGTATTGAGGGTGCTCTCTACAGGAGGTGCTTTCCCCCTAAACTTGAGAACTACCCAGAGTTTTCTGCTTCTTGTATATGTATATATATATATATATATATATATATATATATATATATATATATATATATATATATATATATATATATATATATATATATATATATATATATATATATATATATATATATATATTCACTGAAAGCACCATAGGTTTTAAGGGTGTTATAGTTAGCTGGACATTTCACTCGTACAAAACCATTGAAATTCCTCCGTCATAGTTAGTTCTGCTAACTATAACTCACGCGCCCGCAATCCACTGCTGATAATGTCACATATTATATCATTCATGACATGGTCAGTGACATCATTGATCACTGATGACATCTAATGCAAGTATATTATTATGATTTCTAAATGTAGTGTGGAAAAGTATAATTGTACTTTAGAAACGAAATGACGTAAGAACAGTTCATGTATTATCGGAGCGAATTGAAAATACTATGAAGACGCAGAAAAAAGAAAGTTTGAAATATGTACAAATAAAAACAAAAATGATCAAGTAATTCTCTTTTTCTTCTAGAGTGAAAATGGATTTATAAATATGTATATTGTGTAGTACTGTGACGTATTTTCACTCATGAGGAACTGGAGGTTTATCGTTTCAAGCAGTAAACATGAAAAAAAAATGAATGTCAATTAACAAATAATAAAATAATCCTTTTTAACAGTCAGAATGTTTTCATAAAGAGTAATTGAAAATAAATGTACAAAAAACAAAAAAGAAAGATAAAGATAAAGTAGTGAGGGAGTGTTCGTAGTAGCACTACTATTCTACTTTCTCTGAAAGTAAATCATGCCCTTTTATAATAATAAGAATTTGGGGCAATACTTTAAAAAAGATTTGAATACAAAATAGTGTTTGTGGAGAAAAAAGGGAGTGTGGTCATATTTATATAGCGTGTAGTCGACCCAAAGCTATATCAGCAATTTACATGAGCACCGTATTTGCAGTACATTTTCAGGCAGGAGTAGATTACGTAATTTCTCTTCAATAACAGGATGTGGACGCAACTCAAAGGCTCGAACACTGATTTCCAGCACCAAGTTCGACAGTGTACCTGAATGACCACATACGTATATATATTAGCTGCCCTTCATGTGCCAAAACCTGCATCCTAAAGCTTTCATAGCCCTGTAATAATACAGCTACAACACTCCACTGAATGTACAACAAACATTCATATTTGCAGAAATACGTCATGTCCACCATCTTTAATGTGTGTAAAAATGGATGAATATAGGGTCAGTGATACCCTGTACCTTCCATGTTGGCCATGCTGTAGTACTTTACAGATATATTGACACATTTGTGTTTAAGACCCGGGTGACGTCAGCACTTCAAAACAGACACCCGAATCAGTTGATCTCTCATATAGCTCACGACGGAACCACGCCCCTAGCTCCGGAATCATGGTTCACAGCCTCACGCAGAACTGGCATACGTTAGTCCAGCCCACTCCGCTTATGCTTCCAGGAAACCACAACAAATTTAACAGCACTTTCCTAACGCTAAAGCGACAATAATTTTAATGCTGTCCTTGTAAGTATGACCCCAATATCGCGAGAAATACAGTGAAAATTCATGTTCGCGAGTGAAAACCTTGTTAATATAAGACTGTGCCCTAACATATCAATCCACCGCGCATATTAAACATGTTTAAGTCTACTTCAGAACAGATGTTAGGATCCGACATAAACCGCAATTAGCGAGAGTTTTGCTATCGGTCCTCAAATCCAGGGCCCCATTGTAAACACAACGCTGTTGTTCTACCTCCCTCTTCCATGTTATATTGTCATAGGAACAACTACCTTGCCTCTGGGAACGCCTACATTGCAACTCATTGGAGATACAGGGCGAGCCCTTAGCAAACTGGCTGCTAACATGCACTAATGCATTTTAGCGTTACCTAGTATATAGGGCGATATAATTTTCACTGCAGTTTTGGCTTTTATTAAAAAATTGCGGTGAAATAGCACTTGTCAATATGCCCTCAAGTTTGTTATGACACAGCGGGAACCTTAACGCCCGCCCTGCCATAGCAAACAGCAGTGTCCCGAGGGTAAGCACCCCGATGACAAAGCAGGAGCCAATCGTAGGAGGTGGTGTTCCCCAAGGCTTTCGACTGCTCCAGAATGGAGACCACACGGCCCCCCTCTCAAAATATAAAAAGCCCCGGAGGGTGGTAATCCCCGGGGCTTAGACGGACCTTTGAGCTCCCTCACCCAGTTATTTTGTAGCACAGAGGAATGACGGTCCCTGGGCTACAGGGCCCCTCTGGACCACCAGCAAATGTAATATTATAGACCCGGGTATTTCCCCGCGCTTCGTTTTTTTTTTATGGCAGATCCATGCACCTAGCGCTCATTTCTGTGTTTAAAAAAATAAAAACAAATTGGGGCCCTAGGGATCCCTGTGGGACCCCCTGAGCATGTCTAGAGGGTCAAAATATTTCTTACCTGCCCCCTTTATATATTTTGAACACTTGTTCCACTAATTTCTAGACCCTCGCTTCTACCGAGGCACAAAATGGCTGCCAACACTTCCTGGTTTCGAATGTCGACAACCACTTGACAGCCAATCAGCATTCAGCGCATGATCGAGACAGTGCACTTATAGTCCACGCAAGATGCGCGCATCCACCGAGGCCATAGATATATATGTACTTTTAATTGTCATTTTCTCAGGAAATACTGAACAAATTTACACCATATAAGCAAAAGGCACATGTCTGAACCAAGGACTACAACTTTGCCAAATTTGGAGTAATTCCGTTCAGCCGTTCGGGCTGTAGCGGCTATGGAAAATTGCATGGGAAAAACACGCTTTGGGACCCCCCTTTTATCTCATCCCCCGCTTCACGAATCACCCCAAGACTTTCTGGATAGGAGCGGACTGGAGCGCCCCACCAGTTTTGTAAATTTAGCGAAGACTCATTATTCCAAATAGGGTGCTGCAGATTTCCGATGGAAAATAGGTCCTTACTATAACTACCTACTGGCGACCGCCAGTAGGTGATATATATATATATATATATATATATATATATATATATATATATATATATATATATATATATATATATATATATTCACTGAAAAAGCCATAGGTTTAACACTCGTTATAGTTAGTAGTTAGCATTTAAAAATGTCTTCATTAATAATCACAGTTGCACTCTGTGCTACACTGGGTGGATTGTATTCTGGTCACTGTACAGCATTCAACATAACCCGTGAGTTGCTGTGTCCAGCCCTGTTGGTCATCTGATGATGCAATATGTAAAACATATTTAAACTTTACAGAAACACACAGTCACTGGATGATGTCATCAGTGATGTCATTAGTGATGTCAAATGAGATGTCATCAGTGATATCATCAGTGATGTCATTTGAGATGTCATCAGTGATGTCACTGACCATGCCATGAATGATGTAATATGTGACATCATCAGCAGTGGATTGCGGGCGCACGAGTTATAGTGAGTCCAACTAACCATAACTTGGGAATTTCAATGGTTTTGTATGAGTAAAATGTTCAGCTAACTATAACTGGTGTGAAACCTATGGTTTTTTCAGTGAATTTCAAAGGTTTTTTAAATGCTAATTCCTAACTATAACGAGTGTCAAACCTATGGTTTTTTCAGTGAATTTCAAAGGTTTTTTAAATGCTAATTCCTAACTATAACGAGTGTTAAACCTATGTTTTTTTCTGTGAATTTCAAAGGTTTTTTAAAAGCTAATTCCTAACTATAACGAGTTTGAAACCTACGGTTTTTAAAGTGAATTATTACGTTTTTTTAATAGCTATTTTCTATAGCTATTAATTATTATAATTTTTTTTAAATTATTTAAATAATGTATATTTTTTCTAACATTAATTTTTCAATGTATTTTTTCTGTGTTTTTTATTTTTTTTTATCTTTTTACCCCGGAGCGCTCAGGGTACGCGCACCCGTGAACGCACCTGTACACGTAGCGAGAGCGCTATTCCCGCGTGTGAAAAAAATATATAATTATGTATTTAAAGTAAATAATAATGCAAGACATTCAGTGGCATACTCATAAAAGTACTAATTTTCATTTTTAATAACCGTATTTCACCTTTAAACGCATTTAAAAAAATCTAGCAAAACGTCATTGTGATGCACCGCGTAAGCGCCCCCGGAAGCGTTCCCGGAAGCGCCTACGTACGTGCTGCGTAAGCGCCCCGGAGCGTGTAGCGTAAGCGCGCGTCAAGCCATGCGACCTTAAAACAACACTTTTGATTGGTTAATAACCGTTTTTTTTCACAAGTAGGGAAACACCCCACCCATTTCCCTCACAACCTCTTTGCTTTTGTTGAGACAACACCTCTTGTCTGTTCCTGCAAAAAAAAAAAACGTATTCAACCATGTCTGGTTCCCAGAACCCTTCCCAGGACCAGTCCTCAGACTCTTCGGATGGATTCCTGCCTGAGGCCCCCCCCACAGAGAAAAGTGAAAGACCACTTCATATGGAAGTTTTTCTCTTTTCCAGAGGGGCAGAAAAAATGCAATGCTGCCAAAGTCACCTGTAAGATTTGTGACACTGTCACGTGGGGATCCCACCCGGAAGTATAGTTTCGGGAATGCTACTTTAATCAGGCATGTTGAGAGGAGGCACCCGAATAATTATGCACGGGAGAGCACCAGGGCCCTGGCTTGCAATCCACTGCAAGATGGCCCCTCCACTTCCACCGGAGCTTCAACATCATCGGTGAGAGGAAGACCACCAGTGATGATCCCAAATATTCAGCCTGTTTTTGGAGATATTACAATTCATTGTAAGCAGCGTGACCAACTGCTCTGTTATGGGGAGCAGAGCATTGAACTGATTGTTAGAAAGAGGGAGGAACACCGCTGCGCCCCTCAGCCCTAATTTTCCCCTTTTTTTGCTCCTGTTGATCAGTTTTGCATTCCCTAGTTTTGTTTTTGTTCTGAAAAAAATACAAAAAAATGTAAAAACGTTCGGAAAAAGTTTTAAAAAAATTAAAAACTAAAAAAGAAGAAAAAAAAGAGTTCTTTTTAGAACTACCTCCAATTCTCCAAAAAGAGCTATATTCCTTACATATTGTGTTGTTCTTTTTTTCAATGAATGTGTACTGCATAACTGTTTGGATGAAATGACTGAAGGGGAGAAAGTGACTGATGGAACAAATGACAGAAGGGGAGTGAGTAAAGGTGAGCTGATGACAGTGAGGAATGCAAGGTGAGTGAGGGTGAGTGAAGGGGGAGTGACAGAGTGAGAGGATGGAGGGAGTGAGGGTGATACAGATGGAATGAGGGAAGAGGAGTGAGGAAGTAAGAGGACAGAGGGAATGAGAGAAGGAGTGAGTGAAGTGGAGTAAGGTGAGTGAGAGAAGGGGAATTACTGAGGGAGCGAATGAAGGGAAGAGAGGGGAAGGGAAGTAAAGCAAGGGGACTGAAAGAAGGTGAGTGTGTGAGTGGAGTGAGAGGAAGGGGAGTGAACATGGGGAATGAGGATAAGTGAGGGAAGTGGAGTAAGGGAACGGGGGTGAGGGAGGGTGAGAGAACAGTAGTGAGGTTAAGTAAAAGACTGATGAGGGACAGTGACAGAAGGGCAGTGAGCGTGAGTAAAGAGGAGTGAAAGAGGGTGGATAAAAGCAAGTAAGGGTAAGACAAGGAGAGTCAGGGAGTGAGGGGACAGAGGGAGTGAAAGAAGGAGTGACAGAAGGGGACTCAGTGAGGGACCAAAGAAAGGTAATTGAGGGAGGGTGGGTGAGTTATAGGGAGTGAGCGTGACAGAAGAGGAGTGAGAGAGAGAGGGGACGAAGAGAGTGAGGCTAAGAGAGAGGGAGTGAGGGAAGGGGGGAGGAGAGAAGGAGTGAGTGAAGTGGAGTAAGGTGAGTGAGGGAAGGGTAATGAGTGATGGAGTGAAGGAAGGGAAGAAGGGGAAAGGAAGTAAAGCAGGGGGACTGAAAGAAGCTGAGTGTGGGAGGGGAGTGAGGGAAAGAGGAGTAAACATGGGGAATGAGAATAAGTAAGGGAAGTGGAGTAAGGGAACGGGGGTGAGGGAGGGTGAGAGAACAGTAGTGAGGTTAAGTAAAAGACTGATGAGAAACAAAATTTTGTTTGTCAAACTTACCTTATAAGTAATGTAAACTTAATTACATATTTTTACTAAATTTAATATCTGTGGAAGAGGAAAAAAATAAGTTATAATTTTTATAACATATATTTCAAAATACAAGAGACAAGACAGGAGATTAAAAGTCTATAAAAAGGTACTAAGAGACAAACTAGGAGTGAAGGACACAGAAAGGGAAATAAAGTAACAGTAAAGGACAGAGAGAGGGAAAAGAAATAGAGGGAGAGCAAATTACTAAGAGGATAATGAGGTGGATAGATTCAGTAAAAGAGAGGAAGAGAGGGAGAGAGAAATGAACTAAAGGTGAGTAAGATACTAAAGGAATGTGAGTTAGCAAAACTAAATGAGGAAAGGGGAGTAAGGAAAGGGGAGTGATTAGGAGGGAAGGGGGAGTGAGTGAGGCTGCATTCACGACAATGAGGGATGGAAGGAGAGTGAGGGTGAGTGAAGGGGTGTGAGAGAGTGAGGGGACAGAGGGAGTGAGGGTAACATAGAGGGAGTGAGGGAAGAGGAGTGAGGAAGTGAGAGGACAGAGGGAATGAGAGAAGGAGTGAGTGAAGTGGAGTAAGCTGAGTGAGAGAAGGGGAATTACTGAGGGAGCGAATGAAGGGAAGAGAGGGGAAGGGAAGTAAAGCAGGGGGTCTGAAAGAAGCTGAGTGTGTGAGTGGAGTGAGAGGAAGGGGAGTGAACATGGGGAATGAGGATGAGTGAGGGATGTGGAGTAAGGAAACAGGGGTGAGGGACAGTGACAGAAGGGTAGTGAGCGTGAGTAAAGAGGAGTGAAAGAGGGTGGATAAAAGCAAGTAACGGTAAGACAAGGGGAGTCAGGGAGTGAGGGGACAGAGGGAGTGAAAGAAGGAGTGACAGAAGGGGACTCAGTGAGGGACCAAAGAAAGGTAAGTGGGGGAGTGTGGGTGAGTTATAGGGAGTGAGCGTGACGGAAGAGGAGTGAGAGAGTGAGGGGATGGAGAGAGTGAGGCTAAGAGAGAGGGAGTGAGGGAAGGGGAGTGAGGCAGTGAGAGGACAGAGGGAGTGAGAGAAGGAGTGAGTGAAGTGGAGTAAGGTCAATGAGGGAAGGGGAATGAGTGATGGAGCGAAGGAAGGGAAGAGAGGGTTAGGGAAGTAAAGCAGGGGGACTGAAAGAAGTTGAGTGTGGGAGGGGAGTGAGGGAAAGAGGAGTAAACATGGGGAATGAGAATAAGTGAGAGAAGCGGAGTAAGGGAACGGGGGTGAGGGAGGGTGAGAGAACAGTAGTGAGGTTAAGTAAAAGACTGATGAGAAACAAAATTTTGTTTGTCAAACTTACCTTATAAGTAATGTAAACTTAATTACATATTTTACTAAATTTAATATCTGTGGAAGAGGAAAAAAAATAAGTTATAACTTTTATAACATATTACAAAATACAAGAGACAATGCAGGAGATTAAAAGTCATAAAAAGGTACTAAGAGATAAAGTAGGAGTGAAGGACACAGAAAGGGAAATAAAGTAACAGTGAAGGACAGAGAGAGGGAAAAAGAAATAGAGGGAGAGCAAATTACTAAGAGGATAATGAGGCGGATAGATTCAGTAACAGAGAGGAAGAGAGGGAAAGAGAAATGAACTGAAGGTGAGTAAGATACTAAAGGAATGTGAGTTAGCAAAACTAAATGAAGAAAGGAGAGTAAGGAAAGGGGAGTGAGTGAGAGGGAAGGGGGAGTGAGTGAGGGTGCATTCACGACAATGAGGGATGGAAGGAGAGTGAGGGTGAGTGAAGGGGCATGAGAGAGTGAGGGGACAGAGGGAGTGAGGGTAACAGAGAGGGAGTGAGGAAAGAGAAGTGAGGAAGTGAGAGGACAGAGGGAGTGAGAGAAGGTGTGAGTAAAGTAGAGTAAGGTGAGTGAGGGAAGGGGAATTACTGATGGAGCAAAGGAAGGAAAGAAGGGGAAGGGGAGTGAAGCAGGGGGACTGGGAAAAGGTGAGTGTGGGAGGAGAGTGAGGGGAAGGGGAGTTAAGGATGGGGAATGAGGATAAGTGAGGGAAGTGGAGTAAGGGAACGGGGTGAGGGAGGGTGAGAGAAGGGCAATAAGGTTGAGGAAAGAGTGGTGATAGAGGGTGGATAAAGGCGAGTGAGCGTAAGACAAGGGGAGTGAGGGAGTGAGGACATAGAGGTAGTGAAGGATGGAGTGAGAGAAGGGGACTAAGTGAGGGAGCATAGAAAGGGAAATGAGGGAGTGTTGGTGAGTTAAAGGGAGTAAGTGTGAGGGAAGGAGGATTGACAAAGTGAGTGGATGGAGGGAGTGAGGGTGAGAGAGGGAGTGAGGGAAGGGGAATTACTGAGGGAGCAAAGGAAGGAATGAAGGGGAAGGGGAGTGAAGCAGACGGACCGAGAGCTGGAAAGTGGTGGAGGGGAGAGAGGGAAAGGGGAGTGAAGGAATGGGGAATGAGAGGTAGTGAGGGAAGTGGAGTAAGGGAACGGAGATGAAGGAGAATGTGAGAAGGGCAGTGAGGGTGAGTAAAGAGGGGTGATAGAGGGTGGAAAAAGGTGAGTGAGCGTGAGACAAGGGGAGTATAATATATATTTCACAATACAAAATACAAAATAACTTGTCCAACATGTTATATGGTTTATTTTTGCTGTTCTCAAAATATATTGAATTTCACTAAGAACAGTGAGTTCAATACTACTCATCATATGACAGCGGGGAAAAAAACACAATCAAAAAGATTGTGTTTAAAAAACCCATACAACGTTTCAATAAATAATGTAAAACTTAGAAAAAACATATCTTAACTCATTTTTTATTCACTTACTTTTCCACGAGGCCAAATAGTATATGGAAAGTCCTTTTCTTTGGAAATTACTCAATAGTACTCTTAAACTTCCATTTACCCACCTTTCTGAAAGAAAAACATCTTTTTGATCATGTAACAATAGTTATATTTCCACCTCTGGCTTACTCATGATCAACATTTCCTTTAATACTGATATCACTCACTATGTGATACACTTACAGTACCTCTATGACAACTACAAGTTTTTTTATTATCTTGATCACTCTCACTCACAAAGTAATTTTGAACAGCAGACTAAGTTTTATTAACTGCTCCAATCTTCATAGGCCAATTACCTTTCCTAAAATTTTGGTTGTAAAAACACTAGGTAAGAATTTTGTAAGTCAAAAGGCAAACGTTGTTTGAAAGTCAATTGAGTATCATTACAATTAGTCCAGCCTTTTTGACATTTTAAATAAGCTGTGTAATGTCCTGATGTTGTCGAAGGACCATCATGGAAAATAATTGCTGCAGTTAGAAAGGTTCTTCCTGAAATTGATAATTGAGAAGCCACAACATTTTTAATTAAAGTTGTCAATTTAGTTCCATCAGGTCTACATCGTTGAAACATTAAAATTACATACCGTCCATATCTTTGTATAAATAATGTTGATAGCATTGCAGATTTACATTGAGTACAGACCATGTTTTGATTTGCTTCTCTAACTAGATTATTAAAAGACACTGATTTGCAGTCTGGTAAAGTCAAAGATATAAATCTTTCAGTGTCTATTGTAGTAGTACTTGAAAAGGAACAATTGTCGCAGTTATGCTGCCATTTATAAGAAAGGCCAAAACGATTTTCTACATCTATACCTTCATCTTGCAATACAACAAGCATATACATTAGAAATTCCTGACAATCTTGCTGAATATTCTGTGAAAATTGATTTAGACCAGAACATATGTCTAAAACATTTCGAATTTCAGAAACACTTTCTATTTTTGTTCTATCACTGCTACATTTCTCAAACACAGAATTCAACAAACAACAAAATCTTTGCTCCGATTTTCAACAATCTGTTCTTGTAAAGTTTGAAGAAAAAAAACAACATTAACCACTACATTAGCATAGCAGTTGACACCAGAACTGTTTTCAAACTGAAATCCAACAACATCTTTAACTGAATCCTTTTCCTTTCTGCTTACAATTACTGGTTCATCTACTTTTTTTCTTTTTGCTACAACTTCACTACGATTTTTCTCATTTCTTCCTTTTCGGCCTACCACACGCTTTTCAAATAGAGGATATTGAGGTAAATTTGGAGCATACTCTCTTCTTAACCTAATATATTATTTTACACAATTTAGATCTGCACTAATCTTTGTCTCATCAAAATCAATCAAGTACAATCCAGATAAAGTTCTGACTCGAGATAAAGCAACATATGCCACACCCTCATTGAACACCGAACTTCCAATATTCACCAAAGCACTATCTACACTTAAACCTGGAGATTTATGAATAGTCACCGCATATGCCAAAGAAACAGGAAACTGTTTTCGGCTGACATATAAATCTGTCACAAGTAAAAATTGAGCAGAACAACGACTGAATTCTTGTACTTCTTCAATTCCATCAAATTTAATTTTTAAAAATTCAATTCCATCTCTATTTCGGTAATTCACAAAATCAACAATATGACCCATTGCTCCATTTACTACACCTCTTTCCACATGTAAATTCCGTCGTAAAATTATACGACAATTTAAACCAGCAGTTTTAGATATTGTCTTCTCTAAAGAATCCAATTTTGATTTCAACTTTTCTGACAAAATAAAAGTTGCTCCTTCATGCTCTATTTTATCAATAGCTTCCAGTTTCACAATCTCTTGATTTTCTAACATTAACATTTTGTTGTTGAAGATTGAACATTCTTTCAGAGTTGGCATCAAGCATATCACAGATTTGTTTTCAGCAATTTTCTTAAAAATATTCTCTGGGAGAATATTTTCGTTTGGAAATAAATTTGAAAATAATCGTGCCTGTAAAGCTTCTTTGCCATGCTCACTTACTTTTCCAATTCTTACATCTTGCAGAATATTTTTATAATCTTCATCCTTTGCCTGTAGCATATTTTGAAGCAGTTCTGCATATTTGAAATGTAACCATATATTAACATTTCCAATGCTTCCTAGGCACTTCCTGGTATCTTCATGCGTAAGCATTTTAAACACTGGTTGTCCTTTCGCTGGAGTTAGCTGCAGTAGATCTCCAAAAATAATGATGTGTTTGCCTCCAAATAACACATCATACTCTGTTTTAAGAATTTCTTGCATTCTTAAATGCACAAAAGTCAAGTCAAATATCTTTATTCGATTGTTTGCATTTAACAATCATAAAAGTACATTTCCAAACATACACATTTGACACAGATAAAATTGTAAAAAAAAAAAAAAAAAAAAAAGCCATTTCCAGAAAGGGAAGGACACAAGTGGAATATCTAGTTAAAAATATAAATATACGATTAGATAAAAAGATATAACTATCCGTAGCATAATTAATTAACCTTCCATACTTTTTCTAAACTTGAGTGCTAATTTTAAAAAGCTACATACAAACATGGTGCAGTCACAGTTTAGCATTTGAAGGTAATAAAGTGCTGGTCTGATTTGTGCAAAATTTAGCTGTTTAAGAAGAGGTTTTAAAAACAATTTACGGGGTACTGTATAATAAGAGCAAATGAATAAAAAGTGTGCCAGGTCTTGCGGAGACTTACTGTCGCAGCCGCAAGCTGGCAACACTTGACCTCTGTGGGACCCACTTGGTACAGCTAACAGAAGGTGAAACAAATCAAAACGAAACCTTGTCAACAAGAAACGTTTATAAACAGACATGGGCCAAGATAAATAGGGTTCCATTTGTAGACAGGTTTTTGTCAAAACATGCTTCCTCACACTGTCTTTCTTAAGCTCTGTCTCCTCCCTAGCTAGATACCTAGATGAATAGATAAATGCACAAAAGCAAGCATTACATTTGATACCATGCTTACCTCATCAATGATAAGAAGTTTCATTTTCTTCAGGACTCTGGAAACGTCACAACAAGCTTCTCCAGATAGCTTGTAGTATTGTAATTTATTATCATGCTCTACTGGCAGCATCAATAAACGATGTAAAGTAATCCCTTTAATGTTATGTGCTGCCAACCCAGTTGGAGCGGTAACAACACAAGAGAGCGATGACTCAGTTCTTTTCTGCAGATAAGTTGCAATTGCTTTAATCAGAAAACGTTTTCCAGTTCCTGCTTCTCCACTCACGTACAGTCGGACAGGCATAAATGACGTACATGAGCACTCTTTTTTCTCATGACATAACCATGCTCAATCTGTTCTGTGACTTCATCATATATTTCTTTCTGCTCAACGTTTAGTTCTTTTTCCAAAACTACATCCTCCTGAGCTTGTTCCATGGCTCTTTCCACTTCATCCATGGCAGTGGCAGCTTCATTTTGGATAATTGGTCCTCTTAGTGGATCCTGACTCAATAAAGCAGAACTCTGACTGTCTTGAGAACTGTCTCTAGCAATCTCTGCTGCAATTGTAGCTTCTTGCTGTATTTCCTCATTCAACATTTGCAGATAATTTGCAAAAACAGGACATTCCATGGTATCCTTGGTTACATTGAAAGGATCTTCATAACTGAGAAAATCTCCAAGTAGTTCCTCTTCTGTACGCCATGGCTTAAACAGTTGCAAAAGAGCTAAATATTAAAATTCCCTTTTGTCAGGAGATTCGCAACTCAATTTTCGATGATTAATCAAATGGCCTTTTCTTTGTTTCAGCAGACATCCTTCACATCCAATTACAGCATATACTCCTTTATTGATATCTTCTGTGATGTTTCTCTTAAAAGTATAGCTTTGCAAAACTTCATAGAGACAAACATTCTCAAGATGACTACTTCTATTTGGATAGTATGTATCCAACATGTGTGTCTTCAAAATATCTGTTCTGTTTGGTTCTTTCTCCGCCAAATACTCAATTTCTTGTACAGATTTCAAAACTCGGTTTCGTGTTGCAGCAAGACCTAAACTCACCCAAATGATTGTTCTAGATTTGGCATATAGACTTGCTGATGATAACCGATCAGAACATTCATATGCTCCAATTTCTCGATGCAACAACATCTTTAGACTGTAACTGTACAATTTCTTACTTAGACTCTCTTCATGTGAAATTTCCTCCCACATTTCCTTCAGTTCTGTCTTTTCTGATTTTGTGATGTAAGACGTCACATATCGAGCAACAGCAATAGAGTTGTCAGCAACATATTGAATATCCATGTTAGCATTCCACATGGACAAAATGACTGGGTTGTAGTCATTTATGAATTTGGACTCTTCATTTCTTTTTAAATTGTATGTATTTTTCGGTGATTTTCTTGTCGCAGAGAAGACATAAAATTGTTCTCTCTTCCTTTAGATATTACTGGTCGTGGAAATCCAAAACGACATTTTGTGTAGAACTTGTCCTTGGATTTGAACTTTCGACGACAATATTTTCCACAACAATGGGTTTGAAAGCAGAAAAACTTGATGTCTTAAAATGTTTTCTTCTGTACTTTTCGGAAAGCACATGTAGAATACTGTTCAATGAAACTCATCACTGTGTCATCCAAATCTGTTCCAAATTTGGATGCATCTTTGATCCATAGCAGCATATGTATGTGAGGAGCACTTCTTGCTTGATACTCCTTTCTCCAAAAGAAATCCAAAACCTCTCCAAGTGGAGGATTTTGTTTGTTTGTGATAAAAGACATCTTAGCTTCAAATCTATGATTGAAATACCTGCATACATTAACTGGATCCAAAGAGCACAGTTCTCCAGGTGTCTTGTATTCTATATTTTCAATGTTTGCATTTGCATCTCGTAGAAATTGAAGTAAGTCTTCCCAAGCATTCTCAGCACAGCTAAGAGTGAGGAACCATGTAGGAGTTCCTAAGTTTCTTAGCATACATTTCAATTCCCCATGATGACGGTACAAATACTCGTTAGTACCACGCTGACATGCCATGAGATTAATTAGGTGAGATTCCAAAATACTGTCTTGCAATTTGACTTTATCCATAAAGTCCCCTGCCGAAACAATTTGCAGATGTACTCCACTTTTCAGTATATGGTTCACTGCATAAAAAAGTCCAGACAAGTCACTCTCAAACAGTAGATGAAACAAATATGGAATGCATTGACGAAACCTTGGATCTTCTGCATATAATCTTAAAGTCCGGTATTCAGATGCAGGAATTTGAACAGGTCGGTCATCATATCGTCCACCTTGACCTGTTGGAAATAACTGAGGAAAACAACGAGCTTCCAAACTTTCTTCCCATACACTAATGGGACTTCCTTTTGCTTCTTTCATTTGAAACAAGTCAATAGCATTCCCCATTACTTCTTTGGAATGCAAAGGATGAACACTATAATGTTCATAAATTTCTTCACTTCTAAAGACATCAAATTTTTCAATTTGACCAGCTGAGAAATCACTGTCCTCTTCTACAGTTGTTTCCTCTTCTCCAACATATACATTTTTGTAGTAGTGATTGTTTTTTACCAAATACAACGTTGCCTTTTTGACTTTCCAAACATCCACTAATTCTTGCCAGATTTTTTTACTCTTTGTCTGAACACCATTAACTAGAATAACCAGAGGTTCCTCTTCCACTTTTTCCACACCAATTTTATCAATATTTTTCTTAAAATCTAGAGTTAAATAAACAACTCTTCCCTTTAATCCTCTGTGTAAATCTGAAGGAGGCAATTTCCCTGTCTTAGGCTCCATGCGAACAATAGCCTGAAAAGGATGCACACATTGAATCAGAATAGACTCATAGGTATTTAAATTCATCAATTCAGAAGGAATGTCTACCAACTCCAGATTATTATGAGCAGCTCTAGCCGGCATTCTGTTTTCATTTACGGCCACATGCATCAAGCTATTTAGGAATCGCAAACGGTGCGATTCGGTAAAATCGGCCATTTGCGATTCCTAAATACCTTTTTACTATGCATCAATCATTTTTGGAAACATCGCTATTTTTAGCGATTTCCAAAAATGCGATTGCTTCTAAGGAATCGCAAATTTGCGATTCCTTAAAAGCAATGCATGATTGTTTTTAAAAATGCGAATTCGCAATTAGGGGGGGGCAAATTACCACGAGGGTGAACCTCGTGGTAATTTGCGAAAAAGGTTTAAAATGCTCAAATTAGCATTTTAAACACTGTCATGTTACAGACACACATGTCCTTAGGACATGTGTGTGTGAAACATCCATTTTAAAATACATTTCAGGGGTGCAGGGTGGTCCTTAGGATCCCCCCCTGCACCCATGGAATGCATTAACATTTTGCGAATTCCAATTTGCGAATTCGCAAGTCCCATTGATTCCTATGGGCCTTTTGGCCCATAGGAATCAATGGGAATTGCGAAATCGCAAATTGTAATTCGCATAATATTTGCGATTCGGTAAAAATTTCGATTTTTACCGAATCGCAAATTTTATGCAATTTTATTCATGCATCCCGTTTTGCGATTCCTTATTTACGATTCCCTAAAAATCGCAAATAAGGAATCGCAAAAACGGACTTTGATGCATGTGGCCGTTAATGCATTATAACAATATTTACAAATACGTTGATCAGAACCCAAATTAAAACAATTTTCTACCAACAAATAAGTTGCAAAATCCTTCCACTCATTATTATTTTCCATTTCACTTTTTGCATATAAATCAACTAACCTAGTCTGATTCTTATAATGAGTTCGTCGACAACACACACAAGAAAAATTAGGCCTTTCACTTGAATTGACTTTAAACTTTGTAAATTCATGGTCACATTTTTTTGTACTTGAAATCTGTACATTCTCTTCCACATTACCTTCTATTACTGTATCAGTTTCTGCACTGTCCTCTTTTTCACCAAAATAACAAAATTCAATTTCTTCACAAATGTTCTTCACATCTAATTCAGATCCATGCAAAAGACCACTGTTTAACTGTTTTAGCTTAAGTCTGGACTTTTTGCATAATACAACCTTCTCACTAATTTCCTCACTTTATTATGATGCACTGCTAACATCCTAAAATGGTGAAAAACATTCTGACATACATTTCTTGAAAGACAAGCCAGTGAATGCCCATGCAAACCTGTTTTTTCTTTCACTCTGCAAGGATCTAACTCTTGCAACATCTTCATTTTTTGTTTAAGACTTTTCTTAGTATATGTACGTAAGAAATAGCGAAACAAATCAATTGAATCCTGTCGCACACTGCAAATACTACTACAAATCCAAGTATACCGTGTAGCCTTAGGACATCTCCCTAAAACTTCATCAGTTAACACCTCTTCTGCATTTCTATGCGCAATTTTTTCTTTTTCAACCGGACAACCGTCCTTCACCTCATATGCTCGACCACTGGTGTCAACTGCATGCACCAAATCATTATCCTGAAAGTAACTCTCTTCATTAAAAGATGGCTCACAACTTGAACTATGCTTCCATTCTCCAGAAAAAACATCACAAAAATTAGTCTGATTAATTACTCTTTTACACTTACATTTAGATTTCAAAACATTGATTACCTTATCTAGTGTACGAATTCTATTGATTACTAAAATATATAATTCTTTTTCACTTCAAAAGCCTGATCCACAATCTTCACTATACTTTTCTTTTTCTTATAAATAGCAGTTTTCTTTTTATAATTCTTAAAAATTTGTAATAAATTTAAAATAATTCTGTTATAAAACATTCGTCTACGAATGTCAATACATTGATTTCTCCGTCTATTACTATAGACAATATCATCTCCTTGTACAGGTCTAACATTTTTTGGGGAGCTCTGCTTTTTCTTCGTATTTACAGATGATTTTTTTTTCTTTGAAACAATATCCAGATTTTTTTTTACAATGCGTTAATTTCCTTAAAAACTCCTTAGTTTGCTTACCAGGAGCATTCTTTTTTTTCACTGAAGATTGTGTTTTGGGTGAATCTTCTAATTGTGTTTTCTTGGACAATAAACCATGTTTATAACTTTTTCTTCTTCTTTCCTTCGTCGGCATATTCTTTTATCTTTCTATAGATGATTACAATCTGTGGTAAAGAAAAAATAACATATTATAGACCACTACTAACATACTACATAGCAATGACAATAAGTAAACGATATAAACACTAGTTTACAACATAACTAAGTTTATAGCACAGCAACTGTGTCTCACCAGAATAGGAAATCATGCAGTAAGTGTTGTTTCTCAGTTTATGGCAGTGCAATACAGTTTAATTATTAATCTCACTCTCTGCCTCCACCATCTCACTCTTTGCGTGTGTCATCTCACTCTCTACCTGCACCATCTCTCTCTTTGTGTGTGTCATCTCTCAATTTGCGTGTGTCATCTCTCTCTCTGCCTGTGCCATCTCTCTTTGCGTGTGTCATCTCACTCTCTGCCTGCTCCATCTTTCTCCTTGCGTGTGTCATCTCACTCTATGCCTGCGCTATCTCTCTCTTTCCGTGAGCCATCTCACTCTCTACCTGCGCCATCTCTCTCTTTGCGTGTGTCATCTCGCTCTGTTTCTGCCCCATCTCTCTCTTTGTGTGTGTCATCTCAATCTCTGCCTGTGTCAACTCACTCTCTGCCTGCGCTATCTCTCTCTTTGTGTGTGTCATCTCACTCTCTGTCTACGCTATCTCTCTCTTTCCATGTGCCAGCTCACTCTCTCCCTGTGCCATCTCTTTCTTTGCGTATGTCATCTCGCTCTGTTTCTGCCCTATCTCTATCTTTGCGTGTGTCATTTCTCTCTCTGCCTGTGTCATCTCACTCTCTGCCTGTGTCATCTCACTGTGTGCCTGCACCATCTCTCTCTTTCTGTGTGTCATCTCTCTCTTTGCATGCGTCATCTTTCTCTCCCTGCCTGTGTCATCTCACTCTCTGCCTGCGCTATCTCTCTCTTTCCGTGTGCCATCTCAGTCTCTGTCTGCGCTATCTCTCTCTTTCCGTGTGCCATCTCACTCTCTGCCTGTGTCATCTATCTCATCCAGCATTGAATCAAAGCATGAAAAACAATATAAAAAAAGAGTACCCTATAAGCAAACAGATGCAAACTGTGGGGAGACACAGGTGACATTAAAGAAAAATATAATTCCTTAACACCATCAGCGCTGCAGCAATTCCCCTGCTGTGCTAAAGAAGTCATAAAACAATGCAATCATGACGAGCTCAGCTCGTCATGAGTGTACGAGGGGTGTACCTCATGACGAGCTGAGCTCGTCATGAGCATCGAAGGTGTTAATTGACACAGACACTCAGTGTGATCCTTGTCGAAAAAGTTAAAGCCATACATTTTACCCAAAAACATTTAGCATAGTAAATCGTTTTAGACACAGAGCACAGCCCATTTAAATGACCACTACATTACAATGCAGAAACCTGACTCATTTCCAAAATACATTTCCAATATGCACCAATCATTTTTTTGCCAGCTTTACATACTATCATGAGACACAATGCAAAAAGAAACAGTACCCTATAAGCTAAAAGATGCAAACTGTGAGGAGACACAGGTGACATTATAGAAAAATGACAAAATATAATTCCTTATTTCACACAAACACTCAGTGTGATCCATGTCAAAAATGTTAAACATTAAAACACTACCCTATAAGCTAAGAGATGCAAACTGTGAGGAGACACAGGTGACATTATAGAAAAAGGTGAAAATATAATTCCTTATTTCACACAGACCTTCAGTGTGATCCTTGTCAAAAATGTTAAACATTAAAACAGTACTCTATAAGCTAAGAGATGCAAACTGTGAGGAGACACAGGTGACATTATAGAAAAATGTGAAAATATAATTCCTTATTTCACACAGACACTCAGGGGCCGATTAGGATGGAGGATTTTCCGCCTCCTCTGGGCCGGCGGAAGCCACCTCCGGCCCGGAGGAGGCGGAAAATCCATTGCGGGCTCACCAAAGACCCACCGCCACATTACGATGGCTGGTGGGTCTTGGTTTCTGTCCGCTGCTTTTCCGCCGCGGTCGGATTACAACCGCGGCGGAAAAGCTCTCATTTGGCTGGCAGTGTCTATCAGACACCGCCGGCCAAATTAGGAAGCATTTGAAAACATGCTTTTCCGCGGCGGTTTTTCCGCCGTGGAAAAGCATGTGTACTTTTGATTTTGGGGGCCCGTTGCGGGCCCCCAGGGTGTTGGTGGGTGGGAGGTGCACATGGGGGGTACCTATGGTACCCCCCAGCATTTACATGCACAATGCGGCAGGCACCGCGCGGTGCCTGCCGCTTTGTGCATGTAAATGTTACACATGCACTTTTAACATTGCGGCGGGTGCTGCTTGAAGCAGCGCCCGCCGCAATGTTAAATATCCAGGATGTGACCGCCAGGGTGGCGGTCACATCCTAATCGCACATGAGGGAACGCCGCAGCCCATGCGGACGTTCCCTCATACTCTGGGGTCGCGGACGGACTCAAGTCCGTCCGCGATCCTAATCGACCCCTCAGTGTGATCCTTGTCAAAAATGTTAAAGCCATACACTTTACCAAAAAACATTTAGCATAGTAAATCATTTTAGACACAGAGCACAGCCCATTTAAATGACCACTACATTACAAGGCAGAAACCTGACTCATTTATAAAATAAATTTCCAATATGCACCAATCATTTTTTTGCCAGCATTACATACTTTCATGAGACACAATGCAAAAAGAAACAGTACCCTAAGCTAAGAGAAGCAAACTGTGAGGAGACACAGGTGACATTATAGAAAAATTTGAAAATATAATTCCTTATTTCACACAGACACTCAGTGTGATCCTTGACAAAAATGTTAAACCCTTACATTTTACCAAAAAACATTTAGCATAGTAAATAATTTTAGACACAGAGCACAGCCCATTTAAATGATCACTACATTACAGTGCACAAACTTCACTCATTTCCAAAATACATTTCCAATATGCACAATGCAAGAATAAAGAAGCCCAATATGCTTCTTAATCTTCCCCATAGTGCATACAGCACTCTTTCTATATTACATGAATCATTATTAACCTTTAAAAATGCTTTTGAAGATTTAGAACAGTGTCAGTCATACACACCTGATTTAAGCAGAATCTCTGAAATGCACCTCAGACACTGCAACCACAAATGGCCCTGATTTCCTGTAATTCTTCACACATATCCCTGGACTTAACCAATCAAAATTCTTCCCACACTATTTCAAAACCAAACTAACATTTTAATTGGTTCTACATTTCAACACTTTCAAACTCACATAATATTCCCCCATCCTCCCAGTGCTCATTCAGCCTGTTACCATGGTAACTCTCACCTAACTAAGCACACAGGTGAAAAGTTCATCATACTATGTTGCAAATCAACCCAGCAAGGGTGTTTGACCTCTCAATACACCAGCTTGTCCTGTCCAATGTTTCTTTAAATTACTTTTTCTCAACCATTAGAATTACTTCTTTCAAAAAACAAAGGCATGCACCCTAATTTTCAGTGTTGAATTTTTGAGAAACCACCAATCAATCCTTCTTTTTCAAGTGCACTGAATCTCAGCCACTTTTTTTCAGAACTCCTACTTTCAAACTGCCATTTCATTTCCACAACTCATCTGAGTACAACCACATCTACCTTCAAAAAGCCTAAACGTCTGGATTGTGGGACATAGCTATGTTCACTGGAGTGAAAAGTATGCAGCAAACAGAGGTATTCCCAACATTAATTTACCAAATGTGGATATTATGTGGATTGGCCAGAGAGGATTGAGATGTCACCAATTGATACCATTGGTAAAATCCCTTATGCATCTACCACACCCTGACCTCATAATTGTGCACTGTGGTGGCAATGACCTGGGCACTTTGACTGGGGTAGGTCTG
Source organism: Lissotriton vulgaris (assembly GCF_964263255.1). NCBI lineage: Eukaryota > Metazoa > Chordata > Amphibia > Caudata > Salamandridae > Lissotriton > Lissotriton vulgaris. The sequence goes on from NW_028250443.1 coordinate 504,811, forward strand.
GAAATGCTTTTTAAGGACACCTTTGGGCAATTGATGTCACTTTTTCCAAAAACTGCCTTGGTATATTCTAATATATGCCAAAGGCAAAAATGGAACTGGTCCAACCAATTTTGTCCACAGATTGAGAAAGCAAGGAAACATGTGAATAAATCTGTTTCAGCTTTTCTGAGAGACTACGGTATGGGATCCATATACCACAATAACTTGTGTTACAACATGCAAGGCATCTATAGGAGAGATGGTGTACATTTCTCAGATGAGGGGAACAGAGTCTTCCTCTTGAATTTTAGACTCTGCATCTGTACCTACTTGTAGGTACTTAAATCACCCACATAACACAACAGCTCTTTTAAGAGCTACCCTACCTCTAAGCACTCTAAATTATTATTTTACTCTAATTTTTTTAACTGTTTTTCCCCGTGGTGCGCTCAGGGTACGCATACCTGTAAAGCCCCGAGTAAGCGCACCCTGAGCTTACTCCGCAAAATTTAAAAAAAATAATAATAGTGTTTTTGCCCTTCAGGGTCCTCCTAGGCCCCCCCTAAGAATACCTAGGGGGTCAGGGGGTCTCTACCCTGCCCCTTTTGGGTAGGTTGAAGATTATGTGAGTTTGAAAGTGTTGATCTGTATAACCAATTAAAATGTTAGTTTGGTTTAGTATTTGTGTGTGAAGAAATTTGATTGGTTAGGGACGGGTATAAGTGTGAAGAATGAGAGGGAATGACGGCCATTTTGTCATTGCAGTGTCTGAGGTAGATTTGTGAGGAGTTTTTGGTTTTCAGTTTCTGGTGTGAGAATTTTCAACAGCATTCTAAAAGGTTAGTTGTTAATTTGTAAGGGGAACAGCGGACGCGCGCAGCGGGCGCGCCAAAGGCAAGCCCGTCTACGCCCGTCCGGGCCCGCCCGGGACCAGGGGCCACCCCCCCTGCCCAAATTATAAAATCGATTATCTATTCTCAAAGTGAGTTGTATAATCTTAGACCCAAGGGTCGCCAACACTGCGATACTCTGAACCCTGAGGATCGCAGGCCCCAATGCCATGAATAACTACACCCTTGTCAAAAAAGATAGGATGAGTCAAACCGGGGGGGTATTGGAATTATTTTCAATAAAAATAAAATTCCTTGCAAATGGGAAGATCTAACGATGACCAACTGTGATGCAGGCCTCTTTAAAATTACTCTCACACTACAAATTACTTTCACCGGAATGCTAATCTATCGCCCTCCTGGGGCCGCTGGAGAATGAGCAGCAGCTCTTTCGGAGTTTATTACCCCTTTTTTGTTAGAAGCATCCATTTTCTCAATTTTAGGAGATTTTAACTTGCACTTCGATGACCGTAAATGCGCTACGGTGGTCAATCTCTTAGCTGATTTAGAGTCCCTTAATGTACATCTTTGTAATATAGGCCCCACTCACACAGCAGGCCACGAATTAGACCCAATCTTTGCCAATTTCGATAACCTTATATGTGAGCCAGCACTCCCCTTACTATGGTTCGACCATTATCTGATTGAATTTGAAATCAGATTGCCCGAAACCACAGTTTTAGATAAGCCTGAGAATTCTTACTTTAGTAATTGGAAAAATCTTAATATAGAGGACCTGAACGCCCAGTTAACTAACTCGAGACCTAATTTTAACTTAGATGATCTCAATACTGGAGATCAGGATAAAATCAATAACTGGTTAACCAAAGCGGGTTGAAGAACCGGGTTTTAGAACCCAGCGGCGCCAGGGGCACGCCCAAAGTCTTCGGGTTCACCTGTCTTAGAATACAGGGACACGGGATACCTCTCGGTGGCGTCAAATATCAAATTTATTGGCTGCAACCAGAAACAGAAGTCCACGAAGTACAACACGGGTAGATTCGTAGGAGACTGCTCAAATTCGTAAGGCAAGTCATGCTCTTTTATGCCAAAAATCACATTCTGGACAAACATCCACTATGTACAATTTGTCCAATCATAGGTAACATTGCAAAGGTAGAGCATGACAACAAACCCACTTTTCAGTTGTCCCCACCATTAATTACACGGGAAAGCCCAACATTCCTTCTTGCACAAGCCGGACAAACCCATAATAAAAGACCACAACCCATATCATAAATAGGCAATAAAAGAAGGAACAGAAACAGGTAAGAAGCAGGATAAGGGGTGTGTATGTGTGTAATAAACTCAACAATGTCCTGTGCTTTGATCCTCAATCTTGATCAGCTACCGGGCAGGGAACTTCCTTAGCAAGGTCAGCTTCAGCCAACGGGGTCAGTTCACTCAGGTCATTCAGAAGTCAGCTAAGGTGTACGTGTACTAAAGACTCGTTCTATGTGAGGGCAACCACAAAATGGCTGCCATACGCAAAATGGAACCCGTGATTCGGAACTAAATCCCTAAATACACAGTGATTCCATCGGTCTAACATGACGAAATCACTTGTACTTGACGCACTCGCTAGTTACGGTTCACTACTATCAAATTCGTAACGAAACCATGACATTTATAAAACGGGTTCAGAATTTACGGAACCTCAGACCCTCCTTTTGCCCTTACATAGACAATAACCTAAACGCACGCCAATCTGAATCTAGGTCTATATCAATCTTCATCAGACCATCAAGATGTTGCTGGAGCATCATCCTATTACTCAGTACTTCTCTCGGGACAGGTCTCCTTACACACGTAGTAGCACAAAGGCTACATATAGCAGGAGCACACTGTACACAAAGACAAAACGAGAAAAGAATAGCTAAAGCCATCCCAATGATCATCAGAATCTTCCATCCCCAAGTGGATAACAATCCCCAAAACCATCCAGTCAACGACTAATTTCCTTCGTCCACATGTACAGACTCGGAGATCTTATGTAACTTAGAAATGGCTTGGTACACTGTAGGAGCATTGTCTGGTATGAAAACGCAGCAGCTCGATTGGATCAGTTTACATACTCCACCTCGATCTGCAAGTATGACATCTAAAACCATACGATTTTGTAATGTCATAAGACGATCCGATTGAAGCTCGGCAGTCAAATTACTAAGGGCACCGGCAGTCTCATTGATGGTGGATTCAACCACTCTCGTCAATTGCTGCAAGTTTCTACTGTTTGCCATAGGTCCCCAAAACGGCAGGAAACCCTTGAGAAAGTCTCCCAATTCTTGTCCCGCAGTATCTTCCTTATCGAAGACACCTCTAACAACTCTCGTTCAGTGGTAATCTGCGGCTGCACTATACGTAGGGGGTAACAAATACGAAACATAACATGCTCCTGAAAAATCAGGGGGCAACCATGTATATGCTCTATCATAGCAGACAAAATATGTGCCCTTAGCTGCTAAAAATGGTGGGGAAGTCTGGGACGCAAAAACATACGTCTGAGTACAAACACTCTTCCCCAATTGAGCTCTCGGATTCTTGCCATTGCCTTGCAGACAAAACTAACCACGATGGGGTACGATCCAAATCGGAGGTGACTTTTTCCGTCGCTGTTTTTCACTCAGACTAACACTATATCCTGTCACTTTCCATCCGATATAAGCTAATACCTCATCTTTAGGAATAGTCTCATATGTATCGATATCTCTGATCATATCTTTTATTCCCTTCACTAAGGCACTATTGCTCGAGTTATCTTTCATGGAACGCAGGGGATAGGCTTCGTGGGCATAAATAAACATCGTCTGATACGCCCATACAGACCCATTATAACTAAATGGTAGAACCAGATAAGGAATACCTCTATCCGTAGTATGTGGCATAAGACCGCACACCCAACAATTAGTGGTGTTCACTACTAACTGGTGTTGATGCAGAAGCTGTACAAAATAATTATTAACGAACTCTGTCCTTCTAACCCGTTCATGTTCAGGGAAAGAATGCAAAGAATGCAAAGAAGTAGTAGTAGGAAAAGACATAGGTTGGGAGGTGGGTGCAGAAGTCAATTGGCTAGTGAAAACAATCCAACCCACCAAAGACAACGTCATGCTAAGAAATACCAAAAGACATGTTATTAAAAAACATTTGCTATGCATCAATTTACACAGTTTCGTTTTAAAGTTCGTTTCTGCAACAATTCTCTCGATCTCAAAAAAACTCCATCGTCTAACCGTGCTGTTCGTGGCAGGTGGTTCTCTTCACTCAGGTGTACGTCTGTAAGTCCAGGGAACGCCCTAGAACAAACCAGAACCGTCGACCTTACGTCTACACGGCAAGTGACCAGCTGGAGTTGGAGTTCCCTTGCCAGGATTATACATCAGACAAACTATGCAATTCTTGACCAATTTCTCCGCACACTTAGGAATCCCAGCATTCTCCCAAACTGGAGCCAACAACTTACAAATCCCTTTCACACTAATGTGAGCCATTCCATGTGCCATCGTAACCACTGCAAGCACATACGCGTCAGGCAACAATCATCGCTGATGTTCTGACAACTCAACCCAACAACCAGTCAAATCCAATTTTCCCGTACTCCACACACTCAACTCTTTCTCAGTAGCTTCAGCCTGAATCGATTTCACACTCTCTATTGTATCTTCACGCATTCCTCTATCCGGAACCCATCTCGCTGGACCCGCAACATACATTCGACTCGTCACATCTTTCGCCGCTTCTTTCGCTACCTCATCCGCAAACGCATTACCACGACCAACGTCATCGGTAACCTTATGTGCACTACATTTCAGGATCGCAACTTGCGTTGGCAACGTAAGTGACTCAAGAAGTTCATTCTCCAACTGTCCAACTGCTGAATCTTCGTACCATGAGAAGTAAGGAATCCACGATCCTTCCACAAACGCCCAAAACTATGGGCAACACCAAACGCATATTGACTATCGGTATACACAGTCACTCTCTTTCCTTTCGACAACACACACGCTCTTGTAAGTGCAATCAACTCTGCTGCTTGAGCTGAATTCTGTGGTATACGTGAAGCTTCAACAATTGTATGCAAAGTCGTAACCGCATATGCTGCAGTCGTATCACCATTCGGGAGCTTAAAGCATCAACCATCTACCCATAAGGTACCATCAGAATTCACAAGAGGAGTATCTTTCAGATCAATCCTACCCTTCATTTCTTCCTCTGTCCTAAGAAAGCAATCATGCTGTTCCTGAACATCTGTCTCTACAGAAATCGGTAACAACGTAGCTGGATTCAACGTGTTGCATCGCTTTATATGCACATGACTCGCCAAAAGTGTCAACTCGTAACCTGACAATCCCGCACTAGTCAAGTGCTGTGTTTTGGTCCTGTTTATTAAAGTATCCACTGCATGTGGAACCATCACAATCAACGTATTATCCATCACCAAACCAGAAGACTGTCGAATAGAAACAGCCGCTGCCGTTGTAGCTCTCAAACAACTTGGCAACGCTCTAGCTACCGGATCCAAAGTTGACGAGAAATACGCAAATGGACGCTGCTTATCGCCAAACTGTTGTGTCAGGACTGACAATGCACATCCCTCTCTCTCGTGGACATAGAGTGTAAAAGGCTTACTGTAGTCGGGAGTACCCAACACCGGAGCCGAACACAATGCATCACGTAATTCAGAAAAACTCTTCTGACATTCGTCAGACCAAGGAAGAGGATTCGGAGTATCCTTAGGAGTAAGTGCCAACAGAGGTTTCGCAAGTAATGAAAAATTCGGAATCCATTGCCTACAGTATGAAGTAATACCCAAGAAAGCACGCACTTCTCTCTGTGTGGTTGGCACAGTCATTTTCGCAATCGCTTGAATTCGTTCTGGGGTCAACCTTCTTCCCTCCTTCGATAAGAGATGACCTAAGTAGGTCACTTCTTGTCGACAATACTGCAACTTCGAAGGTGACACTTTATGATGAAGGTCAGACAAATGTCGCAACAAAGAAAGAGTAGCTTCTTTACAAGTTTCCTCATCATCAGCAGCAACTAACAGATCGTCCACATACTGAATAAGCGTAGCACCAGCAGGCAAAACAATTGTATCAAGCTGTGTTTTCAAAGCCTGACTATAGATGGATGGACTTTCACAATAGCCTTGATGAGCAAGTTTAAACCGGAAGCTTCGGCCTCCTAAAGAGAAGCCAAAAATATCTCTACTCTCCTCGGCAATCGGAATACTGAAGAAAGCATTCTTCAGATCAATAACCGAAAACCAGGCAGCTGAAGCAGGAATCATAGTCAACAAGGCAGTAATATCCGGAACAACAGGAAACTGTGGTACAACAATCTTATTCCCTTCTCAAAGGTCGATCACAAACCTATACACAGGTGGCTGAGAAGAGTCAGTACGTTTCAGAACAGGCAAAACCGGACTTTCTCAATCAGATCGTAGATGATCGCTAAAAGCGCTCTTTCACCATCACTAGAAATCCTATATTGGGGAATACGTGGCAATCTAGCATTTGCTTTAAGCGTCCCAACATAAGGTGGAATCTCCAAAAGACCCACATCATTAGGACCTGTAGCCCAAAGAGAATCAGGGAGAGAACACAATTCCAATGGAAGCCGATCTTTAGACAAATACATCGGAGAGATCACTCTCCTACCCAGTGTAAGCTGTACTCCTGAAGGAGAACAATGCAATGTTGCATACAATCTTTTCAACAAATCCAAACCCAACAAATTCTCACCACAACCTGTTGTTAGAATGAGGGGTGCTTCCAATTCACAAGGTCCAACAGAAAGAGACAAAGGACTAGAAACCGGATTACGAACTGGGGCGCCAGAAAAACCTACCGAAACATTTGTCAAGCCAGACAAAGGTGCGCCAGGGAGTTTAGAGTGCATGATAGAAATCTTTGCTGCACCAGTATCCAACAGAAAAGGCTCTGACACACCTGATGTATTTACTTCAACATAATGTCCACTCTGATCTACTTGTACTGACACTACTCCCTCTCTTTGTCCAATGACTGTCCTAGCAATCATTGCCGTCAGCATTCTCACTCTCAACATAGTAATCATCAACATAGTATTGAGTCGACTGACCAGACGCAACATTCTGTTGATCAAAACAATTCATAGATATCTGTGGAGGAAAGGATCGTCCATTCTGGGGGAACACACCACGTCCTCTACCTCTAGGTACTTGCTGAACACCTCGACCTCTCACACCAGACACACCATTCGCACGCTGTAACAAAATCGGACAACTATTCTTGAAGTGGCCTTCTTCCTTACAATACGCACACTGATTAGGGCCTACAGGAACACGCTGCTGAAAAGACTCGGGCCTTTGCGATCCTCTCTGAAACTGCTGAGGTTGTTGAAACTCACGCTGATTATAACGAGGCGGATACGCCTGTTGCAAAAGAACCTTCGTCTTTAAATCTTTAGTCTTTTTCTCTGCTTTCACTTTCTCTTCCTTATCTCTATGCTCGTAATATTGTGCAGTAGCCAATATCTGGGCCGAAGAAGAAACAGCCCATGAACTCTCAGAATCCTTCAACTTATTACACAACTCGGGAAGCAAATTATGAACAAACTTATCCACAAACAACCGTTGGCCACCTTCCGTACTCATGTCTTGACCACTGTGATCGGTAAACGTCTTTTCAAACCTAGTGAAGAAATCAGACACACTTTCATCTTTCTTCTGTTTGCATGCAGCTAACTTATCCCAAGTCACTCGCATAGCAGGCATCAAAGTCTTCATGAAATTAATAATCCTACCAGGAAGTTCCGCAGCTACAGGCTCAGGTTTAGCTCCTCCACCTTGACGACCATCTCTTGCGCATGATTCTTGTGACGAATCTTCGCCCACAAAGGTTGAGGAACTACGTTACCCAACAACATGTCTATGTCAGCTAAATTCATGATGCATGCGTCAACTGTCTGTAACAACTCCTTTTAATACCCTGCAGGATTCTTACGGGGGTCAGGTAGAGTCTGTTTAAGAGCCAGAACTTCAGCTCTCTTCCACGGAACATGTACCCACACTCTTTGGAAATGTGCTTCTACAGCTGGACGATTATTATAGGCTCCAGCAGGTACCGCTTCGTGCCATACCGGAGGAACTTCTCTCATCGGATACTGCTTCATTTTTCTCCTAACAGAAGGATCGGGCTCAAACAACGACTGAGAAGGAAACTCGCTCCTAAACGCAAGCAAGGTTGCAACTGCTTTCTCAACATCGGGACCCACTATCGTCCCGCTCGCAAACTCGGACTGTACATCCTGTAACTCCAATGGGATCTGACCCAACTCACCATTTTCCCATTCCTCACGTAGGAAAGTACACATAACATTGAAGATGTACCTTTGCTTCGGTGCTTCCCATTGCTGGAAGACATCCATAACGGACTCTAGATTATATCTCAAAGAATTCGAAACCCATCTACGAGCCAAAAGATCTAACACTGCCCGTTCTTCGGGACCAGGAAGCTGGCTACGTAATTGTTTACGCGCAGAAACAGGGGTCATACTCAATGACCCAAAGAAAGGAGACAAAAGACCAGTAACAGTATCAGTCATTCTTTGTCGAACAGAAGGAGAAGCTGTCATAAGGACAGGAGACAAAGTACTCTGAGATGAAACAAACATAGGAGTAGTAGCAGAAGAAGTCGCAAGTACAGGAGAAGAAGACACAGGAGTTTGAGGCAGAACTGATAGCAAAGTCGGCGGCCCTAGAGAAGGCTACGCCAGAGGAGGAGGAACCAGCTGAAGAGGAGCTGGCAGCTGAACAACAACGGGAGGCACAACAACTGGAGGTTGCGCAACTAAAGGTTGCGGAGGTGCCGTAGCACTCTGCACATAAGGGGGTGGTAATCTCAACAAATGGGATGTACCATGTTACAACGCATACCATTACGACTACCTACTGTTACAACGCGACCATTACAACGCATACCATTACAACGCATAGCGCTTTGAGGTGCTGGATAGCGGTAAGTATAATTTACTATTCTAACTCCAGTCCCCGTGGACACTAGGGAAGGTGTTGGATAGTAAATTATACTTATTCCCTATCCTAGAGCGCCCCCCAGCGCAATGCGTTGTAATGGTATGCGTTGTAAAAGTCGCGTTGTAACAGTAGGTAGTTGTAAAAGATGCGTTGTAACAGGTGTATACCCAACAAATGTGACATCAAAGGATCCTTTTCAGGGTCCTTCGTTGCACCTTGTAGAAGAGGTGGCAAAGCTGGATAACATTTATCGATAGCCATTTTATGTTGCCTATGCAACTCCTCAATCGCTTGATCTTGTTCATTTTCTTTAAATTGCCTAGCAGCTTGCATTATCGATTTACCCTTTTCTCTCTTATCTCGTTTAGCTTGTTTAATCGCTCTCTGTTTGGCTTCCTTACGCCAAAGGCGGAAAGAGTCAAACATCGCCGGCCGGGCTTTCTTCTTAAATAGTTTAACTTCCAAATTATCTAAAATCTCTGATTCGAAACTACCATGCTGTGGCCATTTTAAGGCACCGTCTTTCCTAGTATAACGGACCCATACTTCATTAAACGTAATAGGGCCCACGCCATGTTTAGAATAGAGCTCATAAGTCAGAGTTCCAACCGGAGGTATCGGACACGAGTCCTCCAATCGGGAATCCCTGTTACAACTACAACAAAACAAATTCCTAATTTTGCTAAGACCAGGCATCTTTGCTCACTAATCTAGCTTCAAACTTCAAGGGGTTATCCAAAAACTATAGTTTCGTAAATATACGAGTCCCTCGGTTTTGGTGCTTGCAAGAACCAAATCAAAGACCCAAGGGAAACTCAAAACAATGGACTGGGAGCGCCCCACTTATACTGAACTAAGGTATCAGTCACGTCACCAGAAGACCCGTCAATCGTCTCACCATACAAATCATCACGAAGGGTCCAAGACAGGGCGACAGTCAGGGCAGCAGTCCTTCGTAGCCGTCGGAAAGCGGGAAGCCTCGCAGCAAAAACCTTCAGTCCACGTTCGACATGCCGGGGTCGATGAAGTGGGGGCCCTCTTCCAGAATTTCCTCACAAAGCTCCTCACGATCTTCAGGCTTGGACCGGTACCGCTGAAGTCGCCCCACGTTGGGCGCCAACTGAAGAACCGGGTTTTAGAACCCAGCGGTGCCAGGGGCACGCCCAAAGTCTTCGGGTTCACCTGTCTTAGAATACAGAGACACAGGATACTTCTCTGTGGCGTCAAAGATCAAATTTATTGGCTGCAACCAGAAACAGAAGTCCACGAAGTACAACACGGGTAGATTCGTAAGAGACTGTTCAAATTCTTAAGGCAAGTCATCCTCTTTTATGCCAAAAATCACATTCTGGACAAACACCCACTATTTACAATTTGTCCAATCATAGGTAACATTGCAAAAGGTAGAGCATGACGACAAACCCACTTTTCAGTTGTCCGGCCCACCATTAATTACACGGGAAAGCCCAACATTCCTTCTTGCACAAGCCGGACAAATCCATAATAAAAGACCACAACCCATATCATAAATAGACCATAAAAGAAGGAACAGAAACAGATAAGAAGCAGGATAAGGGGTGTGTATGTGTGTAATAAACTCAACAATGTCCTGTGCTTTGATCCTCAATCTTGATCAGCTACCGGGCAAGGAACTGGCTTAGCAAGGTCAGCTTCAGGCAACGGGGTCAGTTCACTCAGGTCATTCAGAAGTCAGCTAAGGTGTATGTGTACTAAAGACTCGTTCGGCCGCAGTCATCAGCCTATGTGAGGGCAACCACAAAATGGCTGCCATACACAAAATGGAACCCATGATTCGGAACGAAATCCCTAAATACACAGTGATTCCATCGGCCTAACATGACAAAATCACTTGTACTTGCCGCACTCGCTAGTTACGCTTCGCTACTATCAAATTCGTAATGAAACCATGACATTTATAAAACGGGTTCAGAATTCAAGGAACCTCAGGGTGAGATAGTCATTCCTCTTAAGAAGAAAATAACAAAAGGAGATTTTATCAAAAACACCATCTTAGAGTCACAAAACGACTCCAGAACGCTATTTAAAGTGTTAAAAGACCTAGCGGGAGCTACAACTCACCCAGAACCTCTGACGCTGTCCTCAATACAATGTAACTGCCTTGCGAAGTATTTCAATGAGAAAGTAGCCAATATCTTCTTAGCCGTTGGCGGTGATGATACTCCTAACTTAACCCCATTAGGAGAACCGAGCCCCAGTGAGTTCGACGAGCTGACAGATAATCCTGGGAAAACTCTGACAGTCTGGCAGCCTTTTGATAAAAACACATTTGTAGAAACCCTTAACAGCATTAAGTCAGGATCCCCCAACGACCCCATGCCAGCGGAAATTTTCAAACAGCTAGACCCTGACAGACTAAATGTCATTAGAACACTGTTGAACGCATCACTAAGGGAAGCGGTAGTACCAACCGAATGGAAGCACGCCATGGTAGTACCACTACTGAAAAAAGCAAATAGTGACCCAGAGGTTTTCTCTAATTTTAGACCTGTTTCGCTTCTTCCTATATTTTCTAAAATTTTAGAGACACATGTTAACAGACAGTTAGCAGAGTTTGTTAACTCCAACAACCTTCTACATTCCTCACAGTCGGGTTTTAGAGTTGGGCATTCAACCAAATCCACCCTACTAGGAGTTATGGAAACGATCCGTCAAAAGCTCGACAATGTTGGCACAGTGGCACTCATTCTTTTAGACTTGAGTGCCGCCTTTGACACCATATCCCATAAAATGCTACTGGAAACCCTAGAGGGAATAGGGGTAAGAGGACTAGCTTTGGATTGGCTTGGTAATTTTTTTAACAAATAGATCTTATCAAGTCTTTTCTAAAAATAACATCTCCAATACTTTAACCTCCCCTTATGGAGTCCCACAAGGGTCAATCCTCAGCCCACTATTATTTAATATTTACATCGCCCCTCTAGCGAGTATTGCCGAAAAATGTGGCCTGACTATCTTTTCATATGCAGACGATACACAATTGGTGTTCTCCCTATCAACAACTGATAACAATAACATCTCCTCTCTACGCTCTGGGTTACAGAACATAGCGAAGTGGATGCACTCCAAGAAATTAAAATTAAATGGTGACAAAACGGAACTACTAATTTTTGGAGAACAAAAAGAGCTTTGGGGACAAACACATTGGCCCACAGAAATGGGACTCCAGCCAATAGCAGTTTCTTCGGCCAGAAATCTAGGAATAATAATTGATGACAAATTGACGATGCGTGATCACGTGGCCAAAACAGCTTCAGTCTGCTTTGCCATCCTAAAATGGCTAAGCAAAATTCTATGGCAACTGTTATGTTATATGTTCAAGATAAACATAGGAGAAGCACCAGCGTACCTGTGTAAATTGGTTCATAAATACACTCCAGCTCGCAATCTTAGATCAACACACTTGGCGAAATTTGTTGTCCAGAGATTTAAATGAGCACGAATGGGTGGATGCTCCTTTGGATATTTGGCGCCAGTTTTATGGAATTATATTCCACTAAAACTATGCCTGGAACCCAACTATGTAACATTCCGAAAAGGTATCAAGTCATGGCTCTTCAACCAAAACTAAGAAACATAGTTTACTCCCCCTGGTTATGTTCCGATCCAAGGCGCCGGGAAACCCTCAGGGTAGCTCTTGCCCCATACAAATGGAATAAATAAATAAAATAAATAAAATAGAGTGAAACATTTTTGAGTTACATAGTAAATTTACTCATAGTTACTCCCCTTCTCACACTATACTTTCTCCTGTGTGTATCTGACATCTCTTCTCTTTTATGTATTTTTTCCATCACTGAACCTCATTTACTGCCCTTTTCTCATTAAAATCTTGAGTTCCCTTTTTTCAATCTAGTTTTCTAACTCTCTCCATCCCCTCACTGCTCTTCTCCGAAGGACTTCAAAGGGTAAAATTTTTTTTAATTTTTTAAAAATAAAATAAAATTTGATAGGTCCGCGCACAGGGAGTGCTCGGAGAGCGAACCCTATCGCTGCCATTTTGTGGTTTCAGAAGAGAGTGAACAATAAAAGTTGAAAACGTGGAAAGGTGGCAGGGTTGAGTGTTCTTGACCCCGTAGGCCTTCTCAGGGGGTCCCTGAAGGACTCCAAAGATTTAAAATAATGTTTATTTGTTAAAAAATACTACTTGTAGGTAATTAATTCACCCAGATAACACAACAGCTCTTTTCAGAGTTACCCTACCTCTAAACACTCTAAATTCTTTTTTTACTCAAATTTTTTTCTCTGGTTTTCCCCGTGGTACGCGTACCTGTACTCGCACCCGGAGCGCACTCCGCGAAAAAAAAAAAAATAATAGTGTTTTTGCCCTTCAGGGTCCTCCTAGGCCCCCCTAAGAATACCTAGGGGGTCAGGGGGTCTCTACCCTGCCCCCTTTTATAGTATTCCCCTTTTGTTTTTTCACCTCTTGTGTCTCGATTCTACCGAAACACAAGATGGCGGACTCTCCGGACTGTTTGGAATGTTGACAGACACCCGAGAGCCAATCAGCTTTCTGCTCGCGCACTTCCGTGGCACGCCGGGTGCGCTTACGGGTACGCTTACCCAAAGCGCTCGCAGCGCGCATATAGATATATACATTTTTTAGAAGTAACAATTCCTAAAAACCACTGGACCAATTTTCACCAAATATAGTAAAGGCACTTCTTCGTACCAGTCCCTTCAATTTTGCCAAGTTTGCTGTAATTCCGTTCAGTGGTTTGGGCTGTAACCGTGTCTAAACGTCCTATGGAAATTAACATGGGGAAAACACGTTTTGGGACCCCCTTTTTACTCGGCCCCCGCTTGACGAATCCCCCCAAAACTTTCAGGGAAGGAGCAGAACTGAGCTGGCCAAAATTTTGGGAAAATTGCACGCAAATTCCTCAATCGACGCCAAAGTTATTCCAAATAGAATGTTGCGGATTTCCTATGGAAACTAGGTCCTAACTATAACTACCTACCGGCGACCGCCAGTATGATATATATATATATATATGTATATATATATATCCAACAAACTACTCACTCCACCATGGAAAGAACCGGAGGGACACAAACGGGGAGCCAGAGAAAAAACCTTTAATGGCAGTACAGGCGGCATGACGCATTTCGGGTTAAGTCCCTTCTTCTGATGCCAAACACACTGTAAACTGCCTCCTGACTGAAGCCTTTCAGTCATCCATCTCACTGCCATTGGTAGCAGCCCAGCGGCGCCGATTGGTCTCCTGCATGCTCCGCCACCACCTCCTTCTGAAGACTTCATCTCCCAGCATGCACCATCTTGGCTGCCAGGTAAGCGTGTTGCTGTCGGCTCTTTTACACTGTAAATAGTGTGCTGGCGATTGTGAAAGGCTAGTGTAGGGGCAGTTTCCCTCTGACAGTGTCCCTGCTGCATCAAAGTCTCTCCCGGGCCCCCTTGACGTCTCACTGCAATCGAAAGTCACACAGCGGTGTTGAGAGTTCACAATAGTGAGTGAAGCCCCTCCGTCTGGTCACGGGCTGCACCTGCAGTACTCCTGCTGTGTGTTCTGTCTTGCGGGGACCTGAGCTATCCAATACCTCGGAACGAAGAAAAAACTGCAAAGCAGGAGCCCAGCTGCTCAGGCCACAAATCGAGACGGGTCCCTCAATCACGCTCAGGGCATAGCGTGAAATATGTCCAACAAACGACTCACTCCACCATGGAAAGAACCGGAGGGACACAAACCGGGAGCCAGAGAAAAAACCTTTAATGGCAGTACAGGCGGCACAACGCGTTTCGGGTTCAGTCCCTTCTTCTAATGCCAAACACACTGCAAACTGCCTCCTGAAGCCTTTCAGTGATCCATCTCACTGCCATTGGTAGCAGCCCAGCAGCGCCGATTGGTCTCCTGCACGCTCCGCCTCCACCTCCTTCTGAAGACTTCATCTCCCAGCATGCACCATCTTGGCTGCCAGGTAAGCGTGTTGCTGTCGGCTCTTTTACACTGTAAATAGTGTGCTGGCGATATACATATATGATTGTGTTACAATTCATAGTACCGCTCTAAACGATATCGTTTAAAATTCATTATACAGTTCTAAATTGCCCGCAGTGCACAGTATTACGATGAGAGACTCTCATGGCAAATTTATACATAATATTAAACAGTCATTATTTAAACCCAATCGGGATATAATAAACAACAGCCCGTTCTAATTTTAGAAAATATGAGAAGACACAATCAAGCCCAAGAGGGCTAATTCAATTTCTTTGCAGCATTGCATTTCAAATACATTTTCTGTGCGATACTGTACACATTGAATTCTGCCCTAGTGGGCCAAGCAACCACATCATCATTACCCTCTGTCCTAAAAAGTGCTCGTGCAAAAATCAAATGTCGCCCAATTACATAGAAATTTTTAAAATCTCTGGGAACAAAGGGGCAGCAGCATATTAATACAGATTAAATATGAGTATGGAAATCCTCTTCCATATTCAAGCCTCCCTGGATTTTAATATTAAGTTCTATAATATAGCAAGATTCAAGTTTTCTTCATTTTTTCTTCCGGTTCCCACCTCTTGCATTTAGTGGGATGGCATCAATTACAAAATATCTCAAACCATTTGTATCTTTGCTCTGATGTCGTTCAAAGTGGCGCGCCACAGGATATGATTTATCTCCATGTTTTATAGCTCTTAGGTGTTGGAGAACTCTTTTATGCACAGGTAAGATAGTGCTGCCCACGTACTTCAGGCCACAAGGGCACTGAAGCACTTAGACAGCAAAATCTGTTTAACATGAAAATTGGCCTTTTATTATCTTCTATGTTTTGGAAAAGCCTTTTTTATAGGTAGAGGTATTAAGACCACGTGCACACGCTTTGCACTTAGTGCATTTAATATTTAAACATTTAAATTGTTGATTGTTGATTTTACTGAAAAGGAAGTCAAGGTCGCAATAATTGGGTCCGCAAAGAATAAAGCCCCTGGACCCGATGGGGTTCCACTGGATTTATATAAATCAAACCCAGAGTTGTGGGCATCTGTTCTAACGAATGTATATAATAATGTACTTAAAGGGGGTTTTCCTAATACCTGGGCATGCTCAATCATTGTACCAATTTTCAAAAAAGGAGTAAGAAATGACCCTAAATATTATCGCCCCATATCCTTGCTGGATTCCTCCATGAAAATTCTGGGGAAAGTACTACTGGGGAAAATCAATAAATGGACTTTAGAGAATAACATCTTGTCCAATGCCCAGTATGGTTTCCGGTCAGGCAGAGGGACAGAGGATCAATGCTTGAACTTGAACATGATAATTTCTAAATACACTAAGGCCAAAAAAGGGACAATCTTTGTTGCCTATATGGATCTGTCCACGGCATTTGATCTAGTGAATAGAGCCAAGTTGTGGGCCATGTTGCTACAAATGGGTCTGGACCCCCCTTTGGTCTACTTCTTGGCTGAACTTCACAAGGATCTAAAGGCTTCCATTAGAATGGACCAAGAGGGACATCGCACAGCGTGGTTCAAATCAGGCAGGGGTGTGCGACAAGGTTGCATCCTTGCCCCTATGCTGTTCACTTTATATATAAACTCTCTGGAAAAAACTCTTCTGGCTGCATCTGTGGACATTCCGCGTGCAGGAGACACTAACATCCCAGTGCTTTTGTACGCGGATGATGCTGCCTTAATAGCTAGGACACATCTGGGCCTCCAGAGACTTCTCAATGCATTTAGTGACTTCATGTCCTCTCTTGACCTTGTGGTCAATAACACGAAGTCCCATGTGATGGTCTTTGGGGCAGCTATAAATAACACTAAATCTTTTTTCTGCAAAGGGGAAGTGATCAGTAATGTTAAAGTTTTCACTGACCTGGGAGTAATTTTCGACACTAAGGGCAGTTGGATCCCCCAGATAGTAGCAAAGACTAAAGCAGTGAGAAGCTCTGTTAACGCTATTTTAAGCTTCTCAAGGAGACTAGGGGGGAAACCAAGTGGTGCACTTTTAGCCTTGTATAGAGCAAAATCATTGGCTATAGCAGGTACGGGGCTGGATTATGGGGTTATGTAAAAACTGAAACCATCCAAACGGAGGTTAATAAGTTTTTATGTTCAATATTAGGACTCCCCGTATCAACAGCCACTTTTTCAGTCCATCAGGAGCTTGGAGTGGGATACATTACGGATGTCCTCTCTATGGCACCTATACTTTTGTGGATAAGAGTGTGGACAAATAACAACTTAGGCCTCAACCACAAAATTTTATTGGACTGCTTAAAATTGGATAAGTTTAAAGATATTGCTTGGCTGGCATACATCAACAAGTGCTCTGTAGAACTGGGACGTCCAGAGATTTTCTCCTCCCCGCTTGATTTACAAAAAGCGGACCTGGCTTGGGTCAAGGAAAATTTCTACAAACTTAAGTCCTTGGAGAGAGAACAACGCCAGTTAACAAAACCCACGGTCAGAGCGCATTATATGACACTTACCTGTATTGCCATCCAACCGTATCTTGCCCTAGTCAATATCCCGTTCCACAGATGGCTTCTGGTTAAGTTTAGATTTAACCAGATTTATTTGGTACTCTGTGATAAACAGGGATGGTTCAAGCCCGAGGAAGCACCTGTATGTGAATGTGACAACTTTTCCATACAAGACAATATGCACCTTATGTTATTCTGCCCTTTTTATCATGTTCCAAGGCAAAAGTATCTGTTACCCTTGTTGAAGGGGAATGGAAAGGGGCGACCACTCGGTCCCCCCGAACGTATGGCGGAGTGCCTCGATCCCCCCGGGAAGCCATTTTGGGGCGGGAAGCGCGTCTCGGCTGGTATGCCCGAAGCGGCGTAGCCGGGGCGCGCTTTTTCCCGCCCTAGAGTGGGCTGGCCTAGACACCGACGTAGCCAGCCCCGCCCTAGGGGCAGGCAGGGGCGGGTTTTCGCCCGCCCTGAAGACGGATAAAAAGAGACGCAAGACCAGAAGACGTCCTCTTGTTCTTGTGCTCCGAAGCTGCACCTCCTCGCTACACGTGAGCTCGGGACGGAACGAAGAGCCAATTTTGAGCGTTTTGATCTTTTTCTTTGTCTTCTAGATACTTCCTCGGAGAGATGCCCAAGAAAGGCGCAAAGAGAATGACGACCGACCAGATGGTGCGGGCCCTTTGCAAAGAGGTGTCCGACATAAAGAAACGGTTGGCGGAGCGAGATGGGGAGGAGGGTTCGGGCCCTGCGCCGGCTGGAGGGAGACCTAAGAGGCCGAGAAGGGTTCCAGCCGGTGGAGACGTCCCGGTTCCCTCTGCCCCGCTCGAGGCGCCGACCCCAGTACCGATGGAGGGGAATCCAATCCCCGTTGTCGTCACCCCGACATCCAAGGAAGACATGCCCCCCGAGCTGGCAGCACAGCTAGCAGCATGGTTGGGGGATAGTAGTGATGGCGCCACGGCTGCCGAGGCACAGGCGCTGATAAAAGGGCTTCGTGAGAAGAGAGAGGCAGCTAGAGTGGCTGCGCCGTTGGCGGGGATAGACAAGCCGCAAGCGGCAGAAGCTGCGTCCGGTTCAGGTAAGCGGCCATTGCCGATTGCAAGGGACGAGTCAGCACCCTCTCGTAGAGAGAGATTGGGACAACATGTGCCTTTAGCTATAAAGGAAAAGATCTGGGCGGGGGAGTACGTGAATATTTTTTCCTTGCTTGTTGATCATTATGATGTGGAGCATGTGAAAAGTCAGAAGGACCTAATGCATCCGAGTGTTTGGCGCGCAAAAATGGCCGCCTTTAAGGTAAATGAGAACATTGGCAACTGGGGCAATGCATGGGGTATTTTTACATCGATTTTGGGGGAACGTAGGCCCGAGTTGCTTCCTGAGTTTCCCGTTTATCAATCACGAATTATGGGTTACTCGACAGCGTATCAAGGTAACCATTGGTTTTGTTATGACAATCTGTTCAGGAAAGAAAAGGAACATAACAAGAGTTTGACTTGGGATTGTTACGATTCTGTAACATGGGATAAAATGAAAGAATCGGGAATGTTAAGAATGCCATTGGTCGGGAGCAATGTTGTTGATTACTCCCGCCAAAATGTGGGGACGCCCTTTCGACCAAGTACGAGCACCGACGACCAGTCGAGGCCCGCAGGCAATACAGGGAGAAAGGGTTTCTGTTTTAATTTCAACAAGGGGAAATGTACCAGGCCTCCGGGATCGTGTAAATTCAAACACGAATGTAGTACGTGTGGGTCATCCCATCCTGAGTCATCGTGCAGAGCCAGAACGAGTGAGAATGGGGGTAAGGGAGGCGCCAAACAGGTCTAAGCTAGGCCGAGGGGCGCCTTTACCAACCCCGATTGATACCTTGGCAATGATTCCCTGGCTCAGCGAATACCCGGATCGTACTTCTGCCGGGGTGCTGCGGAACGGTTTTACACATGGTTTCCGCATCCCGGTAGGGGACTTTCAGGGTGTAGGGATGTGCAAAAATCAACTTTCCGTTTTACAACATACATCTGTAGTGCAAGAGAAAATTCAGAAAGAGGTTAGCCGGGGACGGGTCGCCGGCCCGTTTAGTGTACCCCCGGTACCGGATTTCGTTTGTTCTCCGTTAGGGGTGGTCCCCAAGAAGGACCCAGGTGAGTTTCGTTTGATCCATAATCTGTCTGCTCCACATGGTCTTTCGGTGAACGACGCAATTGATCCAGAAGTTTGTTCGGTGCGATACGCATCTTTTGATGAGGCAGTAGCCATCTTGAATCGCCTGGGGCACGGGACGTTGATGGCGAAATCTGATATCGAGTCAGCGTTCCGGTTGCTCCCGGTACACCCAGACGATCAGCGTCTTCTGGGATTCGGGTTCCAGGGGTCATTTTACATGGATAGGTGTATGCCAATGGGATGCTCTATATCATGTGCTTACTTTGAGCAATTCAGTACTTTCCTGCAATGGGTGTTCACTAAGAGAACGGGTTTCCGAAATGTAATGCACTACCTTGACGACTTTTTGTTCCTTGGCCCCGCCGGTAATCCCGAATGTGCCCAGGCCTTAGCTGAATTCTGTGTGTTGATGGGTCATCTTGGCGTGCCATTGGCACCGGGTAAAACTATGGGTCCCACGACTTGCCTCGAGTTTTTGGGGATCGAGTTGGACTCAAGGGAGGGGTGCTTCCGTTTACCAGCTAGCAAAGTGTCGAAATTCAGGGCAGCCCTCCAAGTATGTTTAAATGCATCCAAAGTTACACTGCATCAGTTGCAACAATTAGTGGGAAAGTTGAACTTTGCCTTGAGGGTGATACCAATGGCTCGCCCTTTTTCCCGCTCAATTGCCCAAGCGATGGTTGGCCTAAAGGAGGGTCATCATCGCACAAGGTTATCGGCTGAGGTCCGCCAGGACATGCGGATTTGGTTAGCATTCTTGGCGGACTTCAATGGCCGAGTCGTCTGGAACAAGCCAGCCGTGTCCTCCGAAGAGCTTGGGCTATGGACAGATTCAGCAGGAAGCGTAGGTTTTGGCGCCATCTTCGGCACAAAATGGTCGGCACAAAAGTGGCCCCTATGGTGGCACGAGAAGGGGCTGACGAGTAATATCGCTTTCCTTGAACTATTTCCCATTCTGGTGGCCCTGAGAACCTGGCCAGAAGGGTTCAGAGATCATTCTGTTGTGTTCTGGTCCGACAATATGACCGTGGTAGAATGCATCAATAGTCAGGCAGCCCGTTGTAAATTGATTTTGAGGCTGCTCAAAGAAATTGTCTTACTGTGTATGCAACTGAACGTGATATTCAGAGCAAAACATGTCCCAGGGGTGATGAATCAGGCTGCTGATGCACTGTCTCGTTTTCACATGCAGGCTTTCTCGGGTTTCCTTCCTTCAGCGGACCCAGAGCCGGCACCCTTCCCCGAAGCTCTCTGGTCTCTCGGTGCCCCGAACTTCGTCACCTCGTGGGAGAGAGTCTAGCACCCAGGACAAGGAAGGCATATGAAGGGGCGTTTCAGGCCTATTTAGCCTTTTTGGGGGCAGAGAGAGGGGGACTTTGGGGTCAGGAGGAGTGGGTAATACTTTTTCTGATGTCTTTACGTAGGGCTGGGAAATCGGTGGCTACGGCCCAAAGGCATCGTGCCGCCATTTCCTTTGTTGCCAGGGCCCATGGCATCCAGGACCCGACAGCGTCTTTTACAGTACAAAAGGCGCTGCGTGGGTGGCAACGCCTAGAGGGTCGCAGAGTAGACGTAAGACGACCGATAGGTCTAGATAGGTTGTCCCAGTTACTGGCCACACTCCCTAACACATGCTCGTCCCCTTTCGAGACCTGTTTGTTCCGGACTGCATTTACGCTGGCATTTCACGGGGCTATGAGAGTTAGTGAGCTGGTTGCAAGCAACAAACAGGATGTGTCGGGGGGCTTGTGCAGGGAGCATGTTCAGATCAGGGGCGATGCGATGATTGTCTCCTTTCTCAGGTCCAAGACCGACCAAGATGGGAGGGGGGACTGCACGATCATTCGCCGGACCCCCGGGTCATCCATGTGTCCGGTACAGTGCTTAGAAGATTACCTAGCACGAAGGGTGGCATCGTGGGGGGGGACATTGTTGAGGCATGCAGACGCCACCCCGCTGACGAGGTTTCAGTTTCAGCGGGTGCTTGCAATGGCCATTGCCGCAGCGGGCTTGGACCCGGGCGAATTCGGGACCCATTCCTTTCGAATAGGGGCTGCCACTGAAGCTACAGCCAGGGGTCTTAATGTAGAACAAGTGAAACGTGTGGGGCGCTGGTCCTCCAATTGTTATAAGAGGTACGTGCGATTGCACATGTTGTGAAGCTGTAATCATGTACTCACGCTTCTTGTCTTTTGTTTGTTTTCAGTTGCGCAAGCCTACGCGGCAGGGCGGACTGTGCAGTCGACCCAACACCAGGCCAGCGGTCGCACATCACCGGCTGTGAGGAAGGAGGTGTGGGTCGTGGGCCACTCATACGTGAGACGGGCCGCAGACGTATTCAAAGCAGGTGACATGATTCACGTACCTGGGGAATACGGGTACAGAGTGTCCTTCTACGGAAGGGGCGGTCTCTGTATTGACCAGTTTCAGGCATTCTTTGAGGGTTTGTTAGAGCGGATGAGGTCACCGCCGTCCATAGTCATAGTGCATTTGGGGGGCAATGATTTGGTCACCACCGGTAGACGACTTCTCCTGGAGTCTATGCTTTCCACGGTAAGTTGGTTAGCAAGGAGAGTTCCGGGGTGCATAATTGCGTGGTCTCATATGATCCCACGAAAAGTATGGCGGGGGGCTATCTCGATCCCTGCTTTAAATCATTCGGTTAGAAAATTGAATAACAAAGTGAGTAGGTTGTTCCGTTCCAAGACATTGCATTCGATCTCGCATAGTTGTATTAATGATGACAGTATGTATCTGGGGGATGGTGTGCATTTGTCGAGGGTGGGCAATGAGTTACTCATAGGAGACTTCTTAGCTTGGTTAAAATCGTTAAAACATGACCTTTAGGTAGGAGTTTTGTGGGGGGTCCGGATAGCCGGTCAACTATCCGGACCTGTGGCGGTAAGGTCATGATCGGTGAGCACTAATTGGTAGATCCCTATGAGTGGGCGTCACCCAACACGGATGGGAGCGCTCGGGAGAGGTGGCCATTGGCCCCTCAATGGGGAGGCGGTCCCGTCTAAGGGCGGGTCGCCGGAAGTAAAGGAAAGGCGGTCAAGGCCCCTTCCTTTGTAGGAGGGGTTACAGCCCCCTCCTGGGGAATTTCCCGGGGCCAGTGTCATCTGCGACGGCAGATGCGGTAAGTTGTGTGGGGTGGGGGGAGGTCCACGATACCTTCTAGATACCACACACAAGTCTTCGAACGACCTTTAAATGGCGTCGAGTCTTAAGTGCCCCCGTCAAGTCAAGGGAAATTGTTAGTAGTTGCACTTGAGGTAAGCCTCTGTGCTGTCGCCCCTCCCAAGTGGGAGGGGTAAGTCTGGTTAGGGATCTTGACACCGGTTATGACCTTGCCGTTGGCCCTTAAACGTTAGGATGTACAATTTCAGTGTTTCTAGAGAATGTTTTTGTAGGATGCTAGTTCGGCTAGGAGAACCTCTGTATTAGAGATTATGTTAAGGTTAGCCAAACATCGCAATGTGATAATGAAATTGTACATAACATAAAAACGTTTAATGTTTTAATTTTTTGTTTTAATAAATACGGCCGGGATGGTTACTCCATCCCACATCCAAAAACTTTAAGAACTGTTTCCGGTTTCCCTCCTTTTGGGGATTGTGTTGAGAGGGGGTGGCGGGTATCTCAGCCATATGGAAAGGGGCGACCACTCGGTCCCCCCGAACGTATGGCGGAGTGCCTCGATCCCCCCGGGAAGCCATTTTGGGGCGGGAAGCGCGTCTCGGCTGGTATGCCCGAAGCGGCGTAGCCGGGGCGCGCTTTTTCCCGCCCTAGAGTGGGCTGGCCTAGACACCGACGTAGCCAGCCCCGCCCTAGGGGCAGGCAGGGGCGGGTTTTCGCCCGCCCTGAAGACGGATAAAAAGAGACGCAAGACCAGAAGACGTCCTCTTGTTCTTGTGCTCCGAAGCTGCACCTCCTCGCTACACGTGAGCTCGGGACGGAACGAAGAGCCAATTTTGACCCACCCACCAGCCCCTGAGGACAGCAAGTTGTTGTGCAATAAAGTGAATTTATAAGTTTGTTTTTTCCATTTCGTTTACAGGCTGTGAAAGTATCAGTTTGTTGTTGATCATAATAAAGTATGGTGAATATCGTCTAGGTTGTTACGATTAAAATGATTTGATGTAGTGTTGCATTTTAAGCATGTTCTTTCGGTCGTAGCGACCAATGTTTTCATAGGTTTGAGTAAGAATTGTCGTATTTATTTTTTGGTAGGCGGTAAGGTCATGATCGGTGAGCACTAATTGGTAGATCCCTATGAGTGGGCGTCACCCAACACGGATGGGAGCGCTCGGGAGAGGTGGCCATTGGCCCCTCAATGGGGAGGCGGTCCCGTCTAAGGGCGGGTCGCCGGAAGTAAAGGAAAGGCGGTCAAGGCCCCTTCCTTTGTAGGAGGGGTTACAGCCCCCTCCTGGGGAATTTCCCGGGGCCAGTGTCATCTGCGACGGCAGATGCGGTAAGTTGTGTGGGGTGGGGGGAGGTCCACGATACCTTCTAGATACCACACACAAGTCTTCGAACGACCTTTAAATGGCGTCGAGTCTTAAGTGCCCCCGTCAAGTCAAGGGAAATTGTTAGTAGTTGCACTTGAGGTAAGCCTCTGTGCTGTCGCCCCTCCCAAGTGGGAGGGGTAAGTCTGGTTAGGGATCTTGACACCGGTTATGACCTTGCCGTTGGCCCTTAAACGTTAGGATGTACAATTTCAGTGTTTCTAGAGAATGTTTTTGTAGGATGCTAGTTCGGCTAGGAGAACCTCTGTATTAGAGATTATGTTAAGGTTAGCCAAACATCGCAATGTGATAATGAAATTGTACATAACATAAAAACGTTTAATGTTTTAATTTTTTGTTTTAATAAATACGGCCGGGATGGTTACTCCATCCCACATCCAAAAACTTTAAGAACTGTTTCCGGTTTCCCTCCTTTTGGGGATTGTGTTGAGAGGGGGTGGCGGGTATCTCAGCCATAAGCGTTTATGCAAGCAAAACCTGCTCTTTTGTACCTACAAATGCTTGACTCTCCCCTGGTAATGTTCAGTGTGACAAATTACCTCGTCGCTGCTGTTCGAATTAGGAGGAGGAAAGTACAAGCCCAACTGTGGGGACTGTAATGAATTTGGTATCTCTTGCTTTTTTGCACATGATGAGTCTTTTTAAACTGATCTTTTTACTGTCCTAAAAATGCACTGTACCATATGAAATTTTTTTTATACTAATTTGTACTGTATCATATGGAATTTTATTATACTAAATTGTATTGTATCATGTAAAAAATTATTTTTAAATATGTACTCGGAACGATTTTTAACTGTTGTAGTATGCTATTATGATTTTTAACAAAATCGAAAAAAGTGGTTTTTGACTTGACTTGACTTGAATAGCAATTATTACAATACTTACAACTAAAATTAACATAATAACTAGAACTCATTAAAATAATGTATAAAACTATATTTGTTACAACTATTCTACTGCAAACTGTATTAAAAACAACAATATTCATAAAAACAATATTACTTATGAACAAATCAATATTATTGACAACAATATTCTGTGCTAAGATACGTTTGCATCACAATATTTTGTTTCCAATATGTTTGTGATCCTATATCTCGAACTCAACTGTGTTAGGCAGTGTACGCAGCTTGGAGAACACTTCAGGTATTAGTCTTAGCATATTGCTCTGCAGATATAATGGTATTTGTATTCTATTGCATCAATATCTAAGAACCAGTTTAGAGACCTATTGCTAAGGTTTTGTGGAGGAGAATCTGGTTTACACTCTTAAGTACCAGAGACCAAACATCAATATAAGGCATTTTCAGCACCTTGGGATCAACATGGTGTGATGTCTAGTGATACGCACCACCATGAAACTCAGGCAGCCTCTCTCTGATTGTGATACTTGAAGGGTCATTTAGACATTAGTGGGCATTTACTAGCCTGCCAGATTGGCTGATGTCCTCACCTTCACAAAAAACACTCACTTGCCATATTGAGAAATTACCACTACTAGGAATCAAAACTGTGCTAGGATAGCACCCATGGTGGCGTGGGCCACTCAGCATGTTTTCTTCCAGAAACAAGTAAACAAGTAGGGAGTTTGATTCTGAGATAGAAAAAATATGATCCTTATGAGCGTGAAGTCTTCTCAGTGCCCGTCGGGCCATTGCTGATTTTCCAATTAATTAAATGCAACAAGGGCAATCCAAATACCACCTGGGACCAGGTGCGTATAGGTGTATATAAAGGTCCCATGTAGAACAGTTACAAATAGGTCAATCACAGAGAAAGATGCAATCAGCAGCAAGTACCAATCAATGACCATACATTGGTAACAACAAAGAAACCGGACCCACTCATATGTCTTTATACGATTTTGTATTTGCAACTTTAAAAAATGCTCATTGAGTGTCAAACAACCAGTGTAAAAATGTGTATAAAAGAACAGACAGCAACGGAATATTCAACCGATTTCAGTAATAGGTATGTTTGCTTGGGTCCTAGTAATTCAGGCACCTAGACAATATTATAACTATTTAATTCCAAGTATTGGGATAATCAACAGCCTTTTGACCCGTAGTATTATGATGCTCATCACCTGGACAATAGCATTTCAAATGGAGCAAGAACAGAGTAGCTGCTTGGCCATCTCCGTTAATTCTTTGTGGCGACTTTAACATTCATTTAGAGAGCAGTTTTAATTTTGCTGGTAACCTTCCGTATTAAGGTAGAAAGGGTAGTACTTTTAGAGCATTAAAGGGGCTAGTTAGGGAATATGGACTTGCGGATGTGTGGCATAGACACAGACTGGGGGATCTTGGCTTTACTTTTGTTTTCGGCTCTCCATAATAAATTAGTCCAGCTGGACTACTTTTTTATCTTGTCAAATAACTGAAAAGGTTGGCATAGAACTTCCCCAAAAATAATATCAGATCACAATCCACTAATAGTGGAGCTTGCGCTAAGTGGATTTTCTAGAGCTCTGCCGATATGGACTTTTGAGAGGAAGCTGTTATTGGACCATGCATATTGTATACATATGGCCAAATGGATTACTGAATTTTTTTAATATAAACGGGGTACCGCTTCCGAAATTATAGTGTGGGACAAGTTCAAAGCCGCCCTACGGGGCGAGACCCTCAGTTTCTCTTTGTATCGTAAAAGGATGGTAAAGGCTAAAATTAGAGGATGGATGGATGATTTAGGGCTAGCTGAGATGGAGCTTATAAAGAAAATGAATGCTGCTCAAAAAATAGATGACTGTCAACAGCTTATAACGGCTAAAGCTAAAATACATCAATATTTTGCGGAAGAGTTAGCCGATAAATATGTACAGCATAGAGCTGACATTTATGAACTTGGGGATAATACTGGGAAACTATTGGCCAAACGCATACAACAGAGAGGGGGGGGGGGGGGCGAATAGAATAAGTAGAATCTTAGATCAATCTGATCAGATACAGGATGCTCCGACGGAACTTCTAGATATATTCCAAAACTTTTATCAACAATTATATACAGCAGAAGGTGAGGCGACCTCAGAGAGAATCATGGAATTTTTTTGTTGAACAATCTACTGTGAAAGTGACATCAGAACAAAATGAGATTCTTACTGCCCCGATCTCATGGGAGGAGATCGAGAAAGCAATAATCTCTTTAGCTGCGGGTAAAGCTGTGGACCAGATGGTATCCCCTTAGAATTCTTTAGAACGTTCCGGCAAACACTTAGACCTGAGCTTTTATCACTATTTCTTCTTGCTGAATTGGGTCAGACCCTAAATCATGGCAGAAGACTACTATTGTAGTGTTTCAAAAAAAAGGCAAACCTGAACTTTATCCGGCATCATACAGACCCATCTCACTTATTACCGAAGATAGTAAGATCTATTCAAAAATAATCGCTTCAGGCTGAGGGCAATCATAACTCCATTGGTATCTATCCGCCAACACAGGTTTATCTCTGGTCGGGACACAAGGGATGATGTCAAGCAGGCTATTACTCTTTTTGACTGGGCGCAGGCCACTAATTCACCGCTCGGGATGATCCTGTTAGACGCAGAGAAAGCAATTGACAGGGTTTCCTGGCATTCTTACAATGGAAGGGATTTACTACTGAATTTGTCCAAGCGGTACAAGCACTCTTTATAACACCAGAAGCGCACATTTGCATATCTGGACAGAATCACAAGTATTCAGTATTAGCAGGGGGGCAAAGGGGGGGTGCCCCTGCTCTCCACTGTTATTTTCACTATACATTGATCCCTTCCTCAATAAATTGGAAGCAGATCTGAACATTGAACCAGTTAAGGTTAGCAATACTAGCTATAAGGCATTGGCATACGCCGATGACATTGCGATTCTCACAAGTAATTTTAAGGTTAGCTCTCCCAGCAGTGGAAGATCTGGCGAAACAATTTGGTGCAGTCTCTGGATATAAATTAAATATTGACAAGACTCAATGTTTATATTCAGATAGTCTACCTCCGGCAGACATCTCAATTGTGTCAGTAGCCACTTATTTGGGGCTCAGGATTAGAGCAGCTGTGGAACGCATACCGGAACTTAATATTTTACCAGAGATCCATACAGTCAATAAGACCTTAGAGAGCCTAGATCATTCATTTATCATTACACAGATGCTGCAATGTTATTAAAATGTGAATTATCCCAAATTGTTTACGTCTCTTTCGGATAATCCCTCTGGTATTTCCTACATTCTGTATTACAAAAGCTGAAGGGGTTTGTTTTCGATTCTTATGGGGATATCGTCGGTCTGGGAGGGCAATTAAGTGGATGAGTCTCCCTAGGCTAACGAGTGGAAGGGGGGTACCCAGTTTTCTCTTATTTCACTGGGCAGCACTATTGCAACATATGGGACTACCCAGGGTCGGAGATATGGCTGTAATTGTGGATGCCCAAGCCCCACTTTATACGAGGTCCTGCATGGGGATAAAGCACAGCAAAGTTTAGTCAAAATTTTGGAGCCTAGTTACTACAAAAAGACCAAATTTAAAATAGCTCAATCAGCTTATTTGATTTGGAGGAAGATACGACGAAGACTCAGGGCAACAAATATGCAAACACCCCCTTCTTGGCATGTGGTCTTTTACCAACTATATTCCAGGATAAAATTACATTTGGATGGGGCAATACAGGTATCAATATTTTAGGGGATGTATGTGTTGATGACCAAATAGCCTCATTTATGTTTCTCCAAGAAAAGTTTGCTCTCCAGGAGTGATTTTTTTTAAGTTCTTACAGATTCGGAGCTTCTTAGGTACAAGCATGCAAGGGGCGAACGCTAACCTGAGAGAGATTGGTTTGATAGAATTGATGCGGAAACGATCACGGATAGGAAAAATATATCAGTCATTATTGGATGTGTTTCTGCTCAACACCCGCTCCATCCACAGACACGCCGTCGAGCTCTGGAACCTGCTCGACACCACAGCCCCAGACGTCGCCTTCCTCACGGAAACCTGGATGAACGCCTCCTCAGCGCCCGACATCGCCATCGCCATCCCGGACGGCTACAAGATCATCAGGAGGGACTGGGTCAACCAGACAGGAGGAGGCATCGCCATCATCCACAGGAACACCATCCGCATCACGACCAACACCGACGACACCCTCGCACCCGCCGAACACCTGCACTTCCAGATCCACATCAACCCCAAGACCACCCTCAGAGGCACCCTCATCTACAGTCCCCCGGGACCACGCACACAATTCAGCGAAGACATCGCCGACTTCATCAGCCCGCACGCCCTCCTCTCCACTGACTACATCCTCCTCGGGGACCTCAACTTCCACCTGGAGAACAACAATGACCGCAACACCACCACCCTGCTGGACAACCTCGCCAGCCTCGGTCTCAAGCAGCTGGTGATCACCCCCACCCACTACGCCGGACACACACTCGACCCCGTCTTCTCATCCAGCAAGGACATCGCCGTCAGCCACGCCACCGGACTCCACTGGACGGACCATAGCTGCGTCCACTTCAGCTTCAGTAGGACCACGATCCACCACCACCAGCAACAGGTTGCACGCAGAAGCTGGAACAAGATCACAGCCGACCAGCTCGCGACTTCCCTGAGCATGAACCCTCCCACCAGCGCAACGAACCCAAGCCAGGCGGCCACCAACCTCGCGAAGTGGATCAGCAACTGCGCAGACGCCCTCGCCCCTCTGATGACCCCGCCTAGCAGACCCGGCAGCAAGAAAGCCCCATGGTTCACCGACGAACTCAAGAGCTCCAAGAAGAACTGCCGAGCACTCAAGAAAGCCTGGCGCAGAGACCCAACACCGAACAACATGACTGCCCTCAAGCTCGCCACCCGAAAACACCACCAACTGATCCACGCCACCAAGAAAACTGCATTCAAGGAACGACTGGACAACAACGCACACAACAGCAAGGAACTCTTCAACATCGTTAAAGAGCTCTCCAACCCCAACGCCGGAAACAACGACATCACCCCTTCGCAAGACCTCTGCAACTCCCTCGCCTCCTACTTCCACAACAAGATCGCGGACATACACAACAGCTTCAGCACTCAACCGACGAACGCCACGACTGAACCACCACCCCCCACCACCACCCTACGCGCCTGGACCCCGATCAGCACCGAAGACACCATCCGCACGATGAACTCCATCCACTCTGGATCTCCGACCGACCCCTGCCCTCACCACGTCTTCAACAAGGCCGACGCTGTCATCGCACCCCACCTGCGGGACATCATCAACACCTCCTTCGACACCGCTACCTTCCCGGAGAGCTGGAAGCACGCCGAACTCAGCGCTCTACTAAAGAAGCCATCAGCCGACGCCACCGACCTCAAGAACTACCGCCCCATCTCGCTGCTCCCGTTTCCTGCAAAAGTCATCGAGAAGACCGTCAACAAGCAGCTGGCCGCCTTCCTCGAGACGAACGGATCCCTCGACCTCTCGCAGTCTGGCTTCCGGGCCAACCACAGCACCGAGACCGCCCTGATCGCAGCCACCGATGACATCCGAGCCCTGCTCGACAACGGAGAAACAGCGGCCCTCATCCTCCTAGACCTCTCCGCGGCCTTCGACACTGTCTGCCACCGTACCCTAGTGCGGCGCCTCAGCAACGTCGGAATCCAGGAGAAGGCACTGGAATGGATCATCTTGTTCCTCACCGGAAGGACACAGAGAGTCCGCCTCCCCCCGTTCAGATCAGAAGCCACCGAAGTCATCTGCGGCGTTCCTCAAGGCTCCTCGCTCAGCCCAACCCTCTTCAACGTCTACATGAGCCCCCTCGCAGCCATCGCACACCAACACAACCTCAACATCATCTCCTACGCCGACGACACCCAGCTGATCCTCTCCCTCACCAACGACCCCGCCACCGCCAGAGCCAACCTACACGAAGGGATGACAGACGTAGCCAAGTGGATGACGAACAGCCGCCTGAAACTGAACTCGGACAAGACGGAAGTCCTCATCCTGGGATCTTCACCCTCCGCCTGGGACGACTCCTGGTGGCCCCCCGCCCTGGGCAGCGCACCCAAACCAACAGACCACGCACACAACCTGGGCTTCATCCTGGACTCCTCCCTCTCCATGACCAGACAAGTCAACGCCATCTCCTCGTCGTGCTTCAACATCCTGCGCATGCTACGTAAGATCTTCCGGTGGATCCCCACCGAGACCAGGAAGACGGTCACCCAGGCCCTCGTCACCAGCCGTCTGGACTACGGCAACTCCCTCTACGCCGGAACCACCGCCAAACTTCAGAAGAGACTCCAGCGGATTCAGAACGCCTCAGCACGACTCATCCTGGACATCCCCCGCCGCAGCCACATCTCCGGACACCTGAGAGATCTGCACTGGCTCCCGGTCAACAAGAGAATCACCTTCCGTCTCCTCACCCACGCACACAAAGCCCTACACAACCAAGGCCCAGGATACCTCAACAGCCGCCTCAACTTCTACGCTCCCACACGCCAGCGTCGATCAACCGGCCACGCCCTCGCCGCCGTCCCCCGCATCCGAAGAGCCACCGCAGGAGGAAGGTCCTTCTCCTACCTGGCCGCCAAGACTTGGAACTCCCTCCCGACCCACCTCCGCCTGACCCAGGACCACCTTGCCTTCAGGAAGCAGCTCAAGACCTGGCTGTTCGAGCAGTAGCGGACCCACCCTCCCCTAGCGCCTTGAGACCCTCTGGGTGAGTAGCGCGCTATATAAATGCTTTGATTGATTGATTGATTCCCTGATGATCTAATAGCCCAAAATGAGAGAAAGTTAGGAAATTAAGGGATAAATCTGGAAGTATCATTGGAACTAGCTAATCAGGTGCTAATATCTGGTAGCCTGAAAACTCAGCACTTTATGTCAGTGTGTGACTTATATTACACCCCTGCAAAGACATCTAAATGGGCTGATTCACAAGGTAGCTCATACAGTAGATGTGGGTTATGGGCCACAGATACCGCACACATGTTTATACCTGTCCCAGCTTAGCACACTTTTTAAGCGATATGGAATTTTTTCTGAACTCGATTCTTTATACTCCCATCACACTCATATCAGATCTGATTAATCTGGGTCTAGAATGGATTGAGGAGGGACATTCCCGTAAAAGGTCTAAGATTGTTTTTTTTATTTGTTTCTACGGCCTTCTTAAGGCTATGTATAACATCTCAGTGGATTAGCCCGGATGTTCCAACGTTTATCAACTGGCGGTCCAGGATATTAGCATTTTATAATACCGAAGTTTCTGTTTACAGAATGCGAGGGCAAAGGAGGAGAGATTGGGGTCAAAAAATGTGGTGTCCTATCACTAGATGGCTAGAAAAGACTGTTTAGTATGTCACGATATCCTTATCATTCACCATCTTTCTTTCTATCCAACAACATTTCTCCCCTCTGGCCTTACTTTCTGGGACAACAGCGTGAATGCTGTATATATTTAGTACCAATTGAATATGTGGTTTTCCCTTTTTTCTTCTGTGTGCTATTTTGTCCTTTTATTCTTTCTTTCCTCTTGCACTTAGATACCTAAGAATGAGCTGCCATGTTTGATGTCTAAACAATGAATTGTTAAGATAATACTATATGTTAAAGTTTAAAGTATATATTGGATTTGTTTATGAAGATGTATTCACTGCGACAAATGAATATATGAAACCTTATGGAAAAAATCAATTTAAAAAAGTTAAAAAAAGAGCAGAGAATCTGAAATTAAAAAAGGAATTTTTTAGAGATATTTGGTAAAGGTGAAAGAAAAACTGTTGGAGTAGCTGAAAAGGGCAGTACTCACTGAGCTGGGAGTGATTCGAAGAGTCTGTAATAAATATTAAAAAACATTACATCAATCATGGTTGAAAACAAGGAAATTGTGTACAGGTGCACCCCAGGTGAAAGGTACAATAATGAGCCCTCACTCAAAAAAGAAGAAACTGGGCTTTCACTTACTTGCAAAAGCAAGAATGGCTGGTCCTATTGGAAAAAGCTTTATTTCACCAAAAACAAGTATTCAAAAAATCCCCTAAATAAACAACACTGAGTTGAAATCATGATGACTCGGGAAGATGGAAGCAATCACTCTCGCCACAAGTGTACTTACTTGTGATGTTGCCTACCCCAAGCTGGTGAGCAGCCATTTTGACACTATGGATGCTCTTTGTGTACCATTATCATCATTTCAGTTGAATGGGGAACCCACTCATGTGGATGCTCTCTTTGTATGATGATCAACAGAACAAAAATGGCTGGATAGGCAAAGTTATTTTCATTAATGACAGTGACGTATAGCCTTAAACATCTGACCATAGCCCAGGGTGTTAAGCTTCACTCTTGTATGTTTTTACAGAAATTATCTCTACACCGGCGAATTACCGTCACCAAGGCATACTCACTGCCTCGTGCAGGTAAAATTTTATTTAAGTAGTGGAGTCAATTCCATTAAGTTTTTGTTAAACCATCATAATTAATTCTGACACCCACTCTGTATATCATTACAGACGTTTTGTTCCCAGTCCCCGTCCTGAAGAGAACCGTCAACAAATCCGGTTCGAAACGCGTCGACATACCTACCCTGTGGTCACTCAAAAAGGGTACACCTAGGAAGTGAAAATAAAAAACCACCTGGAACCCTAGCTGTGTAACCCAATCTAAATCGCATCCACAGGGTTGTCAGGCAGGCAGGCGCACTTTCCCATCTGTTCCCGCCTGTCCCTTGGTTTCATACCTTTATGGACTGGTTGTATTTTTGTTTGTAGGAACTCCTTCACTGTATATAAACACAATTTATGTTTGGATATTTGATTAATGTTACTGTTTTTTCTTGGTGTGTCTTTCACAATTGTGCTCATTTGAATTGTGTGCTTTTCAATTTGTAAATAATGTAAAAAATGTATAGTGGTAGTTGTGTATCAATGTAAATACTGTATTTATGCACTCACTGTCGTGACAGTCTTTTGGTTTGCCCATATGTTTTGATGAACTTAAAAAACCAAAAAATTAAATAAATTTGCTTTTGGTACAAAAGGCCTTGGTAACGTAGTACATTTTGACTACGTCACTGTCATTAATGAAAATAACTTTGCCTATCCAGCCATTTTTGTTCTGTTGATCATATTGTTGAGATCCGGGCTGGGTAGACGTAGGATCCACAGCCTTTGTTGTTCTACTCTTTGTATGATGACTTCATGCAGTTTCACAGGTTAACACACTCGCTCCCCGAGTGATCATATCTTTCTCTGTGATTGATCTAATTATAACTATTTAACATAAAACCTTGATTGTACATATATCGTTTTTCCAAGCAAGGCAGACCTGGGCAGGAAAAATAGTCATTGGGTAGACCATCAAAAATACAGAGGAGTTCCGATGTACTAAGAATTGGGAAACAGCCTGCAGCCACTGACTGCACCAGATCCACTAGCCTATGCTCCTCCAGGGCACAATCAGTGTTTCTCCCACTCTAAATAGATAAAGGAAAATACTAGTCTGGTGGTAGATCTAGCAATTAAAGTCATGGCTCGTGTTCCACCAAACTCCAAATGAGCGCCTAGGTTTAGAAAGAATGAGTTCCTGGACTTTGTTTACTTAGCGTTTGCTTCTGCACAATATAATTCTCGTGATTCTTCACTGGCTCTTTACTTAAGATGTTTGGTGACTGGTGAAGCATCTTTCCCTGCAACATTACCAAGCTTACCCTTTAAATACATTACCCACCCTACTACCTTCAGGAGGACTTTGGTGGGACGTGGTTCGGAGGTACTTCGCGGACGGCTTACTATGGACTACCGGACAGGTTCACATATGGACTAGGGGTACCATCCGGTTTATTTATTTACCATGTTCTTCGCTCTACTGGTATGCTGCGTTGACTTTACTAATTGATTCTGATTTTTTCAAGACAAACTAGCACCACAAGGACAGCTACTCTTTCTTTTTAAACGGACTGAAATCAACATTTGCTGTTATTAATCACATTTGTTTCTAAAGCCCTGAAGAAGTTCTCCTGGCAGTCGAATTGACAATAAAGGACTAAAATAAATTATAAAGAGAGTCAAAGGCGTTTTGTTGCTGAGCACTGCTCTTTGGGAATTATAGTCTTGGGATCTGTGAACAGTGGCACGAAAGGGCAACGGGTGCTCAGAAGTGTGCACGAACCTGGACTCCAATATGTCTACAGTACAAATGTGAGGTGCTTTTTTGCGATAAGTCCGTTGCCCATTTGCTTTTTTAGAATTTTACCCTACTACCCATACATCTTTCTAGATATGTCCTCCGCAATTAAAACACTGTAAATCTCTTTGGAGAGGTTCTGTAAATAAACCAAAATATGCCCTCCATCACTGAAACACGGAACATCTCCTCAGACATCTTCAACACCCATTCCATGTGCATCACCTCAGAAATCTCCACCATCAGCCACTATAACCGCCTGAGAAATATCCTCAATCACTCATGCAATGTACATCTCCTCAGCAATTGCATTCACATCATGTTCATCTTCTGAGACATATCCTCTGCCATGGACACGCTCTACATTTCCTCATATCCATCCTCCATGCCGCACATATATTCAGAAATCTCCTCACCATCCACACCCTCTACATCTCCTGAGATATATTTGCACCCTATCCAACATTGTACACCTCCTCGGGGCCTTCACCACCTCCCACTCCATTCCCCTCCCCTGGGCAAACATTTGAACCCAATCGTGGGCAGACTTCACATTTTGATACAATTTAGATAGGTAATATTAACATCAATTATATATTTGCTAGTGACAACTCAGATTGTGATATGTGATGTGAGAAATGGAGTTGCTGATTGATTGGGGTGTAAGCCTTAGTCAAGCAATAACCACAATATCTTTCAGAGTGAACCACTAAAAGTCATTAAATTAACCTGTGCTTAATCCTGGGTAACTTGACACACAAGCAGTCAGGCTTAACTTAGAGGCAAGGTGTAAAGTATTTATACAGCACACAAACAGCAATAAAATGAAAACACAAGAAAAATCCAAAACGAATTTAGAAAAATAGATTATATTTTAATAAATGATTTGACACCAAAACTGAAACAATATAATACATTGAACCAGAGGTTTTGATTTTAGAAGAATTTAGTGAAAATAGCGCCAAAAAGCACTAAACTCCAATAAGGGAATTCTGGTCATGCTGGGCAAAGATAGAGTCAAAATTTCAGGATTACAGCGATTGAGCAAAGGCCGACTACAGGGACCAGGTTAGGCCCATTGAGCAAAAGTACCTTAGTCTGGGCTGGGTAGATGATGAAGATCCTCTTGATGGAGAGACTGCGGAACACAGAGGGGGTGATGCACGGATGTCAATCCACACGTTTGGCAGAGATGCGTTGGTACTGGCGGCGCAATAGCAACGATGCATCAGTTCTGATGCAATTCGGAGTTTCAGCTTCAACGTCAATGCTTTCATCGAGAGAGATGCAAAGGCCTGTCCTTGAGGAGCATCGCACAGTGGTGAATCCGAAGGTGGAGCTGAGGCTACGAGCCACCCAGATGCAGAAATGTGTCGGTTCTGGTTCACACAAACAGAGTTGATGCACCTGTTCCAATCTACACAGTAGCAAAGATGCATTGGTGCTGACCACACAGTTTTATTTTTTTTATTGAGAATTCATTTATACAAAACGGGTAGATCATATAGAATTTTTACAAATAGCAGAACCCTTAGAAAAAAGATACATTGTATAGTAGTATACCTTTGCAGAAAAGCAGCATATATAAATCCATACAATAAATATACTTATAAATAAATATTTGCACATACATATAAATATACATTTACAGATAGGAGGATCCAACCCCAGTTAGTTATTATAGCAGCCCTTCCCTCCATTTTTTCAGGGGATCCCACATCCTATTGCCAAAATCGTGCATTTTCTTACCCTTGCGGCGATATAGAGTAGATTCAATGTTATGGATACCAAGCAGCCTAGTCAGCCACATTTGAAAGGTTGGGGCATTAGAATCCTTCCAAGCGGCTGAAAGTAAGATACGCAAAACAGCGACAGCCAGAAAAACAAAAGCCTCTGTTTCCTTGTTAATGAGCGCCGTTTTGCTATCACTCCCAAGAATCATTACCATCGGGGATAGGCAGATCTTTAAGCCTAGCAACCCCTCCAAAAACTTCTCAATCTCGGTTATTATCAGACTGAGCTTTTCACAATAAAAAAACATGTGCAAGAGATCTCCCGGGCCTTTCTGACACCTAGGGCAGTTACTATCAATTCTCATACCCCAATCATGTAGCTTGGATGGTGTGTAGTACAAATTAAAGAGTGTTTTAAAATGCTGAACCTTCAAGTTTGAGGACCGTAGTACCTGCTTGCCCAAGCACAGAGCCTTATTGATATCAGTATCCAGATCTTAAAGTCTAGCTGCCCAGGCAGCCTCATGCTTCTCGAGATCGTCAGGCAGTTTTTCTATCAGATCTTGGAATATGCTCCTAATCCTATCACCTCCTCTAAACTAATATTCCAACACAGGGCAACAGACACCAGGGGCAATATCCGAGATAGCAGTTCT
The DNA here is from genome assembly GCF_964263255.1 of Lissotriton vulgaris. Taxonomy (NCBI): domain Eukaryota; kingdom Metazoa; phylum Chordata; class Amphibia; order Caudata; family Salamandridae; genus Lissotriton; species Lissotriton vulgaris. Next base: position 542,428 of record NW_028250443.1, read on the forward strand.
GAGTGTTTGTGATACCTGTAAGTATTTAAAGGTTTCCCCACTGGGCAAACCATATTTCTCCTGTAGCTGACTAAAGCTCGTAATGCTGCCATTCAGCATCACATCGCCCACTGTCCTGATACCCAGCTGTTCCCAGCATTTCCAGGCCCCATCCATACTCAAGTTTGGTAGATAACCTGAGTTCCACAGCAGGGTGTGCATATTAATCTTAGGGATATGGAGCACTTTCTGTAAATTTTTCCACAGATCCCAAGCACTAAGCGATACCTTATACCAGGATTCTTTTAAAAAACTACGTCTGTTTTTTCTCAGCAGTGCCCCCATGGCCTCCTTTCCCATCAATGGTTCATAAATTGATGGTGGAACATATAGATCAGAGGTCGGGTCATCTGGATGTCTCCCACTGTGTACCGGTTCAAATAATATAGCCATCTGCGACAACAAGCAGGCCCAGTGGTAGAATCTTATATTGGGGACTGCTAGACCTCCGCGTTCCTGTGGAAGAATCATATATCTTGCTGGCCGCCTGATTTTACCATATTTCCAGAGAAAACTGTTAAAAATAGACTCAATCTTTTTTTAGCATCCCTTCCTCAATTAAATAAGGTATACATCTAAACAGGTAAAGGAGTTTAGGTAACATAGTGATCTTTAACACGTTGGTCCTTCTTATAAGAGATAGATGCAATGAGTCCATCCTCTTCAGATCTAGCTCAATTTTTTGGAGAAGTGGGGCAAAATTTTCCTGAATTATAGAACCTGTTTCTGCATTAATTACTACCCCGAGATATGTCGCAGAGTCAACGTATCTTTTATCGACTTTGACCACATCCTTTGAACAAATTACCTGAGTTTTTAAAAGTTTGTAAATGACCTATATCAAGCCCATTTCCTAGTCCTGCAGCCAACTGTATTCAGGCAATCACCTGTGTTGTTTTCACATTTGTGTAACTCCGATCCAGAATTCACCTTGAATCCAGTTCAGAATCCTCATGTTACCTTGGCCACTGAATGGGCGGTTCTTCAGCTCATTAGCCAGGTATATAGGTAGAGCAGTTCAACCCCAGCCTGCTACTGCGCAGGAGCCGGTGTATAGTGCTGTCTTGGACGCTGTCGTTTGGAAAACTTGCCCTGTTCGAAATTAGTAAGTACTCTAATCTGCAAACCCGCCTAGTCACGCTCTGTGTAGAAAGTTAAAACTAGTTTTTTACTCCCGCTTCCGTTTTTATTCTAGTTTAATATCCTCCGCTGACCGCGTTGAAAATGATGTACCGGTAAGCCCTGATTTTTATTAATCTTCCATACTACGCTGTGAATGAGCATAAATAAACCAACGCGTCTCACGTGTTTGTTTCCAGAGGCTCCGTTAACGTAATTGACTCTCACGCGTTTCACTTTCTACTTTAGCCCACAGTCGCCTTGAACTCTAACATTCGTGTGTTTTAACCCTCGCGGTCACACGTAGCTGACTTGTTATGCCGGTAAGCTGCCGCCCTCATTTTTACTTATTTCTTTTAGGAGAATGTGTACAGGCGGCTAATGGTGTTCACTGTTCTTTCAGATGAGCTCTTCATTCATAAGGTTTCCGTGAACAAGTGCTACTTTACTTCTTCGTAGAACAACGTATTTTGGTAATGAGTTATATTAACTGTGTTTTTGACCATGCGTGTACTTTACTAGGTTATACTTAGCTTTCAGTTCTTTTATTTCCCAAGATGCGTCCAACGACGAAAAAACGGGCAGCCACTATAGACACGGTCTCCCATACGTTTTCACTAGGTGAGACTCTCTCCTAAAACCGGCAGCACGCCAAATCTACTATATTCCCCATTTTTAATAAATTTCAATTTACCTTTATAGGTTTACCACCATCCAATTGTGTCAATCAATCCCTACCTTGAGACTATTTCTTCTCTAAACACAGAAGGTGAGTAAAGTTTTGCTACCTTCGATAAATTACTCCACCTGCGGAATTTTTTCAGATTCCCCAAACATCTTATATTAGTCAGTTGTAACCTTTTAAGCCTAGTGGTTAGTCTGAGGAACTCAGGGTGGGCACTGAATATTTGTGACTGATGTCGATCTTGTGATTAAACTAATCATGCCTGTCTGAGTCGTTTCTAATCTTTTTTTCCCCCTCTCCCTTTCTCTTTTTTACTGTTGTAGAGAACCCCAAAGGCCCTGAAGAGAATCCCTACAAGTCATTGGGATTCGAAACGCGTAGGCCCCAGCCATCTTACTGTCTGCTCCAGTGATAAGCGTGAATGCTAGGATAACTGTTGCTTATCACTAATTCTTGTACATTATCCTTTTTCTAAAGATTCAAAAAGTATTTTTTATACTTGACTATAGGAATGTACGCTATAATTGATTATCCACCAGAAGAAAATATTATCTAAGTGTTTTGCAGACAGCGGCTTTTCTTGTCTTATGTATGGTACTGTATTATATTGTAAATATTGTATGTTTTGATAAATTTTGTAGTTCTCTGATCCAGTGCACCCCTTCTCCCCATGAATGATTGTTTATTGTATGGTTGTGATATGAGTGATATGATGAATGATTATCCCTAGTTTTGACCTCGTCGATACACTGTGTTCTACATGTTTGTTTTCTCAAAATGAAAAAGTATCATTTGATAAAATCAGAAACAAAAATAAAAGCTATTAACTAGCATCCAGTCTTGAATATTTTCTCAAGTACTGTGTTTGAATTCATGTCACTGCGGCGTTATCAGTACTGGCAATTTCTTTTTTGTTATGTTCTATGCAGGCTCAGCCATATTGATTAGAGCCAACCCTTAGTTGTTTATTGGTTATTATAGCGGGCGCTGGCTCGCGAGGTTTTTTGTTCTAGCCCATTAACCTGGGTGCGAAGGTTGACTAGGCACTCCCTTCCACACTGTTCTTCCAGAACTATCCTTGTTTACTGTGTTACGTTAATCGTTTTAATTATATGTTTCCAATCCTTTTTCTCTTTTCTTTTCATCCCTCAGAGTAATGGCAGAGAAGGATACTTTTGCCTACTCAGAAGATCACATCAGAAACTTCCTCAGTGACCCACCCATCTTCTCCTCAGTTACTTTAAGCGAGACAGCAACTACATCAAACGAATCTGACAAATTAATCCGCCTCAAAAAGAAGCAGATCAGGACAGACCTTCATGGTCACTTTTTGCTGCAACACCTCCGAGAAGGCACAATTCCGGCTGGGCTACAAATTAAGAACATTCCTGTGATTTTCACAGAAGACCCAATATTCAAAAAAGGCTTTTCTATGATAGAAACCAAATGTAGTAGAGACTTGATGGTATTAACGGTTGAAACAGCAGTGAGAATATCAAAGGAAGAATTAGCTGAGATAGCCAAGCTAGAGTCTGAAATTAGTGGTAACCCCACCATAGCAGATGCCAAGGCCCTCCTAGAAAAAGTTGCTAAAGAAGTACAAGAGTTTAAAGACTATACGATTACTCAAAAGTCCAACCAATTCGAAAAAGACAAAAAAGGTTTTTCTTTGGACAATATATATCCTTACTTACAGGCTGATTTTTATTCCAAAGCGGAATCTAGACGTTTCCTTCAAGGAAACCAGGGCAGATCCCGAAGACAATTCATTTCTTTTTCTGATACCTCCTCTTCTGGAACGGATAGTGACTCTGCAAGCTCTTATAATCGTCCCAACAGAAATAGAAATTGGAACACTAACCAGCAACAACAGCAGAACCAGTCGCCGAATTTTTTAGGGAGAGGCCAAACACTCCCGAGAGGTCGAGTGAGAAACAACGTCCAGTGGGAGATGAAAACGCGACGACAACATTACAAAAATTAAACGCGTCGCCAATCTTCAACCTTTCTAAAAAGGTGTTGACACCGGATGAGGAAAGTGTTCTGGCAAAAGGGTTGTCATTCGTACCCTCCAAAAGAACCGACTTCGTTAAAATGAAGTCTGAGTTCATAGAGTTTTGCAGAAAACTACGCTTGACTGTGTTCTTTAGTGACAATCCAACTACCCAATCCGTAGAGGTCACTGGCCTCAGAAATAAGTCCACTTTCTGCCCCCCAGCCAACAAAGTTCCAAAAAACCTCTTAACTTTTGAGAAAAGCGTACTATCTGCCATATCGGCTATGGAACAGGAGAAAAAATACATCAAGTTCAATACCACCAAAAAAGAAATGATGGCTTTAAATGACCTTAAAACTGACAACACGGTTATAATTAAGCAAGCTGATAAGGGCGGGGCGATCGTAGTGTGGGATATTCATGACTACACCACTGAAGTATTGAAACAGCTACAAGACACCGCTTGCTACCGTAAGATAAATAAAGATCCTACCATGGACCTACAGAATGAGCTCTTTGCTATTGTGCAAGAGGGTTTTGACTTAGGTTTCGTTGGCCCAAAAGAAGCTGAATACCTGAAAAATAAACATCCTAAAGTCCCTATGTTTTATGTATTGCCAAAAATACACAAAGACCCCGACCATCCACCGGGCAGACCCATTGTGGCAGGGTGCGGTTCGGTATTAGAGCCAGCGGCTAAATATGTGGATTGCTTTCTGAAAGACTTCATGTGTGAGGTCAGATCCTACCTCCAGGATACCACTGACTTCATTAAAAAACTTGAAAATATAAATTTCAACGAAGGTAGTGACAGGCTTGTCACCCTAGACGTTACTGCACTATACACACAGATCCCTCAAGATGAGGCTGTAGCAGTACTTACTTACTTTCTTGACTCTAGGCCCAGACCGATGCGGGTGCCCACTAAATTCATAGTGGACTTGGCAACTTTCGCCTTAAAAAAGAATTATTTCTGTTTTAATGGTGAATTTTATTACCAAGTCAAGGGGGTGGCTATGGGCTGCCCTTTTGCCCCAGAATTGGCAGTACTGTTTATGGCCATGTATGAGAATGCATACATCTATAACAACAACCCTTTTTCTCAATACATCAGGACATGGCTCCGTTTTATTGATGATATTTTTTTGACATGGAAAGGTGATGGTGACACTCTAAACCAGTTTTATCAATGGCTTAATGATAGAACAGCTGACATAAAATTCAGCATTTCTGAATCCACCAGTAGGATCGCTTTCCTAGACGTGGAGGTCTTCCCTTCCGAAGGCAAGCTAGCAACTACTCTGTATACTAAACCTACGGACCGCAACAAGTCTCTCATGTTTAACAGCAACCACCCCAGAAATCTAAAAGAAAACCTCCCGTACGGGCAGTTTCTGAGAGTCCGCAGAAACTGTAGCTTTAAAAAAGATTTCGAACAACACTCAGAAAACCTCACTTCCAAGTTATGTGAGAGGGGTTACCCCAAGAAACTTGTGAAAACTTGCATGAAAAGAGCCCAATGGACCCCACGTGAAACACTCTTGGAGCGCAAATCCAAATCTGCCTTGGAAAAGCAAGTTTGTGTCACCACCTACTGCCCTAACGCCAACCGTCTAAAAAGGGTTATTAGACAGAACTGGCACTTGGTCAAGAATCTCGATGCTAGTCTAGCAAATGAACCTTTATTTGCCTTCAAGAAAGAAAATAATATTGCGAACCACATTGTTCGAGCTGCCATGCCCATTGCCAAACCACAAACGTTACGCCAAATGATGGGGATGCCACCCATCCTTGGACACCACAAATGTGGAAACTGCTTATGCTGTGAATCAACTATGGAAGGTTCTTTGTTCCAGCATAATGGAGTGTCATGGAAGCATGACACGATGAGTAACTGCAAGAGCAAATATGTGGTATATGGTATTATATGCCCATGCCAATTGCTATATATAGGCAAAACCAATCAAGAGATCCGCCAACGGATCTCGCAACATAAATCAAGGATTAACAGGAAAGTTGAAAATGCCCCCTTGGTGCAACATTGGACGCGATTGCAGCACACTGTGAGTGACCTCAAGTGGACAGTAATCTCGAAAATAGAGAGAAATCCCAGAGGTGGTGATTTAAATTTGACACTATCAAAACGTGAAGCTTTCCTTATCGTGAAGTTTGATACAGCAGTATCTGGACTTAATGAATTAAGTGAAATCTTCAAATTGTAAATGACCTATATCAAGCCCATTTCCTAGTCCTGCAGCCAACTGTATTCAGGCAATCACCTGTGTTGTTTTCACATTTGTGTAACTCCGATCCAGAATTCACCTTGAATCCAGTTCAGAATCCTCATGTTACCTTGGCCACTGAATGGGCGGTTCTTCAGCTCATTAGCCAGGTATATAGGTAGAGCAGTTCAACCCCAGCCTGCTACTGCGCAGGAGCCGGTGTATAGTGCTGTCTTGGACGCTGTCGTTTGGAAAACTTGCCCTGTTCGAAATTAGTAAGTACTCTAACCTGCAAACCCGCCTAGTCACGCTCTGTGTAGAAAGTTAAAACTAGTTTTTTACTCCCGCTTCCGTTTTTATTCTAGTTTAATATCCTCCGCTGACCGCGTTGAAAATGATGTACCGGTAAGCCCTGATTTTTATTAATCTTCCATACTACGCTGTGAATGAGCATAAATAAACCAACGCGTCTCACGTGTTTGTTTCCAGAGGCTCCGTTAACGTAATTGACTCTCACGCGTTTCACTTTCTACTTTAGCCCACAGTCACCTTGAACTCTAACATTCGTGTGTTTTAACCCTCGCGGTCACACGTAGCTGACTTGTTATGCCGGTAAGCTGCCGCCCTCATTTTTACTTATTTCTTTTAGGAGAATGTGTACAGGCGGCTAATGGTGTTTACTGTTCTTTCAGATGAGCTCTTCATTCATAAGGTTTCCGTAAACAAGTGCTACTTTACTTCTTCGTAGAACAACGTATTTTGGTAATGAGTTATATTAACTGTGTTTTTGACCATGCGTGTACTTTACTAGGTTATACTTAGCTTTCAGTTCTTTTATTTCCCAAGATGTGTCCAACGACGAAAAACGGGCAGCCACTATAGACACGGTCTCCCATACGTTTTCACTAGGTGAGACTCTCTCCTAAAACCGGCAGCACGCCAAATCTACTATATTCCCCATTTTTAATAAATTTCAATTTACCTTTATAGGTTTACCACCATCCAATTGTGTCAATCAATCCCTACCTTGAGACTATTTCTTCTCTAAACACAGAAGGTGAGTAAAGTTTTGCTACCTTCGATAAATTACTCCACCTGCGGAATTTTTTCAGATTCCCCAAACATCTTATATTAGTCAGTTGTAACCTTTTAAGCCTAGTGGTTAGTCTGAGGAACTCAGGGTGGGCACTGAATATTTGTGACTGATGTCGATCTTGTGATTAAACTAATCATGCCTGTCTGAGTCGTTTCTAATCTTTTTTTCCCCCTCTCCCTTTCTCTTTTTTACTGTTGTAGAGAACCCCAAAGGCCCTAAAGAGAATCCCTACAAGTCATTGGGATTCGAAACGCGTAGGCCCCAGCCATCTTACTGTCTGCTCCAGTGATAAGCGTGAATGCTAGGATAACTGTTGCTTATCACTAATTCTTGTACATTATCCTTTTTCTAAAGATTCAAAAAGTATTTTTTATACTTGACTATAGGAATGTACGCTATAATTGATTATCCACCAGAAGAAAATATTATCTAAGTGTTTTGCAGACAGCGGCTTTTCTTGTCTTATGTATGGTACTGTATTATATTGTAAATATTGTATGTTTTGATAAATTTTGTAGTTCTCTGATCCAGTGCACCCCTTCTCCCCATGAATGATTGTTTATTGTATGGTTGTGATATGAGTGATATGATGAATGATTATCCCTAGTTTTGACCTCGTCGATACACTGTGTTCTACATGTTTGTTTTCTCAAAATGAAAAAGTATCATTTGATAAAATCAGAAACAAAAATAAAAGCTATTAACTAGCATCCAGTCTTGAATATTTTCTCAAGTACTGTGTTTGAATTCATGTCACTGCGGCGTTATCAGTACTGGCAATTTCTTTTTTGTTATGTTCTATGCAGGCTCAGCCATACTGATTAGAGCCAACCCTTAGTTGTTTATTGGTTTAACTCATTCAGGCGGTACCCAGAGTGCATACCAAACTCCCTAGTGACTTCCACCAAGACCCGCATTGCCTCATCGGGCTCTGCTGTAATCACTTCCAGATCATCGGCGTATGCCAAGATTTTAATTTCAAAACCATTGCTTATTACTGGTTGAATTCCCCGTTCCCCAGAATTTGCCTCACCAGCGGGTCGATATACAATGCAAACAGGATGGGTGAGCAGGGGCATCCCTGACGGGTGCCCCTGCTTATCCCAAACCTATCTGAGCTCTGACCCATCATCTGTATTCGCGCAATTGGGTCACAATACATGGCCCTTATGGCCATCCGGATTTTGGGATGCGTTGTTACTGGCGGCGCAATAGCAACGATGCGTCAGTTCCGATGCAATTCGGAGTTTCAGCCTCAACGTCAATGCTTTCATCGAGAGAGATGCGAAGGCCTGTCCTTGAGGAGCATTGCACAGTGGTGAATCCGAAGGTGGAGCGGAGGCTCCGAGCCACCCAGATGCAGAAATGCGTTGGTTCTGGTTCACACAAACAGAGTTGATGCACCTGTTCCAATCCGCCCAGTATCAAAGATGCATTGGTGCTGACTACACAGTTGCGGTGATGCACTGGCTCCGTCTCCGCAGTGGTGGTGAAGTATAGAGCAAGCATCTTAGGCTCACTTCCAAGGATCCAGGGCGGAGTGGCACCACTTGGCAAGGCAGACACACACATGGCAGAGTACAGGTGCAAAAGCAGGATAGTTGGTAGTCTGTTATGACCGTGAAACTTGAGATCAGGAGGCTAGCTAACTAGCCCTTTAAGTCACTCTGGGGGTCAAGTGATGCAGGTCCAGTCTTTCTCACTCAGAGCAAAAGGGCAGCAGGGCAGAACAGCAAGAAAGCAGTTCTTCCAGAGCAGCAGTCCAGCAGAGTGGAAGTCCTTCAGCAATCCTTCTTCTGGCTGAGTATTCACAGGTCAGAAGTGTACTGAAGGGGTAGGGTCTGAAGTCCAGTGGTGCCTTTGAAGTGGGGGAGACTTCAAAGAAGAACTGGCAAGTGTCCAGAGCTCTTCCCTTCCTGCCCTGGGTCCAGGCTCACTACAGGGGGCACTCTTCCCTTTGTGCGGGGACAGGACACAGCCTTTTGAGATGAAAGTGTGAGGCTGTGCCCAGCTCCTCCCTACAATCCTCCCAGGATGGCCCATCAAGTTACATCTCAGCTCTCTTTGTATGTGGCTCTCTAGAGGGAATACACAAGCCCAGCTGTCATCCAACCCAGACATGCAATCAGAGACAGACTGCATGCACACAGAGCTAAGAGCAGGAAAAGCCAACTTTCTAAAAGTAGCATTTCCAAAATTGTGATGATAAATTTGACTTCGTCATTAAAAAGGATTTCTCAATACAATTTCAAAGGTACTGAACATGACAGATCTACCTCGTTCTAATTCTAATTGGGAACTACAGCATATTAGATGTAACAAGGAATCCCCAATGTTGACCCAATGGAGGGGTAGGTCTCACAGTAATGAAAAAAACGAATGTGGCAGTTTTCAATACCAGGACTTTCTGACCTCAGCCTATCACATCCAGTTAAAATGCAAATGTTAAACTACTGGATAGATGTGTATTCTAACTGTGGAAAGGTGCCAAGTGTTTTGGGTGTTGGTGACACCTTCCCCCACGCCGCTCAGAGCCAGTTCCGCCATTTGAGTGGAGTAGTGTCACCCCACTTAAATTACCCTAAAGCTCCAGAGATTAAAAATAAAATGGTGATTCACCGTCCCGAACAAAGCGTCAGGACGGGGCAGGGTCTGCTGAGTGACATCAGCAGGGAGGATGGTGGGCTGTTATGCTCTATTTAAAGTGCACATGTCTTTTTGACTGGCAGTCTTACTATGGCCAGCCACACATGCCCACTTTAAACATCTCTAACCCAGCTGTCTTAAGACAGCTGGGTTAGAGCAAGGGCAGACCTCCAGAGTGCTGTGGAGTTCTGAGTGAGGCTGCTCCCTCCAATCAGGGTGCTGCTTTCATGCTGCATGAGTGCAGCACCAGGATTGGCCAAAAGAGTTTTCTGGTGGCCAGGCTGCAGTCGAAGAACGAAAACGTACGGTTTGGAGGACATTGTGTTTGTCTTCAGGTAAGTGTATTTTTTTATATAATATTTTCGCACGTGCCTGCCCCCCGCCCCATAGATGGCAGCTGCCACTGACCCCACTGCAAAAGAGGAGGCTTGATGATGCCCCTGCCCTTGGGCATCAACAAAGTGTTTAATAATGGAAAGATGGAAGGGAGGTCAAAAAGAGACTATGAAATGGGAAAACCCTCAGGGGCTTATTTATGAATAGTGACACATCGCTGCGAGAAAACAGTGATGCGTCACTTTTCATTGCGTCCTCCTTGTGACACCAATGATGCGTCATATTTACAGTTTGTTGCATCATGTCACAAAGAATTACAGATACGTCAGTAGTTTTGAAGTATCTGTAGGCGCAAAAATGTTCCATTGCTGGAGTGTGTCACAAAAGTGACGCAACTCTAGCAATGGGACATTACAAATGGGCAAGTCCCATGTTAAATGTGCCTGCGTCAGTCTTACGCCTGCCATGAGGCAGACATAAGATATTGATGCATTTGCGTCCTAAAAGTTGCAAAAAACACAGTTGATGGACAGAATGTAGAACAATGTCATACATTCACCCCAGTACAAGGATCTGGGCCTAAATCCATCGTTTTTTTGCACTCCACACCACCCTGGGTTAGACACTGGCTATATGCAAATCAGCTCTGACCCTGTGCCTCATGGGAACAGTCCAGTCCGAACTACCAAGCCATGTCTTTCCCAGACCGGAATCAAGCATCCAAGGAACGGTTTCTGGCTATCAGCCTTCATCAGCCTGGATAGCTTGACTCCAGTGGTGTGAAGAGCCTGGGACTCACGTCTGAGTATACCCAGCACACTCGGGGTGAAAATTGCAAAAAGCACAGTTGATGGACAGAATGTAGAACAATGTCATACATTCACCCCAGTACAAGGATCTGGGCCTAAATCCATCGTTTTTTTGCACTCCACACCAAACTGGGTTAGACACTGGCTATATGCAAATCAGCTCTGACCCTGTGCCTCATGGGAACAGTCCAGTCCGAACTACCAAGCCATGTCTTTCCCAGACCGGAATCAAGCCTCCAAGGACCGGTTTCTGGCTATCAGCCTGGATAGCTTGACTCCAGTGGTGTGGAGAGCCTGGGACTCACGTCTGAGTATACCCAGCACACTCTGGGTGAAAATTGCAAAAAACACAGTTGATGGACAGAATGTAGAACAATGTCATACATTCACCCCAGTACAAGGATATGGGCCTAAATCCATCGTTTTTTTGCACTCCACACCACCCTGGGTTAGACACTGGCTATATGCAAATCAGCTCTGAACCTGTGCCTCATGGGAACAGTCCAGTCCGAACTACCAAGCCATGTCTTTCCTAGACCGGAATCAAGCATCCAAGGACCGGTTTCTGGCTATCAGCCTTCATCAGCCTGGATAGCTTGACTCCAGTGGTGTGGAGAGCCTGGGACGCACGTCTGAGTATACCCAGCACACTCGGGTGAAAATTGCAAAAAACACAGTTGATGGACAGAATGTAGAACAATGTCATACATTCACCCCAGTACAAGGATCTGGGCCTAAATCCATCGTTTTTTTTGCACCCCACACCACCCTGGGTTAGACACTGGCTATATGCAAATCAGCTCTGACCCTGTGCCTCATGGGGACAGTCCAGTCCGAACTACCAAGCCATGTCTTTCCCAGACCGGAATCAAGCATTCAAGGACAGGTTTCTGGCTATCAGCCTTCATCAGCCTGGATAGCTTGACTCCAGTGGTGTGGAGAGCCTGGGACTCACGTCTGAGTAAAAGTGGCGCAGTGAAATCTATTTCACTGTGTCACTTCTAAGAATATTTCTCACGTGGGAACGCCACGGCCCCCTGCATCATTATACCTGGTGCAGGTATAATGTGGCGCAGGGGTTTACAAAGTGACGTATCTACCTAGATGCGTCACTTTGTAAATATGGTGCTACCAGGCACATTTTTTACGCCACTGGTGCATCACAAAAAGTGACGCACCGGCAGCGCAAAAGTGACACAAGTGTTCATAAATAAGCCCCTCAGAAGCATATTTACAATAACTGGGGCATCCCTGCTAATTAGCAGGGATGCCCCAGTTAATTTGTTTGATGTTAGAAACCCCTTGCGCCACCATGGATGCACCACATTTGCAATGTGGAGCACCGTGGTGCAGGGATAAACAGATGGGTGATGCATCTGTCAGCGTAAAGGTGACGCAGAGCTGGAGTCGTGTCGCAAGCGCAACGCAACTCCAGCATTGCAGTGCTGTGTATAAGGTTTTGACGCGGCGGAGTCGTACAAGTGACTCCGTGAAATCTTGTAGATTTCACTGCGTCACTTTTACTGTGCTAACTTGCGAAGAAACGCACACCCTACATACATTATACCTGACGCAGGTATAATATAGCGCACGGCTTTACAATGTGACGCATCTCAATAGATGCACCCCACACCACCCTGGGTTAGACACTGGCTATATGCAAATCAGCTCTGACCCTGTGCCTCATGGGGACAGTCCAGTCCGAACTACCAAGCCATGTCTTTCCCAGACCGGAATCAAGCATTCAAGGACAGGTTTCTGGCTATCAGCCTTCATCAGCCTGGATAGCTTGACTCCAGTGGTGTGGAGAGCCGGGACTCACGTCTGAGTAAACCCAGCACACTCGGGGGGAAAATTGCAAAAAACACAGTTGATGGACAGAATGTAGAACAATGTCATACATTCACCCCAGTACAAGGATCTGGGCCTAAATCCATAGATTTTTGCACTCCACACCACCCTGGGCTAGACACTGGCTATTTGCAAATCAGCTCTGACCCTGTGCCTCATGGGAACAGTCCAGGCCGAACTACCAAGCCATGTCTTTCCCAGACCAGAATCAAGCATCCAAGGACCGGGGTGAAAATTGCAAAAAACACAGTTGATGGACAGAATGTAGAACAATGTCATACATTCACTCCAGTACAAGGATCTAGGCCTAAATCCATCGTTTTTTTGCACTCCACACCACCCTGGGTTAGACACTGGCTATATGCAAATCAGCTCTGACCCTGTGCCTCATGGGAACAGTCCAGTCCGAACTACAAAGCCATGTCTTTCCCAGACCGGAATCAAGCATCCAAGGACCGGTTTCTGGCTATCAGCCTGGATAGCTTGACTCAAATGGTGTGGAGAGCCTGGGACTCACGTCTGAGTATACCCAGCACACTCGGGTGAAAATTGCAAAAAACACAGTTGATGGACAGAATGTAGAACAATGTCATACATTCACTCCAGTACAAGGATCTAGGCCTAAATCCATCGTTTTTTTTCACTCCACACCACCCTGGGTTAGACACTGGCTATATGCAAATCAGCTCTGACCCTGTGCCTCATGGGAACAGTCCAGTCCGAACTACCAAGCCATGTCTTTCCCAGACCGGAATCAAGCATCCAAGGACCGGTTTCTGGCTATCAGCCTTCATCAGCCTGGATAGCTTGACTCCAGTGGTGTGGAGAGCCTGGGACTCACGTCTGAGTAAAAGTGGCGCAGTGAAATCTATTTCACTGTGTCACTTCTAAGAATATTTCTCACGTGGGAACGCCACGGCCCCCTGCATCATTATGCCTGGTGCAGGTATAATGTGGCGCAGGGGTTTACAAAGTGACGTATCTACCTAGATGCGTCACTTTGTAAATATGGTGCTACCAGGCACATTTTTTACGCCACTGGTGCATCACAAAAAGTGACGCACCGGCAGCGCAAAAGTGACACAAGTGTTCATAAATAAGCCCCTCAGAAGCATATTTACAATAACTGGGGCATCCCTGCTAATTAGCAGGGATGCCCCAGTTAATTTGTTTGATGTTAGAAACCCCTTGCGCCACCATGGATGCACCACATTTGCAATGTGGAGCACCGTGGTGCAGGGATAAACAGATGGGTGATGCATCTGTCAGCGTAAAGGTGACGCAGAGCTGGAGTCGTGTCGCAAGCGCAACGCAACTCCAGCATTGCAGTGCTGTGTATAAGGTTTTGACGCGGCGGAGTCGTACAAGTGACTCCGTGAAATCTTGTAGATTTCACTGCGTCACTTTTACTGTGCTAACTTGCGAAGAAACGCACACCCTACATACATTATACCTGACGCAGGTATAATATAGCGCACGGCTTTACAATGTGACGCATCTCAATAGATGCATCATGTTGTAAATATGTCGCTTAGTGGCGTATTGTTTACAACGCCGCTGCGTCACATAAGTGACGCAACAGTGTCGTAAAGATGCCACAAGGGGCTTGTAAATCTGGCCCTCAGTTTTTACGAGGAGAAATTGGTCAATGAGCTACTCGTCAACAAAGGCAGTTAAGGTACTAATGAAGTACTGATGTTTTCTGTAAGGAGCTCTAGGGTTCTGTGGAAGTGGATGGCATAACCTCCAGGAATCCCTTTGGCTAATGTCTGAACGTTACATTTTTTTCTGTTCATCCTAAGGACTCTGCAGATTCTTGTATGCTTGATTCTTTAATGTATGAGATACACAGGAGTTTTTCTTGAAGACACATTCCTTGAAGACCAGACATTTTTGAAGGCAAACAAAATCCTCCTTTATGGAGATGGTGAGGGAGGAGGCATTAAATACATTAAGTAGAGAGCTTGTCGGTTTAGATATTTTTGTATGCCTCTTGAAGTGCAGCTCCTGAAAAGCTATTTCTTTTCATTGACAGGTGTCTCCTTCTTCATGCCCAAATATATTGAAAGTAGTTGCTTCCATTCCTTCGTGGTCCAAGATCCAGGCCGAGGCTCAGACAAAAAAGTCCTGCAGCTGAAGGTGGCAATAGTCAGAATATCAATTAAATATTCCTAATGAGCATTTGTAAACAGCAGATGAACACTGGGCAAGGGACCCCTCAAACATGACTCTGGTAGGAATCTGAGCAGGGCGACTTTAAGCCAGGGGGAGTGGTCCACTTTCCTTTCATTGTCACAAGTTTCGTAGCTGACAGTGACATAAATGTCCTACTAAACAAACGATATATCGAGCGTGCAGACGGTGATAACGTTTACTGCGATTTGCAACATTACCATAGACAGCGCGGAATGGGTTAAGCAAAGAGGGTGGAAAAAGGAGTAGGTATATCCTTTCTGAGAATTACACCCAACCACCCAACACTGAACACCCTACACCTACCCTCCAGTTAACACGTAGGTCCACTTATATATGAGTCTAATTAATGCTGGGAACGTTGAATGCCTCGGAGTTCATGAGAACTGTAACCAGGGCCGCAACTATAATATTCATATTTTTCCCAGATGCTCGAACATTCCTGTTTGTTTGAGTTACCATTATTTAAATTTAATTAAATCATGAAGTAATTCATCTCAATGTAAGGTCTTAAATAGAACACAACAGCTGCATATACTGGAGTAACACTGATAGCACGACTGCATGGTTCCTGAGGCGTGAGCCGGGAACAGTGGTTATTTTAAAAAACGAAAAATGAAACTTTTTAAAAGTTTGTAAAATTGTGTTTTGTTGTGTCACTCGATCGGAAATTACTCCCTGAGCACCCCCTACCTCCGGTTCAGACCGGCGCTTGCAGCGGGGGCCACAGCAACTGATTCAACGCTGCTCAGAGCAACATCGTCGCCATCTTGGGTGAGTGAGAGGGCGACCAGATTACTTGCTCGGCCCTCCCACCCTGTTTACTATTAAATGGCTCCCCCTTCCCGGAAGCGCAGCGGACGGGCGCAGCGGGCGCGACGGCAGAGCGCTGAAGGCTCGCCAAAGGCGAGCCCGTCTGTGCCTGTCCGCGACCAACCGGGACCCGGGGCGAGGCATGCTGTGCGGCTGGGTCCGTACTCTCGATCTGACCTTTTGTCTTACAACAAAGGCCACAGTTACCTTTCGAGCGACACACATAATAGAGCTAAGAATTTAGGGATCTTGGTGGGCTGCACGTACTTTGATGATATGCATTTCACACCATGCACTGACCGTTTCAGTCCGGTTAAGTCTGTTCCCCACCCTTGCCCCCTGACTTTCTTTTATTTAAATACCCGCTCTCTTGTTAAACACCAGCAGGATATTTTCCTATTTTTGATCACTGAGCATCCTGATGTCCTTCTACTAACAGAGACCTGGCTGACCCCAGATTCCGCGCCCGATATAATAGCTGCTCTCCCCCCAAACTATTACATCATCCATGCGGATCGTGCCACTGCAGGACCGGCGGGGGTGTTGCAGCAATTATCCACTCCTCCCTAAATCTACCACTCTTACTTGAATCAAATTGGCCAGACACTGAT